>NC_048230.1:59400605-59442173 GCF_002007445.2 Ailuropoda melanoleuca | reverse complement strand
GAGGGGGCGCGGCCGCACCCGGGGCATGGACGGCCCCCGGGGTCTCCGCCCGCGCCCCCCTCGCTGCCGCCGCGGCCGGATCACCAGGCGGCGCCTCCGCGGCTCCCGAGGCCGGTGTGCGCCATGGTCCCCGCGCAGAGGGCTGCTGGTTGGGGCCCGGCCGATCCCCGGAGGGCTAGGGCCCGTCCCGACCCGGCCCGGAGCCTGCGAGAGAAACAAGAGAACATCAGAGGAGGCGCCTTGAGGGGGCAGGGCGGGTTGAGTCGACCTCTCACCTCTTTTAGGTACCAGTTAAGCCCCTGCCGTGACCCATAGTGGTCCCTGCCTTCTTGGGCCCTGGGTCTAGAATTTCTGCTTCTTTTCCCCCACCCCCACCAGCCCTGATCCTTCCTTTCAACTCCCGTCGCACATCTATACTCTCCCCGCCTCCCCCCACTTTCTCATGGCCCCTCACCCAGCTCCTTCTCCGTGGTCCTCCACCAGCCCCCATGCCCACAGGGAGCAGAGGCTTTACCAGCTGCTAACCCTGACGCTGGCTGGCAATGTGTCCAGCCCAGCCCACCCCCTGGAAATCCCCCACCCCAGAGAGGGAGCAGGCACTTCTAGAAGGGGTCTTCAAGGGCTCCCAGGACCCAGGCCTCCTGGGTGCACACAGTCCAGCACCCAGCCCGCGACCCACATTCCCGCCTTCTTAAAGCAGGTGAGAGGTCACTCCCTCCTTCTCAAGCAGGTGAGAGGAGCCCAGGGAAGGCCCTCTGATCTTGCACAGCCCACCTACAGGGCTGAATCCCAGGAGGCCTTGCTTGGAGGTGCCCTGAGTGACTTTGGGCAGGGCCACAACCCCTCTGAGCTTGCCATGGTGTCTCCACATTCCCCCAGAAAACCTTCCTTTCTCAGCGCCAGAGAGACCCTTCTCCCCCCTCCTGGACCAGCACCGCTGTCCCCAGACCAATCCATCTCTCCTTCCCTCACCTCCATCAGATCCTGCTTTCAGCAAGAAAGGATCTGAGGGACTAACTCCTACTCAAGCCATAATGATGAATAATGGCTTAATGTGGGTGTTTACAGGGGACAGCAACGCTGCTTTAATGGAGGAATTTCAGGCACTGACAAGACTGAGTGGAGGTGAGGGGCTCAATCCCCACTCCTCTCCCCAAGCCCAGTTCAGCTCAGTTCAACCACTCAATTCCACTGAGCTTTTGCTTGGCCGGGTTTGGGCTGGGTGCTAGGGCAAAGAAATAAGCTCCCAGTTTAGTGGGGTGAGCAACGTAAATGCCAGGTGGCGTGTGAGCGGGGCTCTAAGAAGGACTCAGGGAAGAGAGTGGGCCCCCGGGGTCTGGAAGGGGAAGGTGAGTGGGAGGGAATCCGGGCTGTTTCTTGGAGGAGGGGACTTCTGAGTGGCCGGGAAGAAAAGGGTGAGCCTTGGGGCAGAGGAGTGTGTAGGCAGCCTAGGGAGCATTTGGCTGGTTGGAGGAGTTCGGTTGGAAACTTGGGGTGTTTGGCTGCGCAGAAGATGGGCCAGGTTCTCCTGCGGAACAAAGAGGTGGCTGGAATCTTTGGGGCAGAAGAAATGTAGACCACCTCCTGTGACCCAGGACCACAGTGGGCGGCTCTCATGCCTTTTACTAACTTGTGGGAGTCATAGCAACCGTGAGGCTGGCGTTTTGTACCCATTCTGCAGATGCTTGATTCCCCAGTGTTCTTTCCCTGCACGGGCAAAGGAGCTTCCTTACAGAAGTGGTTCAGGGTAGGGAGTCATCTGTTGGAAGGGGAGATGGTGAGGAGGTTAAAGCTGCATTTCAGGGCAGTGAGAAGGAGAAAACCGCACAGCCCCTAGGGAAGAGAGGAGAGAGGAGTCCTGAACATGGGACCGTGCTGTTCCCTCTTTCCCTTCAGGCCCCACCCTGTACTAACGGAGGCCAGGAGGGCCCATGACCCTGGTGCGAGCATCCCCGGCGCCCCTGTCTCACCCCTTCCTCACCCACTCCGTGGGGCCTAGCATGAAGGCAGAGCCAAGGGATGAGGACATCCCCCTCCCCTTGTGGCTCTGCTCTGCGATCCTGGAGCTATGCTGCCGCCTCTGGGGATCGGGCTTTGATTCCCTGCGTTACAGCCTGTGCTGGTCGTAATGAGGCTGGAGTTATGGGTGAGGAGGGGGCATCGCTCCGCAGCCTTCATTTCCTGAAGCTTATGACTTCCCTGCAGGCTCGGCAGGAACTGTTCCCCTGACTCCATCAGGCAGTTCCAGGACCCATCACAGCCCTGCAGGGACACAGAGGGGAAGGGCCGGCGGGAGGGTGGGTATGGGGGGAGGCTGGGGCCACCTCTGGGGAGAGCTGTGGGGGTGCAGGAGGTGGGAACAAGGGCCGATCCCCCTGCCCCGTGTTTGCAGGCACCCCATTGCTACTCTCTCTCCTTCCCTCTCCCTCCTTCCTTTTCTTTCTTTATACCACCTTTTCAAAGATTCTATCATTCATTCATTCATTCATTCATCAAACATTAGCATCTACTACAAGTGGGGAGACAGAAATGCATTCATTCATTCATTCATTCATTCATTCATTCAACATCGTTTCTCTGTGAAGACAGCAAGATACAATCAGTTACTCAGCTATATATCAGGAGAGAGATGCATTTCTTCTGGTTATGCATTTACTGTTTCAACAAATATTTACCACACCTCCCTGATGCCAGCCCCTGGGCTGGGCACTGGGAACAAAGCAATAAACAAAATAGGGGGTTGATCTTCTAGTTATAAAGGAAAGAAATCTACCATATGATTTCGGGGGGTGGTCAGTGTTAAGGAGGCATATAAAACAGGAAAGGGGGAGGAAGAGAATGATGGAAGGGCTGGAGTGGTTGTCTTATCGTAGACGTGATATCAGGGAGGGCCTCCCAGAGGGGGTAACATTTGTTGGATCTAGAAAGATGAGAAGGAGCCTGGCACAAAATGATTCCACGCAGAGGGAACAGCACATGCAAAGGTCCAGAGGCCACTGTGGCTGGTGCCGAGCAAGGGGGTGGCTGAAGATGAGTCAGGACTGGGGGACGAAGGCCGGATCAGGGAGGACTGGGAGAGGGAAAGCAGTTTCCATTGTATTCTGTGTGTGCAGAGAAGTGTTTGGAGGAATTTAATAGAATAAAAACCACGGGAGATCGAAATGGTCTCTGGCCATAAGGGGATTGCGTGATGGAAATCCTTCAACACAGGAGGGCCAAGCACAGGACAGCGGGGCACAGAGGGGGGATGGCATTGTAGAGAAGGTGGCATTTGAAGTTAAAGTGTAAGAAGGATTTGGACATGTGGGATTTGGGGTGTGGGGGAGGAGAAGGAGCTCTCTGTGGCAGGACTGCCTGGGGCAAAGGCCAGAGGTCAAATCCCACTTTAGAGAGGGGCAAAGTAAAGAGTGCTGTCCAAAGTTGCATAGGCTCCTTGATGGCAGACTGTGGTCTCGAACCCAGGCTTGGATTCCCCTTGGTGGGGGGCACCTTTGAAGGAACAGCAAAAGTCGCCCCTCTCCGTGGCTGCAGCCCAGTGCCAGGGGGCACGCTTGGCAGGACGAGGGCGACCGCCCCTCCGCCCTGGCCTGCCCCCTCGGCTGAGTGCCAGGGCGCCTGCCGGGCGTGTCCTGCAGCATGAGGGGCGGGGCCCTCATAGCCCCGCCTCTCCCTCCTCCCCCGGCCTTCTCACCGCCCACCAGGGCCTCTCTCAGCCGAGTTGGCCAGCTTTCCTGGCCACTTGCCAATTCTCCACAGCTCTGCGTGGCCCTGCCAGGACTGCTGCAGACACTTCGGCCTCCTCTCGCCCCCCCTCCTTCCTCCCTTTCCTGCTCAGCTGCATTTTCCGAGCCGGTGTAACCACAGGACCCTACCCTGGCTCAGTCCTTCAGGGGAGGCTGCTGTGGAGCCTTGGGCCTGCATTCAGATCTCCCAGGCCTTCCCAGGAGATTGTGAGCGTGTTGGTGGCTTTCTCTGGGCCACAGGGCTCAACATACTGCACAGCTGTTTCATCCCAATTGGGATTAAATGTCAAGCCCCAGCTTGGCTCCATAAATGTTGGCTTTGCCCTCTCGGCTCTTCAGCCTCAGCTGCTCTGATTCAGTGCTCTCCCGACCACGTACGCATCCGTGATTCCTATGTGCGTGTGGGCCTGTGTCTGCAATCATGGATGTCATCGTGTATGTCGTCGTGTACGTGTGTATCTGGTGCACGTTCATTCATTCCACAGATATTTGTGAATTTCCACTCTGTGCTGTTCTAGGCACAATGAAAAGAAATGGGTAGAGGCCTTGCCCTTGCAAGTCTAGTGGGGGACAGACGATAAACAAATAAATAACATGACAGTTCATGGTAAATGCTGTGGAGAAAAACAAAGCAGGGTAAGGGGTATGGGAAGTGCTGAAGTGGCGGGGGGGGGGGATTTTGGGCCCCGCACATTCTCAAAACTCAATCATCTGTTATAAATAATTATTTATACAAGGTGGTCAGGAAAGGCCTCACAGCTAAGGTGACATTGGAACAGAGATTCAAAGTGAAGGAAGGAGGGAGCTGCACACATAGCTGGGAGAAGAAAATTCCAGGCTGGGAGAATAGCAAGTGCAAAGGTCCTGAGGTCAGTGCATGTTTGGTGTGCAGGAGGAACAGCAAGGAGCCCGTTGCTTAAGCGGCGTGACGGGTGTGAGCAGTGGGAGATGGGGTCAGAGAAAATACGGAGGGGGGCATCAGAGTCTGCGGCGTCTCCTTTGGATTTTTATCGTGAGATGGGGCCGCTACCCTGGGGGGTTTGAGCAGAGTAGTGACATAATCTAATTTCTATTTTAAAAGATCATCGTGGCTAGCTCTTGTGTTACGAATAGAGGGAAGCTGGGGCTGGAAGGGGGCTGGGGGGGCTATTTCAATAACACACACAAGAAGTGAAGGTGGCTCGGACCAAGGGGGAGCAGTGGAGGTGCCGGAAAGTGTAGCTGTGCCGCGGGATATGTTGTGGGTCCGAGAGGGGATGCCAGGTAGAGAGGGACCAGGCAGGACCATCAGGCCACCGCAGTAAGGAGAATGGTGGGGTTCCCTCTCACCGAGCTGAGAACAGCAGTGGGCAGAGCAGATATGGGGAGATCAGGAACTCAGTTTTGGACGTATTCCATTCAAATGCCTGTTAGGCATCCGGTAGCGATGTGGAGCAGGCCAGGGCACCTAGAGTCAAGAGCTCTGGAGTGGGGGCCCGGCTGGAGGGGTACATCTGGGAACTTGGGTGGTATGTCGAGCTGAGACTGGACGAGCCCAAGAAGACATGAGTGCAGGTGGAGAAGAGGCCCAGCACCTTAATGACAGAGATCGGGGAGATGGAGAGGCCGAGCGAAGGGCTGAAGAGGAGGAAAGAGAGGGGCCGGGGAGGGGAGGCCAGGAGAGAGCGGTTATCCTGGAAGCCCACTGAAGACAGTGCTGGAAGGAGGAAGGGTCATCAACAGTATAGACTGCTCTGGCAGGTGAGGGACTGGCTGTCCAACTTTGCCTCTGTTGTCCTGACATCACTGCTAATAGTGTCCCACTCCCTTTCCTCCCAGTTTAGATGATGAATTATAGGGTCTACCTATTGCCAAGACAAGTCAGATGTGGACTTTGAATTGCCCATTGGTTTCGGCAACACGGATGGCCTTGATCAAATCTAGTTTGGTGGCATGCGTGCAGGTTTGAATGGAGCAGGTTCAAGAGAGACTGGGAGGCAGGGAGGCAGAGACATAGGTGGGGGTGATAGCCCTTCTGGGGAGTTTTTGCAGGTTCCTTTTGCCTGCTCCCCCAGCCCCCACCCCTAGCCCAGCAGTCTGCTGGGTTTTAGGGTATATAAGAGAGAGGGATGGGAAATATAGATTGGCCAGCTGCTAATAGTCAATTCATTTCCCAGTCCTTTCTTGTTTCGATTCTGTTTCAGCATTCACTCCCAAGCTTGGCCATGTGCTCAGCTCTGCCCCTGTGAACACTGATGAGTCTAAACCAAAGAAAATCATTCCTCTCTCCCTTCCAGTGCTTGCTTTAGAAAGTATCATGTGACACAATGCTGGCCAGTGAGATATGAAGAGATAATTACTGGAGAGCTTCTGGGAATTATTTTTGCTCTTCAAAAAGAGATGCCTTAGGGCACCTGAGTGGCTCAGTTGGTTAAGCATCTGCCTTTGCCTCAGGTCCTGGGGTGCGCCCCACATCGGCCTCCCTGCTCAGCGGGGAGCCTGCTTCTCCCTCTGCCGCTCCCCCTGCTTGTGCTCTCTTTCTCGCTCAAATAAATAAAGTCTTTTTAAAAAATCATGAAAAGAGATGCCTTGAGGAGAACCTTTTCATTTTCTGCATGTGTGAGGAGGTGATGGCTTGAGCTACAGCAGCCATTTTGGAACAATGAGGGAAGCCACCCAACCCCCCTTCCCCCCAAGAGGCTACAGGGACTTACTAAGAAAGATGGTACAAATCTGTGGCTTTGATGGTGTTGTTGAACCACTTTGGGCCTTGAAGATCCAGTTCCAGCTCCTACTTTCTCCAGAATCTCATTCTCTCTCCTCTGAACTCTCTCAGACCTGTCTGGCTGCATCTTCTCTGGGGTTTGGTGTCAGTTGTAATGGCAAGCTTCTGGAGGACAGAAACCATGACTATTTCTTCTTCCATCCTTCCCTGTGCCTTCCCACACACGCCTGGCAGAGCCAAGCACAGAGCTGGACCCCAGGAGGGACTCTGGAGAGTCTTGCCTCAGATTTTGGGAGGTGCTTGGGCAACGTTTTTTCCTTCTCAGTAAGGACCTGCTAGCCTTGCTGATTTGCCGTGGCCTTGTCTATGCTCTGGGCATCACTGTCCACACCGTGTCCTTCCAGAGTCTAGGCTGGGTGGCCTGCGTGTCCTTTCTTGATTTCTCAATGCCCTGGTATCATTGCTGCCAAGGCTGTATGACTGCCAGCTCAGAGGCTCCAGGCCCTCCTTTGTCATCTGGCCGTCTCCCTGGGGACAGAGGAAGGGCTTCTTATCCTGTCCATCCACATTCATTTCCTAGCCTCTCTCTCTGCCAAGAGCAAGAAGAGGGGCTGGGCACAGTGACCCCCGGGGCACCATAAAGCAGGGGAGACTTCATTGTGCAGCCTGGAGCTCCTCATCTCTGCCTCCTCCCTAAAGTTCCTGATAATCTTCCTAGCCCCATCTCTGGGGCAGAATTTAACATTCAGGGGAACTAAGATGATGAGATCCAAAGTCAGACCAGGGTTTGAGTCCCAGTTCCATTACTGTATGTTTGACCTTGGGAACGTGCTCCATTTCTCTGAGTCACAGTTTTCTCATCTGAAAAAGGGCTAATAGTGCTTCTCTCCCAGCGTCCATGCGAGGAATCAATGGGATGACGCGCAGGGTGGAATCTAAGGTGTTTGGCAATAAATATTAGCTGATGCGAGAATACTGACTATTGTTCTCATTTCTGGTCACCTGACAACTACTTACTGGACCCCTATTTTGTACCAAGTATCCTGGCCAGGTAGAAGGGGTTCGCAGATAACTTTTCTGCTCATTCATTTATTCACTCACTCGCTTACTTAACAACTGCCCTGGGGCGCACAAGCACACCTCATTCCAAGAAGAGTGAAAGCGTGTCCAGGGCCAGGGTGGTGCCTTCTGCTCCAGCAGGAGGCTGGTGCCTGTGGGAAGGGTGGAGCAGCTTTGCTGGTGGGATCTGGGCCCCGCAGCCTGGCTCCTGTCTGCCCTGTCCGATTCCCCAGGGCACTGTGACCGTTGGATCCTGAGGCCTTGGATCCTGAGGCCGGAGCTCTCTGTGCTTGGCTGCTGTCTTCTCCCCGGGGGAAAATGATTTCTACCGGCTCAGTGCTCTCCCTCCAGGCCAGATGGGATCCAGGGTAATACAGGAGCTGTTGAGGCGTGGAGGGGCTGCCTTGTCTCTGCTCACCTCTCTTGCCCCCCCCACCTCCCAGGTGGAGGACACCGTGCAGCCCTAAACCAGGGAGCAGACTGGTTATTGCCTCGCGTGGCTTGGCATGCACGAGCACACGTGTGCCTGCACACGTGCGTGCATTTGCACCAGTCATGATGTGTGCTCTGCAGCCCGGCACCCAGAACAACTCCCTGCACATTGGAGGTGCTCTGTAAGTGTGGGGTGAGGGATGGATGGGAGTCTGCTCTGTGTGGGCTGAGCCCAGGGGCTATTTCTGGGGCCGTGGGTGTGATGCCATGTCCTCTAAGCTCAGCAGTGTACTGCTGGGGTGGGGTGGGGTTACATCTCTGAGTGTGTCTGTGTGTGGGGTCAAGATCTACCAAAGCGGCTGGGCTTGGTAGCTGGACCATTACCTAGGGAGGCAAAAAGGTGGGAGGTCAGGGAAGAAGGGATGAGCAGAGCTGGGGCCATACACACCCCATTCATACGGTCACCTCATCTGCAAAGGCTGCTCCAAGGGCCCCCAGTGTTGGCCCCCAGTCTCTGCTGAGCACAGATATGTCCTCGTGAAGCCCAGCTCAGTCTGGAAGTTTCTCCAGTTCAAAACCTTCCCCCGTTCTCTTTCACTTTCAAGATAAAGTTAGTTTCTGTTCATTAGTTACCGCCCGAGTAACAAAGTGTTCTTTAGGCTCCGGACTCCGCACACAAGCCTTTGAGGTGGGTACTGTGATCTGCCCTCATTTTCCAGAGGAGCAAACTGAGGCATAAAGGGGTTGTGTGGTATGTTGTGGGCCTGGGATCTGAGCCCTGGAATGTCAGCTCCAAAGCCTGTACTGTTAGCCACACCTCCCGTGGCTGCTCAAGGCCCCGTGAGATCTGGACCTGCCCATGCTACGTGATTCGCCACCACTTCTCTTCCTGTGCCCATCTCCTGTTCCCTACCTGTGAGCCTCAGGGCCTTTGCTCCTGCTGCTCCCTCTGCCAGGAACGCCCTCAACCTTGGGGCCGCACGCCCAACCCTGGCCCACCCCTCCGCACCCAGCCCAGTTGCCTCTCCCTGTGCGGTCTCTCTGCCTCCTCCCCCAGGCCCCCGTGAACTTGCTCATCTGAGCCCCTGCTCAGAACGAAATTCTCCCTTGATTGGCCTCAGCAGCCTGCCTGCTGGCTGTGGGCGCCTCCACACCACTCTACGCCCTTCCGTTCATGTCTCCGCGCCCTGCTTGGAGTTGGTGCTACTGAATGTGTGCGGGCATGAATGAAAGAACGTGCGGACGGACGGACGAGCAGAAGGAAAGGTGGTGGGGGTGTCTGGTTACTGCCACACCACCTTCCGCAGAACCTTCGATGGCACCGTTTCCTTCGGCTTCGTCTGCTTATTGAGTCATCAATTATTTATTGAGCACCTACTATATGCCAGGCACTGGGCTGGAGGCTAAGGCTGTAGCGGTGGGTGAATCAAAGTCCCGGGGCCATGGCCTTCCATTGTGTGTGTGTGTGTGTGTGTGTGTGTGTGTAAGAGGAGATGTTCATTAATCCAGTAATCTCGCAGGTAAATGTACAATGTCCCACAACCACAAAGTACAAGGACTCCACATTTTGCAAGGCACACAATCTCATTAGGGACGGGAGGGGCTGGTGAGGGGCAGTCCCTTGAGAAAGGGGTTTTGAGCTGAATCTTAAATGAGAAGACAAGTGACAGACCCAGCAAAGCCACATTCCAGGGCCTGAAAGCTCAGGGGCCAGAGCACAGTGTGGAGGGGTGAGGCAGCTTACAAGCAGCTTAAGGAGTTTAGATTCTGGCTCAACAGCAATGGGAAGGCATAGAGCACAGGAGACGTGATTGAATTTGTGTTTTTAAGATCATCGAGTGTGCCACTTAAAGGCCACACTGCTGATGTGCAGGACAGGAAGCACGGGACCAGTGAGCAAGTTGGTGACAGTGTGGTTGGGCCAGCCGGGCGGGGCGGGGGGGAGCTCAGACCAGGGAGGCCACTGTGGGGTGGAGAAGAGGTGACAGATATGAAATATTTAGGAAGCAAATGGACCAGACCTGGTGATGGATGAGACATAGTGAAGGGGACGGGCGGGGGGGTGGGGGGCGACATCAAGAATGACTCCTAGCTGATGTTTATTGAGCCGGGCACTGTTCTATGGCTTTGGGCCCCACCTTGCTTAATGCTCACAGTTACTCCACCCCTTCACAATCTCACTTCCCTCTGGTAAGGATGCCGGGGCAGTGGGACCCAGTGGGGTTTGTCCCAAGCCTTGCCCCTTGGCGGGCATAACAGCCTTGGCGGGTATAAGAAATCAAAGGCAGAGAGAAAGGAATGTTGCATATGTTGAGTGGATTCTGAGTCAGGGAGAATAATGACAGATAGCATTTATAGAGCTTTTACTGTGTGCCAGGCGTGGTGCCATCCAATTAGCTAATAATAAGAGGTAACACTTAGTTCTATGCAGAGCACTTTATGTCAGTGGTCTGATTGAATTCTCACAACTCACAGCTCTCTTCAACATTTCAGAAGAAGGGACAGTGGCTCAGAGAGGTTGAGGGACTTGTCCAAGGTCACACAGCTAGTTGGTGGTAGATCTCGAATTCAAACTGGCTGCGGTAGGGGAGCGAAATGAGGATGGGCAAGGGGGTGCTTGGTGACCGCTGGGAAGGACAGGCTTGTGTTGGGCTCTGAGCGGGAGCCATGTCCCTCCCCCAACACCTCTTGACCCTCTTCACCCTATGCCTGGGTCTCTTCTCAAGGCCCAGCCTCCCATGCAAGTGATGAACACAAACATGTATGCATACACACACACACACACACACACACACACACACACACACACACACGCCCCTTGGCTGCCACTGCTTGCCTACCCGGGGCCGGCCTGCCCAGCTGGCCTTCCACCCCAGATGCCCCCAGCCTGCACCTGTCTCCCTGCCCTGCCCCCAGCCCGCCGCCTGCTGGTGCCGCAGGCAGAGTCCTCTGTACATCATGTTGACAGTAGAAATTACATCCCGGGCTGCTGTTTTACACCGCGCCCTGTCAGAACTCACCGCAGCCCAGTGATCAGGACAAATTGAATACCATCCTGGCCGTGTCAATATTTATTCCATTTTACAAACGCGGCCGGATGGGGGACAGGGCCCCGCTGTGGTGCCAGCCAAGCGTGGCCCCAGGAACCCCTTCTCCCTCTCACGCCGGAGCCGCCTCGTCCGTTCTCTCTCCTCCCCTCTCCCTCCTCTTTCGAAGCTCTTTTGTCATCAGTGAAAATTGTGAAATTCAACATTCCTACCAAAAGGTGCACAAATCATAAATGTGGAGTGTAACAAATAATTAAACTAAGTAACTCACTTACGGTCCTTAGCCCAGTGGTCAGTAAGGGCTCAATGACAGAAGACGTACCCTGGGTCTACCCGTGCATCAAAACACGGAAAGCGGCCCCCCCTCTTAGGGAACCCCCTGCTGTGTCCGTCCCTGACCGCAACCCCCCGATTCCTTCCATCCCGGCTTTTAGGATACCTCGTTCCTTGCCTTTCCTTATAGTTTAGCACCCGGTTATGCCTCCCAAAGTCTCCGTTTAGTTTTGCTTGTGTTTGAGCTCGATGTCGATGCAATCCTTCTCTTTTACGTTTTGCTTCTTTTTCTCAGCATTCTGTTTTTGAGATTTCTCTTTGTTCCCGCGCGTGTTCCTTTCACTGCTGTATAGTACCCCACGGCAGACATGTGCCATGATCTCCCGCTCCATTCCAGGCATGTTCCTTCTTCCTCTTCTTTCCCCCTTTCTCCTGCTCTTCTTCTAGTCAACAGCTCCCTTCCCTTCCACCTCCTTCTCCCCCGTTCCACCTCCCTGATGGTCTGTCTGCTACATCTGTCCACATCACACGCACACCCCTGATCTCAGCTCTGCCGTCCGAGCAGGGACCTGGTGCCCCTCTCTGGGTCTCTCCCTCCTCCACCCAGTTCGTGGAACATGGGCTCTAGCTGGATGGAGGGTCGCCCAGACCTGAGCCTGCAACCCCTTATTGGTTGCGGAGGACCCCCGGGGCAGAGACTGGGCCCCACACAGAGCCTCTGTCCTGGTGAATCCAGCTGCTAGGCTAGCAGCCTTGGGACAAGAGGACTCACCTCTTGCCCCCATGGTCCAGGATGAGAACTGAGGGGGCCCAAGGGGCCCTGCTGCTGTGGTAGGATGCACAAAGTGGGGCGGAGACAGAGAGCCTGGGAGGGACAAGAGCCAAGCCCCGTCCTCAGCCCGGCTCTCTCAGAGTCTCACACAGCACCCATCCCAGGCCTAGCGGTGAGTCTCACCCCCCACAGCTGAGAGCAGCAGGCAGTGGGCGGCCCAATAGGGTAGGGGGCCTTCCAAAGAGCCCCTACAGATCCCGCTTCCGTGCCCCAGGAGCACCTCTGATACATTTCATTTGTCTCCCTGAGTCCCTTCTCTGTCTTGGAGCTGCTCTGATGATGACATATTCAGGGTAGTTAATTTTTATTGCAACCCGAGCAGACGACATTAAGGAATCTGTCCCTTTACAATACAGGAGAAAGCTCTCTAGACTTGAAGGCGAGCGCGGACTAGGTGGGGACTTGGCTTTGATCCTACCATGCTGGGTGACCTTGGGCAAGTCTTCGCCCTCTCTGGGCTTCTTGATGAGGAAAGGTCAAACGGTGACTTCCAGAGGTTGTCAGAGTACCAGGGTCACTGTGGCAGTGTAACAAGGCGGACTTGTTCAAAATGCACATCCCCGGGTCCCCAGAGCGTCTGGCTCAGTAAGGATGATAGTAATACTGATAGGCAACGTTTATAGGGTCCCAGGTGTGCCAGGAGATGGAAGTAGGAAGCTGTGCTTACTGACCACTGTGCTAAGTACTTACTGACCACCATGCTAAGTACTTACACGAGTTACCTTGTTTACTCTGTGTCACAGGCTGCTCACTATTTTACAGACGAAGCAGCTGGGGCACAGAGAGGTGAAGAACTCGCTCTGGGCTACAGCCGGGAAGAGGGGAAGCCAGGCCCCGAACAAGGAAAGTCTGAGCCTGTCCTCGGTCGGGGACAGCTCCCAAGCACATTCTGATGATGCTGACCTGGGAGCCCCGGGCCAGGTGATCAGGAAGTGGCGTAACGGAGATCAAGCACAGTGCACCTGCTATGAACAGCACGTCTTCGTGGTGAGTCATCAAGACGTGCGTGAAGACAACCCCCCCCCAATCAGTGCAAGCTCTTACGGCTCGTTCTTTAGGTCATCCTCACACCACCCTCCCAAGACGGGCTTTATTTAGCCTCTCCTGTTACTGATGAAAAACAGACACGAGAAGAGGTGGTGCCCCAGACCACATGGCTAAGGGTCCGACTCCGAAGCTGTGGGCTTTCATCCCAGCATGCCGCTTCCGTTACCGCCGTCTCCCCTGCACCTGCTAACATATGCTGAATCGTACCCACCACCCTCTGGGCCTCAGTCTTCCCAGCTGTGAAATGAAGGTGTTGGACTGGTGTCCCAGCTTCTGCCCCTAACACCATGTGTTCTTGGCTAGGCCTCTTCCTTCTCTGGGCCTCAGTCTCCCCATCTAGAAAAGAAGCCTCTGTGACTCTATCCCAACACGACACACAGATGCTGCTTTAAAACAAGCCTCCCAGGGAGGGGGGCGCTCCTGGGGGGGTTCAGTTAGTTAAGCATCACAACTCTTGGTTTTGGCTCAGGTCATGATCTCAGGGTTGCGGGATCGAGCCCCACGTTGGGTTCCATGCTCAACAGGGAGTCTGCTTCTCTCTCTCTCTCTCCATCTGCCCCTTCCCCCTGCTTGCACGCATGCTCTCTCTTTCTCTCTCTCTCTCAAATAAATAAGTAAATCTTAAAAATAAAACAAATAAAACAAGCCTCCTCCTCACGATGGAAGACCTCAGGTTTGGCTCCCTGGAAACAGGCTCCGGGGTAGGGATTCGCCAGCAGGAGTTTCACTGGGAAGAATTGTGGGGAACAGCGAGGAGGGGGTGAGAGGAAGTTGAACCGTGGAAGTTGGCCCAGCAGAGGCCTCAGCCAATCCACAGACGCACAGCAGCGATGCTCCCAGTTGAGGGAGGGGGCCCGGCCTTCGAATCCATGCATCTACCAGACACTGGACGTGGGCTGCCCACCCCTCCAGAGGGGGTGACCTTGAGCAAGACAGCTCCCTTTGGTGGAAGGCAGTGTCCGGGAAAGGGCTCGAGCCGAGGGCTGTCAGTAGCTGCTGTCACAGCCGTCCTGGGCACTACGTTCTACTACATAAAATCTGCTGAAAAACCCGGGGCCTGGCCTCAGCTCTGGAGATGACAGCAGACACGACGTGGCCTGAGCCCTGGGCTTAGCCAGCACGGCCCTGGCCCGGCTCTGAGCCCGGTGCCCCAGGTCCACTGCCTGTGGTGCTCACAACGGGATCAGCGCCCTAGAGCTCGCTTACAGCCTGGCCGCCGCCACCTGCCTTGCTGCTCATCTCTGTGCTTCCCTGAGGTCCCAGCGATTATGCCACTGAAAATTCTGCTTTCATCTTGTCAACCTCGCAGTAAATTACAGGCCCGGGGAGGCGTGGGCCTCCTCCTTAAACAAGATTCAATTCCACTTAGCTGCCCCCCTTCCTGCCCCACACGTGGGTCCCTCCCTCCCACCACCCCGGGTGCAGGATTTATGGCCTCTCCTTGCAGGCAGCTGGTAACCATGGCAAGCTCCTTAGGGAGGCTTCAGGCTGGAGCCTTGTCAGCCCCAGACTCCAGTGCGGCCGCTTTCTCCTAGGATCCAGGAGAGAGGAGAGGCCAAGACAGCGGAGGGGGCTTCTGGAGACTGAGCCAATGACGGGCACACGGATGCTGTCACGTCAAATCCTCACACTACCCCGTGCAGACACTGTCATCACCCCCATTTTATAGATGGGCAAACTGGAGCCAACGAGCGTGAGGTCATTTGCCAAGGTCACACACCAAGAAAGCAGTTGAGTCCAGGGCCGGGGCTCTTACGTACTGTGGCCACTGTCTCTTCCCCCAAAGGCTACTCTTGGAGGGGAGTAGAGTCTCTCTGGGGGTTTCAGGCTCTCCAAGTCCTTGGCTCCCCCGCCTGATGTCTGGTTCTCTCTCAGATCTCAGCCCCTGCTCATATCCTCCAGGGATGGGGAGATCGCTGGAGGATCTGGAGGGCCCATTATCTCCCTAATGACTAGACACAGTCTCCAAATAATTGATCAAGCCCTGTCACCTCTCACAAGCATTGTTTTGGCATTTAAGGTCCTCCGTGATCCAGCTGCTAACTCCCTTCTGCTAACTTACCTTTCGTGGCTCACCGACACTGTAGGCTGCCTGGGGATCCCCCCCCCAGGTTCTTAGTGTTCAGCTCTGCGCCTGGGTCTTTTATTATCTGCCCCCCCCGCCTTACAATGCGACCTCTCTTTAATCCGAACCCCAGAATATCAGAGCTGGAAATGCACTGCCTTCTCATTTTCCTGATAGAGAGAGGCTCAGAGAGGGGATGAATTTCCCTAGTGCACAGGGGGAGCTGATGATGGGCCCAAATCTTCTGCCAATTAAAATAACAACTAGTCATAAAATAGCTAACATGCACTGAGTGCTTGATACCACCATTCTAAGCATTTCACATGTGTAATCCACTTAATTCTTGAACGGCGCTATGAGGCAGATACTATTCTATTGCCATTTTGCGGAGGGATGAGGCATGGAGAAGTCAGGTGACTTGCCTAACGTCCCCAGAGCATCTGACATCAGAGCCACGCTCCTAACCAGGTGCTTCCCCGACTCCACGCGGCTTGGTGGTGAACGCGGAGCAGACACAGAGCCCAGAAGATCCAACACACCAGCGAGAAGCAAGGATGGCAGGTCTGTCAGGGAACTCGCCTGCCACTGGGGTTCTTGGGCCTGGGGCCTAAAGTCAACACTCCCCCTGCCCCAAGCCTGCCCATTCGGGGTTGTTGCTTCCCACGTCCTCTGCAAGTTCCCATCCATGGTCCCAGGGATCTTCAGCATCCTCACTCCTTATTCCTGGAGGCAAGGCCAGGCTGTGATGCGTCTCTACATCCCAGCGCCTAACTTGGGGACCAGTGCATAGTAGGTGCACAGTAAAGGCTTGCTTTTATCTAAGGGACTCAAGTAGGGCTTCCCGCAGCAGGGGACTTTGGAACTGCTCCTGGAAGGAGAAGTAGGGGTTCGCCATATAGAACAATGGGGAAAGCAGATGCCAGGCAGGGGGACCAGCAAAGTCTTGCAGGAAGGAATATTCAGAGTGTGGGAGTGGGGGATGAGAGGGAGGATGAAGAGGATGGGGAAGTAAGGGGCGGCCAGGCTGAGCACCTTGGCAAAGAGCTGGGTCTTCATTTCGAGGTGGGAACACTTTTTATGACTTGTGCCTGGGACAGATGGGGAAAGGGAATGGGGCGAGAATATTCCCTACAGGTTTTACACTCACAGGCTGGGGCTGCTGGGGCTGCAGTGTGCAAACCAGTTTGGCCAAATCTAACACCCCCGCCTGCCGACTATGTTCAGGACCTCGTCTGGGGTGACAGATAGACCACTGATGCTGGGGCTGAGGGAGATTTTCCTTTATTCTCTCTCCTGACAAGCAACGGAGCTGGCAGATAGAGCATCTCCTTCTCTAATCTCCCATCTCAGGCTGCAACGAGGAAGCAAGCTGAGCCTGGCACCTTGTTCAGAACTTAATCCTCTCCTTCCTGAGTTTAAAGCTACAGATTCTAGTCATGGATTACCCATCTCCAGCAAACAGAGCAAGTATGGAAGACAACGGAACTCACACCCAGGGCCGTACCGTCGGGGCCACAAAGAGGGTAGTGAGGCCCAAAGTCTGCATCATCTTTACGGAGAACGCAGGAGCTGGACCTGGACAGTACTTCTGACTCTGCTGCTCCCAGCTGTGTGCCCCAGGCAAGTGACTTCACCTCACTGAGCCTCAGTGTTCTCCTCTGTAAAATGGGGAAAATAAATCTCTCCAAGTTTGTTGGGAGGCTCCAATAGATGATGAATATAAAAGTAATCCTCTTGAAAGAGTCGAGCGGGGGTGAGGTTTGGTTATTAGTATCCACTTGCAAGAGTAATAATAAATCTCTCAGAGTTGTGAGAGTGAAAGATAATAATAGTGGGTCTTTGTAGAGCTTTTACCACCTGCCATTACCTCCCCAGGCTGGGCCTGTTATAACATCCATTCGTGGAGTGCCCACCCCAATCCCCCGACGCAGGCTCTGTTATATCCCCGTCTTAGAGATGAGGGAGCCTGGCTAATCCCATCTTTACTGCCCTTTGCTATGGAGGAAATGTCTCTCTTGTCCCCTGATCTAGGTTCTGCAGCTCACTCACACCTCCCTGGCATCTAAGAAACCTTACACTATGGATTATCACTTCTCCTGCCCTATCTTCACCCCCTCTGATGGGCTCCTGGCATAACACGTGCTCAAGTAGATTCCATCTTAAAAACAACAGTAAGAGGGTGCCTGGGTGGCATCTGCCATGGGCTCAGGTCATGATCCCAGGGTCCTGGGGGGATCGAGCCCCACATTGTGCTCCCTGCTCAGCGGGGAGCCTGCTTCTCCTTCTCCCTCTACTGTTCCCCTGCTTGTGCTCTCTTGTTCTCTCTGTCAAATAAATAAACAAACTCTTAAAAAAAAACCAACAACAAAAAAGAAGCACACACCTCCCGACACTGACACTTCGCAGCCCCTTCCTTATCAGCCAAACTTCTCTGAAGGCTGGCTGTACTCACTGTCTCCTTTACTCACCTCCTACTCCTTAACCCACTGTCCACCTAGCTCCCATCCCCAGTGCTTCACTGGGTTGGCTCACAGAGGTCACCAATGGCCTCCATCTTACTAAGTCCAATGGATGTTCTCTACCCCTCATTTCATTGGACCTGTCATCAGTATTTGAGACATCAAACTAGACAACTGGGGTTCTTCTGACCTCTCTAATTATGCCTCTGCATCTCCTGGCTTATATTCCTGCATCCCACCTGCAGAAACCCCAGTCTTTACCTGTGCAATCTCAGCCATGCCCATGGCTCCAATTACCATCAATACCATGATGACTCCCAGCTTAGGCTCAACCTCCCTTCTGAAGTCTACAGATAAAAATACAATTGCCCATTCAACACCTCCACTTAGATGCCTCTGTGAAACCTCAAACCCGACATATCAAACACATGTTCTTCTTCTTCAGTACTGGCCCTTAGCCTGGGTGTCCCGTTGCATGAATGGCACCCATCTTTGTCAGGTGGTCCAAGCCAGAAGGCTGGAAGTCATGAGCTTGACAACTGTCATCTCTGCACCCTCAATGGGCAATCAATCTATCATTAAGTCTGGTTCATTTTACATCTTAAATAACCCCTTAAATTGGCCACATTGCATCATCTCCATTGCCACCCTAATTCAAACCAGGGATTCAGGAAGACTCTCAGATTTTTGGCTTGACACCGGATGGTGGGACACTGAGCATGATGGAGTGAATGAGGGAAGGGAAGTTTGGGGAAGGAAATAAGATTTCCTTTTTAGGAATGTTTGAGACATTCATGAGACATGCAAGTGGAGATGTGTAGCTGGCAGTCGAATGTAACAGTCTGGAGCTCCAAGGAGAGGGGACATAAATCTGAGATCATCAGCATGTAGTGATATTTAATGCTGAGGAAATGAATGAGATCACTTGGGGAGAGACAGAAAGTGGGCCCAGAAGTGATCCCTGGGGCACTCCAATATCAGAGATGAGATAGAGGGGAAAGGAGGCACAAAGACTGAGAACCTGCCAGTGAGGTTGGAGACCATCCAAGAGACCGTGGTGTCATGGAAACCAAAAATGGAACTAGAGATCAGCATGTTGAAAGCTGCGGAGAGGCAAGGTAAACTGAGGACGGAGAAGTGACTCCCCTAGGCAATACAGAGGGTGTTAGCGGCCTTGATGATGTCTATTCTGCTGGACTGTAAGCCCCACGAGGCAGGGAATATCATTTGTTTGCTTATATTGTACCTCTAGTGCTTAGCTCATTAGCATTGTTTTCTGGCATGTCTGGTTATCTTTGACTGTGTGTTGGCCATTGTAATTGGATTTTTTTTTTCTTTAGGAAGAATTTCAAATTCAGGATGAAGGTTTTTTTTTTTTTTTCCTAAAAAGGATTTGTGTTTGGCTGTGGTGCTACCATTCTGGGATTGCTTTAAACAAAAATTCAAGGCTTGAGGTTCCCTGGAATACCCAAGTAGTGTGGGTAAGGCTGGGCTACCTTTGGTTCACCCTTACCCCAAGGGTGGGGCCCTCTGGAGTCCCAGCTTATTTCCGCAAGGATCTCCTACTTGACTGCCCACCTTATGCTATGGACTTTGATTTCAATTCCCTTTATGCTGCGAGATCATCAAAAAACAAATTCAAAATTTCCGAGATCAGCAAATGCCCTCAGGACAAAAGCAGATTCTATGCTCTCTGACTTCTCTGGGTTTCTGTTTTCCCTTCAGTTTTGACCTAATAATTCCTGGTAATTCCTTACAAAGAGCTTACTTGTCAGCGCTTTGATGCTTTAATAAGATGCTTTTTCTACTTTATCTAGCATTCTTAGCTCTTTTCAGCTGAAGGGTTGGTCCAAAAAACCTAGCCTCCTGTTTCTAAACCCAGAAAACACTAATCTCTTGGGCTTAACACTGTGCATGGCACATTGTGATGGCTCAATGAATATGTATTGATTGAGTGGATGAAGTGGACCCAGGTCTCCAACATCCCTGCCTCTTCTAATGCACTGGACATCACACTGCCAGGCCAAGATACCAACAGAGCGCTGTGGTCAGAGCTCAGTGGGCTATGCAAAGAGGCAGGGCTGTGAGCTCAGAGGAGGGGAAAGATCTCTGTGGGATCGGGAAGGACAATGGCAGGGGGTAGAGGATAGGACCAGGGTGAGTACAAAGATGGAACTTGACGGCAATTAGCCATTGGTTTAGGAAAGGAGGACTCATGGGGGTGGGGGAGGTGGCATTGTAAGTAAAATCCTGAAGTGAAGGCTAGGATGTATAAGGGATTCAGCCACCAAGAGGGGGCACAGAAGCACAGGCCAGCCAGGGGAAAGTGGTGAAGGCCAAGGGGGACCCCTGGGCCCCATGTGAAAGCAGAAGCAGAGCCTGGCAGAAGGAGGGCGGAGAAACAGCTTTTGTGAAAATGCACACATGGTAATTGCTGAGAAGAGTATCTCCCCCAGTTTAAAAAAGCTCTCTCCTCTGAATTTTCCTTGGTCCCAGTTTCAAAGGAATTTTAATTGCAAAGAAAATTTGTCATCTCCCTGGGGGGAGAGGGCTCTGTAGCTTCGAACAGTCATGCCTGACGCTGATTCTTTCTCCAAACTGGAGATTTCCACGCTTTGGCTGTGTGGGAGCTGTCTGGGGATTGGGCAATGCGGAGGGAGGGGTAGGGATGGGACAGGCCTCCTTGTGCCTTTCTGTGGCCAGGAAGGCTGGTTTGCAGCCTGGGGTTTCCTGGCCTGGGTCCTCCATGAGTGTTTTTGGTGCCAACCTGGAGACAGTCCTAACTCCTTTCTCCCCTAACTCAGTGGGTTTATTTAATTAATTCTGTTAATTAAACAACCGGTCTCCTGGCTTCCATCCTTGCTTTACTGTAGGCTATTTTCCATCCAGCGGCCCGTTTGGAGAACAATTTGGTAGTTTCTTAAAAAGTTAAACATAAATTACCATACAATCCAGCAATTTCTCTCCTAGGTGCCTACCTAAGAGAACTGGAAACATATGTACATGCAAAACTTTCTAAGCAAATGTTCATAGCAGAACGATTCAAAGTGTCCAAGAAGTGGAAACAATTAAAAATCTAGCAACGGATGAATGGATAAACAACTGTGTGGTATATCCACACAAAGGAATACTATTAAGCAATAAAAAGGAACAAACTGTGGATATATGCTCTAATACGGACGCATCTCAAAACCATTATGCTCAATGAAAGAAGCCAGATGCAAAAACCCCACGTATTGTGTGACTTCGTTTACATGAAATGTCCAGAAGAGGCGAATCTATAGAGACAGCAAACAGATCAGTGGTTGCCTAGGGCGGGCGGCGGAATGGGGATTGACTGCAGATGGGCGCAAAGGCTCTTTCTAGGGTAAAAGAAATATAAAACTGGATAGCGGCAGTCATTGCGCAACTCTATAATTTACTAAAAATCAGTGAATTGAACGCTTACAATGAGTGAATGTGATAGTATGTAAATTATACCTCAACAAAGCTGTGGGGGGAAAATGGTTCCCATTTCTCTCGGAATAAAAGCCAGAGTTTCTTCAGGAAACTTCACAGCCCTACAGGATCTGTGCCTGTGACCTCTCTGACCTATCCCATCCTCTCCTCCCCTCCCCGTCAGGTCCAGCCTGAGGGCCTTTTGGGTTGGCATTGGGACTGACAGACGTGCTCCCACCTGACAGCCTTTGCACTGGCTGTACACTCTGCCTGGGATATTTCTCCCCCCTAGACCCTTGCAGGGCTCCCTCCCTCACCATTTTAGTATCTTTGTTCAAATATGATCTTTTCAGTGGAAAGTAACCCAAGCACTCCATCTAAAATTGTAGTCCCTCGCTAAGGCTCTGCCATGCACCCTTTCCTTATTTTTTTCATAGCTTTATCACCGTCTAACCTATAATTTACTTATTTATTACGCTTATTGCTTGTCTCTCTCTCTCTCTCTTTTCACTCACATATATGCTCCCCTGGGATAGGAATTCTTGTTGATTCGATTCACTGGTGTACCCTTAGGGCATAGAACAATATCTGGCACAGAAAGGTGCTCAATAAATATTTGTTGAGTGGATGAATGAATATGTGATTTCTGAATGCCCTGTCTGCGCCAGGAGCTGGACATACAGCAGTGAACTGGAAGAACAAGTCTCTCTGGGTGGCTTGCATTTTAGTGGCAGAGAGACCAGAGGCAAGAAAATATTTTTAAACCAGGAGTGGAGGGAAGCCCCATCACCAAGAAATCAGGAATACGATAAACTTTACAAAAGGCTGTTATGGGGGCAGAATGAAGGAGGGTCTTCTTGGCGAGTGACCTGATGGAGGAGTAAGGATTGGCCAACTGGGGAGGAGGGAAAGAGGATTTCAGGCCCAGGGAACAGCATGCGTGAGTGCCCAGAGGCCAGAGAGAAAGCGTGTCCTCTTTGGAGACATGGGAGAAGTTTGCTCCAGTGGAAACATAATCCGTAACAGGGAGACACGGGGCTGGTGAGGTGGGCTGGAGTCACAATATGAAACAGCCAGTTCAGCAGGGCACCAACCAATCAGAAAAGACACTGGCCATAAACAGCTGGGACATTCCAGCGGACTCTCTGCTGGGCCTTACGCTGCAAGAGAGAGCCTGGAGTTCCGATGTGTTAGTGATGGAGGGAGAATGATAGTGATACTTCTGAAAGGACCACTCCAGCTGCCAAGGGCAGAACAGTTTGGAGGCACTGGTGCTGAATTTGCAGAGGCTTTCTGCCAGTCCTGCTGGGAGAATGGCCGGTTGAGGGTGACTGATTGAACATAGGTGCTCGGGAAAGGGAGGGATCGTGGATAACATAAGGGCCCCAGCCAGCATTTGCTGTGCAGAAACTGTGTGCCAGGGAAGGCTCCGAGCGCCTGGCCGGTCCTCTCTCTTAATCCACACAATTACATGAGGGATCTCAGCCACAGGGAGCCTCAGGGACCTACATGGTGCCACCAGGACTCAGACACACTCTACAGATGATGTTCGGCTTTCCGGGGTGATCCCCAAGTTGCTGGCTTGAGTGAGAGGTAGAGCCATGGGGGGAGACAGGGCTGGGGACTGGGGGAGGAAAGAGGGAAGCCAATTTGTGAGGGAAGATGCTACACTCACAGAAAGTGGGAGGCTCTGGGGATCACCCACGTGGAGACGCCAACCGGACAGTTGAGTATGGGGGTCTGGAACCTGGAGAAGAAATTAAAGGTGGTGGCAAGTGATTTGGGGGTTATGCCCCCAAAGCCACTGCCCAGTGGCAGCTGGGACAGCTGGAGACCAGACTGAGGAGTGAGGAAGAGGCCCAGGTGAGACCCAAGGTTTCCAGGAGTAGAAAACAGGGTGTTGGCATGATCTCTTCACAGTAAATAAAATAGTATGCAAACATAGGTGCTGGAGTATGACCAGAACATTTTTCTAGAAGGAATTCAGAGAAAGCGGGAACGGGTTTACATCTGGAGAGCAGCTGGCAGGATTGGGAGGAGCCCTTGTCCTGCACGTGTCCCCAGACGTGTGCTACTTGGGCTGTATCTGTTTCTCAAAAAACACCAATGGGGGAATGAGGGGTTGGTGCGATTTAAAGTCATTTTTGCATGTTTTTTCTCTATATATTTCTTTGTATTTTTTTTTAAACACAATGGTAAGTGTTTTTAACAAATGAAGGGGCAGATAGGGGACAGGATGGTAAAGGTGGCTCCAAAGGAACCACCAGACAGGCAAGGAGAAAACCCTGACAGAGTAGGGTGGGGAGATCAGAGGAGGGAGATTTGGGAGGAGGCCGAGCTGGATTTCCAAGCTCTTAAGAGGCCCAGTGCGGTGAAGGGACCGGGAGGGACCCGGGGAGAGGTGTAAGATTGGGTGGCTGGAAGAGGAAGTGGGACAAATGACTGGCTGTGGGGGGAGGGCAGAGGGGGGCTGCTGGGGAGGCCTCTGTGGTGAAGGAAGGGCTTTCAAGGGAGGGAGGATGGAGCGTGTTCGGTGCTGCTGGGGAGGGGCCTGGAGGGCTGGAGACGGGGTACCAAAGGCTGAGGTCAGACGTAGGAGGCAAGGCGTCTGGAGCCCAGGTGGAGAGAGGACATGTCTCTGCAATTGCAGGTGGCCAATGGAGTGGAGAGTGAAGGTGGGAGCAGAAGCCAGGCCTCAGCAGCCCGAGGCCACCCCTCCTGCTCTTTCCCATTTGGTTGTGGCTTTCTGGAGGCAGCGCCTGGCTTGTTTCATGTGTTGACCACCCAAGCCACACTTCCAGGCCCCTCAGGTTACCTACCACTGGACAAGGCAGCCTCCTGCCCGTGCCCATCCTCTGGCTTGTGGGGTGACCTGCAGTGAGTCCTCCCCAGCCCCACCACTGGGCCTCAGTTTCTCCTCAAAGGTCAGTCCAGCTCCAGGATCCTGGGATTGCCTGGCTCAGCGTGCCTGCCAGTCTCTGCCCCTGATGCCTGAGTCCCGACATCTACATTAAAGGAAACCTCATGAGGGGCGAGGTGGTTCTCCAGTTGACAAGATGAACCTCCTGGCCTAGAGACGCCCCGGACACCCTTCATATCACCAGAAGATGCCTGCCACTGGGAATTTTGTGGGTTCTGGGTCCAGAATGGCCTCACTGGCTTTTCCTAGATACTCTAGCCCTAAAACAGCCAGGTCCCAGTCCATACTCTGTCCCCAGCCAGCTCCATGGCCGTCCATAAATCCCACAGGGCTCTGGGGCTCAACCTTCTCATCTGAGAAACGGACGTGACTGTTGCTCCCATGTGGTTTTACTTCAAGGGTTAAATGAGGCAATGATGTGACCATCCTAAAATAGAGCAAAAGCTCGGTATCTGATCACTCTTATTAACAAGCTGCGCCCCCAACTACAAAAATTGAAAATGTATGAAACAGAAGTCTGTACAAGACTCCGGCTTGTGTTCTGGGAGATATACACACAGTTGCCACAGCACTGCTGATAATAAGGGGAAAAAGGGAAAACATTCTACATGACTCTGGGTAACGGAGTGGACACATAAAAATGGAGTATATTCATACGATGGCATCTAGCCACTTAAATGGAATAAACCAGAGCTTTCTGTATCAACATGGATAGCTTTCAAAAGCATTGTTGCAGAGAAAAAAGCAGGTTACGGAATGATGATTCATCCAGTATGGTTCCATTTACGTTAAAAAATACAAAACAATGCTACGTACTTTCTGCGGGTGCGTATCACGTACGCTCAAGTATAAACACAGGACACAGTGCTACACACTCAGCCCTTGACAGGAGTGACCCCTGAGAAGGTGCGAAGGAGGCCAGATCGGAGGTGGTGGGAGAGCGGTCCTCGGCTCCATCAGCAGGGTCCTGATGTTGAAGAGAATGGGTTCGTGTATTTCTTATAAAATTAAAATTAATTATTGAAAAGAAATTAACTTAAAAAAAAATCCCAGGCTGCCTATTGCACTCAATTTTTTGGAGGATCGGATTATATGTGCACAGAGAATGTGTCATTCATTTTCTAGTTGACAGGGCATTTTTTACCCCCATGACCTTACACCATCCTCTCAACAAGACTTGAGATGGATGGATTGCAATGTCTGTTCTGTGGAGGAGGAAACGGAGGGACAGGGAGGTGAAGCGTTTGTCCCAGGTCACACATGTGGGGTGGGGCCCAAGCTAGGATTCAAGCCTGAGGCTGTCTGGTTCTATAGGTTGGCCTTGCTTTCTATGGCTTCAGGCTCTGGTGTGAAAATGCCTTTTGGATGGTGTCCAGGCCACTATGGTCATTAGGATAATGACAGTGGGGGTACGTCCTACTGCTAAGCTCCCTCTCAGGGACAAAATCCCTGTAGTCTCCCGGCAGAAGCCCTATAGCCCCACCTGAGCTGTCCCCAAAGACCTCAGCCTCGTGGTTAGGAGGCTGCCCTTTCTCTTGAGACCCTCACCCACAGGTTTCTGGGAGGCAGTCTGGTGCTAAGGATAGACCTTGGATATTGGTCTCAGAGAGACCTGGATTTGAACCCCGGCTCTGTTACTTAGCAGCTGGCAACCCTGAGCCAGCCCCATCCTTGCTCTGCAAAGTAATACTAAGTTGACAGGTTGCTGTGTGCAAAGTTTACATAGTAACAAGCGCTCATGGATGTTAGTTCCAGCTCTTTCCTTTTTGCCACAGCCTTCCCGGCTCTAAACAGGGGCCTGACTCACCCTGGAACCCTCTGTCAGACCCAGTGCTGGATATAAGTAGGTGCCCAGGGAAGTCTGTGGCTTGGCTTCTCGTGGGATTAGATTATCGGTGACAACAGAGAAAGTCACCACCCTCTAACTGGTCCTCATGAACAAGGGTCCTCCCTGATGTTAGCTGGTGGCTGAGGTTAGATTACTAGGGCCATTTTGAACTCTACCTTGAGGACAATGGGGAGCCATTGAAGGTTTATTCAAGAGAATGACATGGTGAGATCCATCTTAGAAAGAACACAGGGTGTGGAGTGTGGCTTTGGAATGGACAAGCCTAGAGGCAGGGACACCTGTGACGAGGCTGTGGTGAACAGTTCAGGTAACAGACGGCACCCTGAGGTCCTTTCTCATCCTGTGAGATACCTGGGGGACAGGGGGAAGCCAGGAAAGAGTGGATGGCTGGACTAGATTTTGAAAGATGCTAGGATTTTATAGGAGACTGAGAAAAAACACGTGATGTATATGAGAATGTGTTCTGTAAACTAAAAAAAAAAAAAGAAAGAAAGAAAAAAAGAAATCGCAATGAGACACCTGATCTCATTGTCATGGTCACAGCCTTTCTTGGGCATACAACATCCCTGCCCTTTTGTATTCAGGGAGCATGAACACGGGTCTCAAGCAAATTCCCAGCTCACCTGCATCACTTGGCAGAAACAAGTTTTTATGTCAACTCACAAAACCGACCCATGTAAGCCCTCCGACAAATACAGCACATTATTGCAAAAGCGGGTAGCCAGCTAAAGGGAATGGCTGGCTTTCCTTTTTCTTGTTTGTCACAGACACGTCTGTTGACCTACACCAGGCATTCAGGATAATATCACACATGCCTGAAACTTCAGATTCAAGGGAAAAGCAGGAGAGGCAGGTGGGAATACGGACAGTGTGGGGGAGGGAGATTACAGCTTCTAGTAAAAACAACACCTGCCATTTTTCGAGTGCTTACTATGTGCTGGACACAGGCACCAAGTCTTGTCTCAATCTCTGATGTGGGTGCTGTTTTTATACATGCCTTTTACAGACGAGGGGGATGCAGAGCTAGGCAATCGCGGTATCTCACCCAAATTCACGCAGTGGCTAAGTGGCAGAGCGGGGACTTAGAGCTCGTGGAACTCTGAGGTCCATTGTGACAGCCTGTTCTCATCACCAGACTTGATGAATAACAATACTTTCCTTTCTGTCCCCAAAGACTCTGACACTGATGATTTTAATGATGTCGCTTCATTTATTCATTTAAAAAATAATTATTGAGTACCTACTCTCTGCTTGGCAATGAGGAAGGAGGATGGCAGGGGAAGGGCACAGGCAGAGGTCGGGAGACAGAGATGTGTGTGTGACGTATCCAAGACACCCTGGACTTGTCAGGTTAGACCCTGGCGCGGTGGGGAGCAGTTCTGGGGAGAGAGGGGCTCTGTAAACAGTGGGCGGAGATGGGGGTGGAGCAGGAGAGCACTGAGGGAGCAGGGAAGGAGTTTCGCTTCCTTATTTATTACCTCTGGGCTCTCAGATGCATGACTACCAGGCAGAAGTGACAAAATAAAAAAGGAAAGGAAAAAATGCCAGCTACAGCCAGAATAAAATCAGGGCAAATAGAATAAAACCTGACAGCCAAGTATAAATAAATATTCGTAAAAGAGTTAAAGGACAGATTAAAATAAAAACACCAAATGCAATTCTTACCCCTTGACAAATGCAGTGCGAATTGGGTTCTTTTAATCAAATGTTTGGCAGGTGTATGAATTATTTATAATTCAATATCGGGTGGTTAAATGGAAAATGGAAGATGTTCCCGTCGTCTTCTCCAAGCTTATCCGCCTCCCCCAGTGAGCTCTCCCAGGAGACCAGGGGGGCGGCCCCTCCCCCATGCTGGGCACAGCCCTGGACCCCAGCCCCGGAGCCCTGCCCCTCTCTGGATATCGCCACTTGTCCACTTGCTCCCTGGTCACAAGCTTTCATGCTGCTCTGGAAGGAGGCCCCTCAACTCCGGGAACGGGAGCAGGAGCGGCTGACCAGGGGTAGGGGAGCTGGGAGTCCAGAAACCTGGGTTCTTGTCCCCAATTTCCACATACTCTGAGCATGCTCTTGGGCAAGTCTTTGCCCCTCTCTGGGTCCTCCTCCCTCACGTGAGCTTCTCCATTGCCATCTTTTAGTTTCCCGCCCCACATTTCAGTTTACAGAGTGCATTCCGACATGTGGGCCTCTCTACATCATTCTATGGCAGGAAGCGTGATAACCGTGCCCATTTTACAGAGCAGAAAACTGAGGTTCAGAGAGATGCCTGGACATGCCTCTGGTCACACCACTGGTATGAGCCTGAGGTGCGGCCGGAGCCCAGGTGCTCAGACTCCACGTTCTCCCTGGGGGTGTGATTCTGGGAGCAGATGGAGGTCTGGAATCCGGGGAGAGTGGACAGGGCACGAGCCCCAGAATCAGACAGACTCAGGTTTCAATTCCAGCTCTGAACTCACTGTCTGTGTGATGGGGGCATGTTACCTAACTTCTCTGGTCCTCCACTTTCTGCTCAGTACACTGCGCTGATGAGAACAGCTACCTTCAGGGCCACAGTGACGATTAAGAGTGGGTGAGGTTCCCTGGGCAGTACCTGGCCTCCAAGAAAGCCAGACACTGCTGTTCCTGGAAAGACAGGAAATTATACTCATTTTACAGATGAGGAAACTGAGGCCCAAAGAAACAAAGTGACTTCCCCAAAGTCATTCTGGGAATCAGTAACAGAGAACCTAGGTCTCTTGGAGATTGTCAGGCCATGCCTTGCTGGCTCACACCCCCTCCACACCCCCTTCCCCCCCATGCTGAAATGGATCCCTCCCCTCCCAGCCCCACCCACAGGACATTCTGCTCTTGTCTGTCCCGCTCCCCATTTCTCTTTCACACACATGCACACACATGAGTGTGCGTGCACACACACGCACACACGCCCTGTGAGTGAAAACGGGAGTGGAGAAGCCCTCCACGGCGCATGCTGCCTGACTTCCCTGAGCAGCAGATGAATGAGTCCAAGCAGTTAACAAACGGCTCTCGGAAAAGTGGGAGAATGAAGGTAATTAGTCCCCTTAATGCTGATTTCAGACTAATCTTTCACACTTAAGGAAATTGTTCCAATGATTTTCTTATTTTCAGGGGAGCTCGTTAAGTAAGAATTAGAAAAATAGATATGGTAGGAGATAAGAAAATGGATCTGGTAATGACAAGCTTCGAGAACGCACCAACAGGGGGCTGGCCGGGCGGGGCTGGAGTGACAGATCCAGGTCCGCCTGGGATGCGGGGCAGCCAGATGTCCCAGGCCCCCCTATCCGGCCCCGGGGCAGGATGAAGACCCCTGGGAGCCTCAGCTTGGGGTCTCTCCAGAGTAGGTGCTGTGCGTACGCTGGTTGCAGCTGCTATGTTTGGACCCAGCGCATCTCCATCAGCCTCTGTGCTCCAGGGCCCTGGCCCAGGGTGGGGGTGGGGGACGGGGCACTTGTCAGACAACTTCCCTGAACACCTGGAAAGACAGAAGTCTTTGCCAGGGTCTGGGACCCACTGCCGGGAATTCAAACCTCAGCACCTTCTAGATCCTCTAGGGAAGCTAAGGAACATGCATTGATCGCCTGCTGCGTGCACGCTGCGATGCCGGGTGCTTTATCTCCATCTCCCCCAGAGCCACAGGGGCAAGTGTCACTTGTATACAGGTGGAGACGGGAGGCTTGGAGGCAGAGCTGAGAATGCTCAGGGAGCGGGTCAGTCCTACTGGTAGTTTTCAGGTGCTCTGTTCTCTCTGGTTCGTGTCTGTGCTGTTCCAGTTGTTAAATACTTTGAACAGCGCCTTTGATCATGTGATTTGGCCAAGGACACAGGGCTGTGAGTTCCAGGCTGCGGCTGGAACCCATGGTGTCCCCCACCAAGGCACGCACCATTTATGCCTCTCTATGTAATAAGTCCTGGGGGGGGTCTCAGAGGGGATGACTTGGAGCCAGGAGAAATGGGGTTCCCTGCAGAAAAGGGGGAGCTTCCCCAGGTGGGAAAGAGGGAGGGGGGCCTACTGGAGAAAGAGGACTGGCCTGGTGTCTGTCCTTCTCGAACGGGGACAGGCGATTTTCTCCCTCACTCTCCTCTGCCTCTCCCATCTGCCGCTTCCTCTCTGTTAGGCTGGGGCTGCCCCCTGACCTGCCGCTAGCTTCCCCTTGTCTCTCCAAATCCTCCAGCGCCTCCCTGGACTCTGGCCCGATCGCTCCTGGCCTTCATCCCCAACAGCCTCAGCTTTCTCCCTCACCTTTGAACCTAGAAGGGACCCAGTGGTCCAGCTTCTAGCTGCAATGCATTCTGGGAAGCTTAGCCTTGCATATCCAGTGACCTGTGTGTGGACCAGGTCAGTGCCATCAGCAGAAAGTGCCTGGTGATTGGCTCTGGCAAGGAGGCGAACTGCTCGTTCACAGGCCAAGTGGGAAGATACGACTTTGTGAAAATGTCAATGTGACATTTCTCCTCCGGTCATGGGCTAGGGCGTGCATTCAAGTCTTATCTCCCCTCTATACCTCCAATCATAAGGTACACCTCTGCTGTTAGAATTTATGATTCATTTGGAGAGAGGTCCTAGAGCAGTGGCTGTCAAGCAGGGGTGATTTTTGCCCCCCACAGGACATTTGCAATGTCTGGGGACATTTTGTCCAAGTAGGGTGATGCTTCTGGCATCTAGTGGATGGAGGTCAGGCAGGCTGCTGACCGTCCTACAGCACGCAGGATGGCCCCACGACAGAGAATCATCCCACCCAGGATGTCAATAGTGCCAAGGTTGAGAAACTGCTCTCCAGCGTCATTTGATCCAATGGCCCCATTAAGCAGCTCACCTAAGAGCTAGGACCCAGATCTTCTTTTTTTTTTTTTTAAGATTTTATTTATTTATTTGACAGAGACAGAGCATAAACAGAGGGAGTGGCAGAGGGAGAAAGAGGCTCCCTGCTGGGCAGGGAGTCCTACTCGGGGCTCAATCCCAGGACCCGAGGATCACGACCTGAGCCAAAGGCAGACACTTAATTGACTGAGCCACCCAGGCACCTCAGGACCCAGGTCTTCTGACTATATCTACCCAGTAAGCCTCCAGGTCAAAGATTCAGTGTTCTGACACTTTCTGTTTTCAAATCAACAGACGTATATTGTGCTCCTATTATGTGCCAGGCATTTGCAAGGTGCTGGGTATTCAGTAGTGGACAAAACAGATAAAGTATCTGCCCATGCAGAGCTCACAGTGTAGTGGACTCTGAGCTGGGCCACCTTAGATTTGTCTCTTTTCCTCTCTGTGTCTCAGTTTTCTCGTCGCTAAAGTGGGCACAATACTGTCTCTCCCTCTGTTGCTGTGAGGCTGTCTGAGATCTAAACGTCAAATACAACCATAGACCCCCAATAAACATTTACGTGGACTGAATGCTTCTCCCTTCTGGAGAAGGCTGGACAGGTGGTGCAGACAGTTTTGCAGGTGGAGGGGACAGTTTTCTATTAGGAGAAGAGAGAGGGGAGAAACCGAAGGTATTCTTGAGCACTAACTGTATGCTTCTCACAGATCTTCCTATCACCTCTGCAAGGCAGGTGTTCTTTCACTCCAAGTGCAGATGGGGAAACTGAGGCTCGGGGAAGAGAAGAGCAGGCTCAAGCTGGTCAAGTGAAGCTGCTGGATCTAAACCCAGCTGCCCTGGCTCTTTTGGTTCTCTCCTTTTTGCCATCTGCAGGGCCTTTTGAGGCGGTGCTGGGCAGGGAGTCGAGGTCTGAGCCTGACCAGGCCTGGTCTTCAAGCCTTATTCCCCAGCATCCCCCCGGGGTCTCGGTCTCACCCCATTAGCTCTGCTTTAAAAAGTGCGGACCGACCGGGGTGCGTTATTGCCCACATAAATCAGGCGGCTCTGAGTACCGAACACCTTTAAACAAACAGCTGATGGGAGTGAAGTTCCAGGATCATTATTAATAGCTTTTCATTTCGGTGGCCGCTGTGCTGTGACATGCCTTCCCAGCAGAAGCCCCGCGCAGCCAGCCCCCGATCGGCTGATCCCCCGAGTCCGCCAGTCAGAATGAATGACTGTACCTTTGTGTTAATTGTGGAGCCCAAGCCACACGCGGAATGCTAATAGGGCCAAGTGGGAGGGGGAAGGTGCCAATCTTGCCGGGCTGCTGGGCAGGGAAGGACCCCACCTCTGGGCCTCCTCCACACCAGCCAGCAGCGGGCTCTTTCTAACATACTTATCTGAGCTCCGCCCTCCTCTGCTCTGGAAAGCCCCATGGGTCCAGGGCCGGAGCCAACCCTGGACTCATCTGGCTGCCATTCAGGGTTGTTCTTGTCTCCTCCTGTCTCCTGCTCCAGCCCCCTTGCTTGCACTCCCACACCACCAGCCCTGCACCTCTCCAACTCCTACTCATTTATTCATTCATTCATTCATTCAACATTTACTGAGCTCTCTGAAGGAGGCAGGGGACAAAGCTACGAACAAGACAGACATGGTTCCTCATCTTGTGGGGTTGAACATCCAGCAGGAAAGACAGACACTTGTGGGCTCTGGAGCCTGGCTGCCTGGATCCACACATCCCAGTCTGGCTCTTTCGTATCTGTGACGTTGCACGCAGAACCTCTTCCGGGCCTCAGTTTCCTCCTCTGTAGGATGGGAATAGTAATAGTAGCTAGCTCGTAGCGTTGAGTGAGGAATTAGATAGCTAAAAATGTAGGAAAAGATGTAATATACTAACTACCACTTACTGTTGAGCATGAAGTACTCAATAACCGTGAGTTATTATTACCATTAATTCATGACTTCATTAAATCACACTGTGATGGCTACAAAAGAAAGGTACAGGAAGCAAAGGGGGCATCAAACAGGGGTCCTGGCCCCATCCGGGACCCTGGGAAGGGTTTGCCGCAGAAGTCCAACTCTCTCGGACTGGAGGGATGAGTGGGTGCTAACTGAAGTGGTGGTGGAGTGGGGGGAGGGGAGAGCAGTCAGGGGGAGGGGACAGCATGGGTCAAGGTCCTAAGGCTGGATGGCTGCCCAGAAAGTCGACAGGCAGCAGAAGGTGATGAGTCAAGAGAAGCAGGGGGAGCGGGGCCACACCACACGGGGCCTCCTGGGCTGGGGTACACTTTACATTTTGTCCTGAGAGCCATGCTGAGTGATGTGGTTGAGAAAGAAAGAGGGAGCCAGGAGAAGAGGCTACAGTCCAGGTGAGCTGGAGGCAGTGAGGGTGGAGAGGAGAGGCCGGCTCCTAGGGATGTATAGGAGACAGAATCCCCAGGACATGGTAGAAATGCACCTGTCAGGGAGGCATCCCAGGTGGCCAATTGGTGATGTGGGGACAGAAGGAGAGAGTGGGGTGTCGGGACCATGAACTCAGTTTGCATGTCCTGGTGGCCATAGGCCTCTGAGCCTTTGCATGTGCTGTTCCTTCTCCCTGGAATGCACTTCCCCAGTCTTGTCTGATGGGGAATTTTTTTTTTAAAGATCTTATTTATTTATTTGACAGAGATAGAGACAGCCAGCGAGAGAAGGAACACAAGCAGGGGGAGTGGGAGAGGAAGAAGCAGGCTCACAGCAGAGGAGCCTGATGTGGGGCTCGATCCCATAACGCCGGGATCACGCCCTGAGCCGAAGGCAGACGCTTAACCGCTGTGCCACTCAGGCGCCCCTGATAGGGAATTTTTAATTAATCACTCACAGCCAGGTTCTGATATCACTTCCAATACATGAAGCCTTCCCTGGCCACCCCAGATCGGGCCTCTCCCTTCTGTGGATCAAGTTCTCTGTATGAACGCACAACTTCATGAAGAAGTATGGCAAAGACAGCAAAGGTAAGGGACATCACATGGCCCTCCTGGCTCCCCACGCCTCAGTGACCTCAAGGCTCCTTCCCCTTTGCTGCCTCCGCTCCATCTCCCTCTGTAGGCTGGAGGGTCCCAGGCTTAGTCTCTGGGTCACTCCTCTTCTCCATCAACACACGCTCCTGAGGTGACTGCATGTGACCCCTCAGTTTGAAAGGCCAGCAGTGTGCCGTTGGCTTCCGAGAGTGTGGGTCCAACTGTGGTCCCTGCCAGCAACCCTGCCTCCTTCCTCCCTTTGCCTGCATGTCTCCAAAGCACGTCAGACTCATCACGTCCGAAACCAAACTCCCAACGTTTACGCCCGACACACACACGGATAATAAAAAATAAATAAATTTTACACTGCCCCTTGTCCGGCTTCCCCCTTTCCAGTATCTGGCAACTTGGTCCTGGCTGCCTCCGCCAAAAGCCTCAGAGTCATTCCTGACTTCATGCCATCTCACACCCAGCTTCCGATCCACCAGCAAATCCCGCCTGCTGTACCTTAAAATAGAACCAGAATCTGGCCCTTCTCACCAACTTCTTTGTTAACAGCCTCGACCAGGCCACCCCCGTCTCTCTCTCACCCCGGTGACTGCACTGCCTCCTCCCTGGCCTCCCTGCTTCTGCCTTTGCCCCCTACAGACTGTTCTCGGTCATGGTGTCCTGACATAAGTCAAATCATAACACTCCTCCTCTTAAATTCCTTCCACTTCTTGTCTTAAAGTAAAATGGCTCATAAGACCTGACATGATCTGGCCTCTTGTTACTTCGCTGGCTTCTTCCTACCATCCCCACCCCCCACTCCAGCCACACTGGCCTTCTGGCTCTTCTCTGAATATAGCAGGCACGTTCCCACCCCAGGGCCTTTGTACCTGCTGGTCCTCTTGCCTGGAACATCCTTGCCCCTGACATCTGCCTGGCACTCTCTCCCTCCCTTCAAAGTTTGGCTTCCTTGGCTGAGCCCCGTGAGGCTTTCCCTAACAGCCTGAGACAGAACAGTTCCTCCACCCCCTGTCCTCCCCATCCCCTCAACCTGCTTCCTTCCTGCCTAGAACTTAGCACTGTCCAGTATTTTACACTTTACTTATTTCTGATCTGCCTCCTCGCCCTTTCGTGGGAGCTCTATGTGTAGAGGTTTTGCCTTTTGTGCTCAGGGCTGTATCATTGGCGCTTAAAACAGTGCTGGACGTAGCACAGGTGCTCAGTGGCTATTTCTCGAATGATGCTGGAACCATTGCTTTTAACTAACTGTCTACCTGTTTAGCTACTTCCTGTCTGGCCCAGCGGACAGTAGGCAGTAGTAGGGTCCAATTTGTCACTGCTTTTCTGGTGTCCAAGGCAGAGCCCGCACAGAGTGGGTGTCCGTTAAATGTTTGAATAAACAAATGGATAAATAATAGAATTTCCAGATGGGTTGGCTGGGGTGCTTCGAGGGAGGCGTTATGAGACAGACAGAGTTGCCTCCTGGAGCCTCTTATCCCTGCCTCTCCCCCGTGACCTAGGGCTACTTTGGAGGGAGGAAGCTGGAAGCTGGAGCCAGAGACCGTCCGGAGACCAGAGGGACAGGGACTGAATTAGGAACTGGTGCTAGAAGGATCTGGAAGCGTAGGCTTCCTACCGGGGCTAACCTTTGGATCAAGAATTCTTTTTGAGGTTAAGGAATCTGAAGTTTTGAAACAGGTCAAGGGTTTAGGATTAGGATTTGAGCTAAGATTTGAGGTTGGGAATTTGAAGTTTTGGATTTGAGATTTGGATTCAGGGTTTCTGGTTAAGGCTGAGAGTTTGGGAGTTGGGCTTGATGCTTGTGACCCGCTGGCTTGGGGACTGGGTCAAGGATTGGAGCTTTGGTCGGAAAATGGGACAAAGCTGAGGGTGGCATCAGGGGCCTGAATTGAGGACATTCATTAGGTTTTAGAAGTTTCTCTGCCAGGACGGTGTAAGACAGAAACTCACATTTTATAGCAAAGTTCTAGAACAGTGTCTCTCCACGGGGCAGGGCAGGGCAGTGATTTGGCCACCCAGGGGACACTTGGCAATGCCTGTGCTCATTTTTGGTTGTTGTAACTGGAGGAGGAAGGGAGCTATTGGTATCCAGTGAGAATACCCCACGATGCCCAGAGACGCCCCCCGCCCCCAACAAAGAATGATCCGGCCCCACGTGTCAATACTACTAAAGCTGAGGAAGCCTGTCTAGAGTTCGTCCGTTCCCTGAAGGGCTGGCCAGGCGGCTGTCCAGAGGGGCCAGGGCTCGGGCGTGAGTGTGACGGGGCCTGAGTGACAGAGGGAGGAGCAGGTGTCCACACGTGTCCCTCCCCATGGATGCAGCTTCTCTCAGCTGTCCCTGGCTCTGGGGGTGGAGACAGCATCCTGGAAGCAGGGTGGGAGCTGCTGGGAGGGAGGCCGGCCGCCAGGCAGGGTGGCCGAGGACCTCGGCGGGGTCTGCGGGAGGCTCGGGGTGAGAGCGGGGACGGGTGGATGGCTGTGGAGAGAGGGCACCCGGAGAGGCCAGTGCCGTCCTCGTTCCAGACAGAACCCACATAACAGCAACAACGGAAGGCTAGTAGGAGGAGTGGCCGACGCTGCGTATCGCTTACTCTGCGCCTTTCTGAGTACTTTACACCTGTTATCTCGCTTGTCATCTGCCCAGCAAGCCTGTATGATAGCTACTGCTGTCCTCCCCATTGCACAGATGAGAAACTGAGGCACAGAGAAGTTATGATGCCTGAGATCCCATGGCCCTGAGCAGCAGGGCTGGCCCTGGACTTGGAGCTTAGAGGCCCAGGGCTTGTGTTAGCAGTGGAGGGGTGTGGGGTGGGGGTCCCCCGACTTGCTGTGTGGCTGTCTTCCTCTGCCGTTGGCATCTGTGACCTCTTCACCCTCCTCAACCGCCTCCTGGGACAGGTACTAATGTTACCGCCCCTGTTCCAGGGATGAAGCCCTGGCGAAGTTAAGTACCTCTCAACACAGCCAGGACTTCAAGGCCCCGTCTGCCTCAGGGCCTTACTGCGTGCGGTGCACCCCGCCCTGCCCTCAGTGCCCGCCCTCGTGGCCTCGTCTGACCTTCACAAGGAAGCCTCAGACTGAGGGCCTTCTCCCCCGTGGCACTAGTGACGTTTGCGGCCGCACCATTCTCTGCGGTGGGGGCCGTCCTGCACACTGCGGGGCACTCCGCAGCATCCTGGCCTCTAACCTGCTAGATGCCAGTAGCACCCCTGTCCCTCAGTTGTGACAACCAAAACTGTCCAGACATGGCCAAGTGTCCCCCAGGGCCCCGCCCCGCTGCCCCCACCAAGGACAACCATCCCAGGGAGTAGGCAAGGAGGCTGCTCCTATGACACAGATGAGGGTGGAAACGAAGACCCGGAGAGGGGTGATGTCTTTCCCAAGGTCACTTGGAGAATTGGGAGCAGACCTGCAAGCAGGATGCAGGCCCGCTCTGCCAAGAGAAAGGTCTCGCGGCCAAGCTCTCCTGCTGGACTCACGGTCCTCCTGCTCAGTGTTGGTGCCAGCAGCGGGCCCGGAGCCGGCCCGGGCTGCCTGTCCTGCCACTCGCACGGTCCCGCTGGGGCAGCCTGTCCTTGCCCGAGCCCTCTGCTGTCGAGCTGAGGGAGGTGGCGCTCACCCTGCTCCCAGCTTTGGTTCTGTGAAGACCGCTCGGCCTTTGATATCAGAGAGACCAGCCTTCAAATCCCGGCTCTGCCACATCCTTACTATGGGACCTCCCTGACCCTCTGTTTCCTCATCTGAAAAGTGGGACGTTTGGACCAGAGCCTTTCAAGCCTCACCTAGCTCCGATGTTTTGGTGTTCAGACCAAGTAAAGTATCCTGTGTTTTAGTTCTGGCTGTGCCCCAACTCGAGGTGGCACTTTGGGCAAGTCACTGCCCCTCTTTAGAACCCAGTGTCCTCAAAGGCAGCCAAGATTTGTGCCAACAGAACTTCTCTCAACTGTGAATACCTCCCTGCCTTTGCTTATGCTATCCCTGCTGGGATACTATTCACCCCACGAGCCACCCGGAGAACCCCTACTTGCCTTTCAAGACTGAGGGGCGCCTGGGGGGCTCAGTCGGTGCAGCGGCTGCCTTCGGCTCAGGTCACGATCCTGAGGTCCTGGGATCGAGCTCCACATCGGGCTCCCTGCTCAGTGGGGCGTCTGCTTCTCCCTCTCCCTCTCCCCCTCCCTCCTGCTCATCCCCCCCCCAAATAAAAAAATAAAATCTTTAAAAAAAAGACTGAGCCCAAGTCATTTGTTCCAGGAGGTCTTTCTTATTCCTGCAGGCAGAGTTCATCGCTTCTTCCTCCGTGCTCCCCGAGTACCTACCACCTGCTAACCCCGGGGCCCTGGTGGGTGTTAGGGGTGTGTGTGTATGTCCCTCCTAGAATGAAAGAGTCCTTGAAAATAGAGACCGGGTGTCCCTAATCCTGATATCCTCGTGGCCCACACAGTGCCTGGCCCAGAGTAGGTGCTCAATAAATGTTGAATAAATAAGAATGAATGAATGGCAGGAGTAGAGGGTTGCCAAGACCCTGAGCGGTTCCAACACTCTAGAATCCAGGGAAGGAAGCCAACCTCTTGCTGTCACCCAGTCTCACGTTCAGAAGACCGTCCCCACCCCCACTCCCAGCAAGTGCCTGCCACCCCCGCCACCCCCACATTCTGCGGACCCAGCGAGTGCCTTGGACAGAGACCAGACACTATTTAAAAAATGCTGTTATCCTCAGCGGAGCCGCCACTATCGGGAGCTGTCTGTGCAGAACCGCATCCTGCGTGCGCACAGACACAAGTGAGTATAGGAAAAGCTTGGCTTCTCCCATTTTTCAGTCCATCCCAGGCTGAGGACTAGGCAGGGACCTGCATTCTTCACATTTATGCTCTGCATACACAGGCTCAGACCCAAGCTCCTGGTGGATACGGGGAGGTGGCCAGTACTTCAGAATTCCCTCCCTCTCTCATCTCCTCCAGGAATCTCTCCTCCTCTTCCTCTAAGCACGTGTCCCCAAATTGCCCTCGATCCCCTCTTCCAGGAAGTTCTCCCACTGAAGAGAGCAGATCTCTCTTCCCGTTCGGCGGGGCGGGGGGAGTGACAGAGGGAGAGAAGTTCCTGAGCTCTTTGAGAGCCATCCATTCAACAGGTATCTTCTGGAAAGTTACAAGAACACCTGTCATAAGTTTAACTTCTTGGGGCTCAGTTGTTCACCTGTAAAATAGGGTAAGGACTCCTACAAGATCAAGTCCTTAGAAAGGGAGGGCTCTGTGGGTTTTATGTCAGTCCCTCAAAGTGACACATCAACTCCAACTTCCACTGAAAAACAAGAACGCTGTGTCCAGTTCAGCTGCTTCCTTCCTGTGTGACCCCGGGCAAAGTCCCAAGCCCCTCTGTGCCTCTGGGTGCAAAAGGAGCCCGTTTCCGATTTCAGCTCTGGGGGCCGGAGTTTCTAGGATTCTATCAGGAAGCCACTTCCTCTTTCCTCCTCCTACCCAAGGAAGGGGCCGGAGCCTCCAAGAGGAGGTGGGGGGGGTGCCCAGAGCTTCCCGGGGTGGGGAGGAGGGTGTAGGAGAGGAGGATGTGTCCTAGCCCGGGTGTGAGAGACGAGTTAACAGCTCAATTGTTATTTCAATTACACGGATTATTTGAAAACAATATTATGAGTTTCATCACTGACAACCCCGGAAATGGCTGCCATGGCAACCGGGGGAAAAGAATGGCCCTGACCAGCCAATCAGAAGTTCCAGCCGTGCCCCCAGTTTGTACAAACTCTCTCCTCCATGGGGGCCTCTCCCCTCCTCCACTGGGGGAGGAGCTTTGGAAGAAGGATGGAAAGAAGGAGGACCACTGTGCAGAAAGGAAAAGGTCCAAGGAGGAAACTGAGGCCAAGGGGAAGAGGAAAGCCAGGAGTTGGCTGTTTGTCCCCAAGTCCTCGAGGGCAAGGACCGTGCGTGGTCCACAGTGCCCTCCCCGGGGCTGAGCACAGGCCTAGCCCAAAGCAGACACTCTGTAGCAGGGCTGGCTCCAGACCAGGCTGCGGTAGGGGAGGGGGAGGTCAGGCAGACAGCGGGGGGATTTCTCTGAGAGCTCCTGGCAGACTGTCTTTGTCCCCCTTCATCAAGGAGAGATGGCAACCAGCTTCACCTTTCACTGACAGGGAGAGTGGTGGGTCAGGAGCCACCGCTGGGCCCGAGCGAGGGCAGGTGAAGCCCGGGACGCTCTGAGTACCGGCCAAGAGCCCAGGAGCCCCGTCCCTGTTGCCCTCTGCAGAGCCTCTGTGCCCAGCAGCCCTGGGCCCTTCTGTCTGCAAATGAGGCACTTGAGCGGTCTCCAGAAAAAGCCTTGTTCCTTCGAGAACACCCCGTGCTCTCCTTCCTCAGAAAGAGCCCGATTCGACCGGCAGCTGGCTGGGCTCAAGCCCTGCAAACGCTCAAGCCCATTTCCCATCTTGCTTGAGCCCCCCTGCTGCCCACTCCCATGTCCTTGTCGCCGCATCATGTACCAAACAAATCCCTTCATAAGCCTTACTAGTGCCCAGCACCGGTCTAAGCACGGTGCAAACGTTTACGCTTCACCACGACCCTGGGAAGCAGCTACTGTGATTATCATCCCCATTTTTCAGATGGGAAAACTGAGGAGGTTAAGTCACCTGTGAAAATCAGGCAGTTAGGGAGGAGCAGCGGAGGGACCTAAACCCAGACGGTCTGGCTCGGGAATCCAGGCTCTTGGCTACTATCCTAATTCCTCCTGACAGAAGATAGCCTGACCCGAGTCTTGTCTCATGGCCAGAAGACTCATAACATTCAATTTTGATTGCTTCCTCTTATATCGGGGACCCCCCCAAGCACTCGTCCTGAAGCTCATGCACCCTCTTTTTGTATCTTCTCAGGAGGGGAATAGAGGGCAGTCGAGGACAGAGTGGGCAGTTGGGGATGTTGACAAGTGGACATTCATAGCTCAACACTGGCACTCGCAGCCCCAAGACCTGAGCGGGCTGTCAGACGATCAAGGGCACCCTCATTAATTTGGTACCTACTGTGAGCAGCACACCCATTACCTCAATCATTCCCAGTCACAGTCCAGCAAGGGAGTGGTCGCTTTCCCCATTTTACGGGTGAGGAAACTGAGGCTCAGAACATCAAAGAGTCTTGCTCAAAGCCACCCAGCTAATAATATGTATCAGATGAGGACGGGTGCCCAGATCTGTCTGCCTCTAGGTCAAGACATGGTTCCTGTCCTCGAGGGACTCTCAGAGAGACAGCACAGATGATGAGGGCTCCCGAAGGGCTGAAGGGGGCATTCAGACCGAATGGCAGGCAGAGCTCAGCCCAGGTGAACAAAGGCCCGTGGGCAGGATTGGATGCTGGAGCACAGACGTAGCTGGAGCAGGTGCGTGTCGGGGCTCGGCGGGTGACCATGTCAGTTGATGGGATGGGGCCTCAAATGCCAAGCAGATGGTTTGGAGCGGATGGGTGAGGCCACAGGGAGCCATTGCTGGCTTAGGAGCCTCTTTGCCTCCCTCCCGAGGAGGCCTCCCTCTTGCACAGCGGAGCAATTTCCCAGAGCATTTTCTCTAATTTGTGATTGTTTTCCTAACCCAGAAGCAGCGAGAGCCTCCAGATTCTCCCAGCCCACAAGCAGAGCTGAGCTGCCAGAGCGGCTGGTCTCCGCCCCCAGTCCAGCCTACTTGGGGACCTAGGCCCCTCCCTCCCCAAAGCCCCCCAGGGTACAGAGCAGGCTGGGGAGAGGGTGCTGTGGGTGGACTGGGTTGACCAGAGCCCCAGGGGTAGCTTCAGGGCAGGAGCGGCCACCTGCCCGCTGACAGGGCCTGAGGAGAGGAGGTCTGCTCTTCCCAGGGAGGGAGGGGGCACCAGGGCTCCGCAAAGGGGGAGGAGC
>NC_048230.1:59381519-59396649 GCF_002007445.2 Ailuropoda melanoleuca | reverse complement strand
TCACCCTCCTCAACCGCCTCCTGGGACAGGTACTAATGTTACCGCCCCTGTTCCAGGGATGAAGCCCTGGCGAAGTTAAGTACCTCTCAACACAGCCAGGACTTCAAGGCCCCGTCTGCCTCAGGGCCTTACTGCGTGCGGTGCACCCCGCCCTGCCCTCAGTGCCCGCCCTCGTGGCCTCGTCTGACCTTCACAAGGAAGCCTCAGACTGCGGGCCTTCTCCCCCGTGGCACTAGTGACGTTTGCGGCCGCACCATTCTCTGCGGTGGGGGCCGTCCTGCACACTGCGGGGCACTCCGCAGCATCCTGGCCTCTAACCTGCTAGATGCCAGTAGCACCCCTGTCCCTCAGTTGTGACAACCAAAACTGTCCAGACATGGCCAAGTGTCCCCCAGGGCCCCGCCCCGCTGCCCCCACCAAGGACAACCATCCCAGGGAGTAGGCAAGGAGGCTGCTCCTATGACACAGATGAGGGTGGAAACGAAGACCCGGAGAGGGGTGATGTCTTTCCCAAGGTCACTTGGAGAATTGGGAGCAGACCTGCAAGCAGGATGCAGGCCCGCTCTGCCAAGAGAAAGGTCTCGCGGCCAAGCTCTCCTGCTGGACTCACGGTCCTCCTGCTCAGTGTTGGTGCCAGCAGCGGGCCCGGAGCCGGCCCGGGCTGCCTGTCCTGCCACTCGCACGGTCCCGCTGGGGCAGCCTGTCCTTGCCCGAGCCCTCTGCTGTCGAGCTGAGGGAGGTGGCGCTCACCCTGCTCCCAGCTTTGGTTCTGTGAAGACCGCTCGGCCTTTGATATCAGAGAGACCAGCCTTCAAATCCCGGCTCTGCCACATCCTTACTATGGGACCTCCCTGACCCTCTGTTTCCTCATCTGAAAAGTGGGACGTTTGGACCAGAGCCTTTCAAGCCTCACCTAGCTCCGATGTTTTGGTGTTCAGACCAAGTAAAGTATCCTGTGTTTTAGTTCTGGCTGTGCCCCAACTCGAGGTGGCACTTTGGGCAAGTCACTGCCCCTCTTTAGAACCCAGTGTCCTCAAAGGCAGCCAAGATTTGTGCCAACAGAACTTCTCTCAACTGTGAATACTTCCCTGCCTTTGCTTATGCTATCCCTGCTGGGATACTATTCACCCCACGAGCCACCCGGAGAACCCCTACTTGCCCTTCAAGACTGAGGGGCGCCTGGGGGGCTCAGTCGGTGCAGCGGCTGCCTTCGGCTCAGGTCACGATCCTGAGGTCCTGGGATCGAGCTCCACATCGGGCTCCCTGCTCAGTGGGGCGTCTGCTTCTCCCTCTCCCTCTCCCCCTCCCTCCTGCTCATCCCCCCCCCAAATAAAAAAATAAAATCTTTAAAAAAAAGACTGAGCCCAAGTCATTTGTTCCAGGAGGTCTTTCTTATTCCTGCAGGCAGAGTTCATCGCTTCTTCCTCCATGCTCCCCGAGTACCTACCACCTGCTAACCCCGGGGCCCTGGTGGGTGTTAGGGGTGTGTGTGTATGTCCCTCCTAGAATGAAAGAGTCCTTGAAAATAGAGACCGGGTGTCCCTAATCCTGATATCCTCGTGGCCCACACAGTGCCTGGCCCAGAGTAGGTGCTCAATAAATGTTGAATAAATAAGAATGAATGAATGGCAGGAGTAGAGGGTTGCCAAGACCCTGAGCGGTTCCAACACTCTAGAATCCAGGGAAGGAAGCCAACCTCTTGCTGTCACCCAGTCTCACGTTCAGAAGACCGTCCCCACCCCCACTCCCAGCAAGTGCCTGCCACCCCCGCCACCCCCACATTCTGCGGACCCAGCGAGTGCCTTGGACAGAGACCAGACACTATTTAAAAAATGCTGTTATCCTCAGCGGAGCCGCCACTATCGGGAGCTGTCTGTGCAGAACCGCATCCTGCGTGCGCACAGACACAAGTGAGTATAGGAAAAGCTTGGCTTCTCCCATTTTTCAGTCCATCCCAGGCTGAGGACTAGGCAGGGACCTGCATTCTTCACATTTATGCTCTGCATACACAGGCTCAGACCCAAGCTCCTGGTGGATACGGGGAGGTGGCCAGTACTTCAGAATTCCCTCCCTCTCTCATCTCCTCCAGGAATCTCTCCTCCTCTTCCTCTAAGCACGTGTCCCCAAATTGCCCTCGATCCCCTCTTCCAGGAAGTTCTCCCACTGAAGAGAGCAGATCTCTCTTCCCGTTCGGCGGGGCGGGGGGAGTGACAGAGGGAGAGAAGTTCCTGAGCTCTTTGAGAGCCATCCATTCAACAGGTATCTTCTGGAAAGTTACAAGAACACCTGTCATAAGTTTAACTTCTTGGGGCTCAGTTGTTCACCTGTAAAATAGGGTAAGGACTCCTACAAGATCAAGTCCTTAGAAAGGGAGGGCTCTGTGGTTTTTATGTCAGTCCCTCAAAGTGACACATCAACTCCAACTTCCACTGAAAAACAAGAACGCTGTGTCCAGTTCAGCTGCTTCCTTCCTGTGTGACCCCGGGCAAAGTCCCAAGCCCCTCTGTGCCTCTGGGTGCAAAAGGAGCCCGTTTCCGATTTCAGCTCTGGGGGCCAGAGTTTCTAGGATTCTATCAGGAAGCCACTTCCTCTTTCCTCCTCCTACCCAAGGAAGGGGCCGGAGCCTCCAAGAGGAGGTGGGGGGGGTGCCCAGAGCTTCCCGGGGTGGGGAGGAGGGTGTAGGAGAGGAGGATGTGTCCTAGCCCGGGTGTGAGAGACGAGTTAACAGCTCAATTGTTATTTCAATTACACGGATTATTTGAAAACAATATTATGAGTTTCATCACTGACAACCCCGGGAAATGGCTGCCATGGCAACTGGGGGAAAAGAATGGCCCTGACCAGCCAATCAGAAGTTCCAGCCGTGCCCCCAGTTTGTACAAACTCTCTCCTCCATGGGGGCCTCTCCCCTCCTCCACTGGGGGAGGAGCTTTGGAAGAAGGATGGAAAGAAGGAGGACCACTGTGCAGAAAGGAAAAGGTCCAAGGAGGAAACTGAGGCCAAGGGGAAGAGGAAAGCCAGGAGTTGGCTGTTTGTCCCCAAGTCCTCGAGGGCAAGGACCGTGCGTGGTCCACAGTGCCCTCCCCGGGGCTGAGCACAGGCCTAGCCCAAAGCAGACACTCTGTAGCAGGGCTGGCTCCAGACCAGGCTGCGGTAGGGGAGGGGGAGGTCAGGCAGACAGCGGGGGGATTTCTCTGAGAGCTCCTGGCAGACTGTCTTTGTCCCCCTTCATCAAGGAGAGATGGCAACCAGCTTCACCTTTCACTGACAGGGAGAGTGGTGGGTCAGGAGCCACCGCTGGGCCCGAGCGAGGGCAGGTGAAGCCCGGGACGCTCTGAGTACCGGCCAAGAGCCCAGGAGCCCCGTCCCTGCTGCCCTCTGCAGAGCCTCTGTGCCCAGCAGCCCTGGGCCCTTCTGTCTGCAAATGAGGCACTTGAGCGGTCTCCAGAAAAAGCCTTGTTCCTTCGAGAACACCCCGTGCTCTCCTTCCTCAGAAAGAGCCCGATTCGACCGGCAGCTGGCTGGGCTCAAGCCCTGCAAACGCTCAAGCCCATTTCCCATCTTGCTTGAGCCCCCCTGCTGCCCACTCCCATGTCCTTGTCGCCGCATCATGTACCAAACAAATCCCTTCATAAGCCTTACTAGTGCCCAGCACCGGTCTAAGCACGGTGCAAACGTTTACGCTTCACCACGACCCTGGGAAGCAGCTACTGTGATTATCATCCCCATTTTTCAGATGGGAAAACTGAGGAGGTTAAGTCACCTGTGAAAATCAGGCAGTTAGGGAGGAGCAGCGGAGGGACCTAAACCCAGACGGTCTGGCTCGGGAATCCAGGCTCTTGGCTACTATCCTAATTCCTCCTGACAGAAGATAGCCTGACCCGAGTCTTGTCTCATGGCCAGAAGACTCATAACATTCAATTTTGATTGCTTCCTCTTATATTGGGGACCCCCCCAAGCACTCGTCCTGAAGCTCATGCACCCTCTTTTTGTATCTTCTCAGGAGGGGAATAGAGGGCAGTCGAGGACAGAGTGGGCAGTTGGGGATGTTGACAAGTGGACATTCATAGCTCAACACTGGCACTCGCAGCCCCAAGACCTGAGCGGGCTGTCAGACGATCAAGGGCACCCTCATTAATTTGGTACCTACTGTGAGCAGCACACCCATTACCTCAATCATTCCCAGTCACAGTCCAGCAAGGGAGTGGTCGCTTTCCCCATTTTACGGGTGAGGAAACTGAGGCTCAGAACATCAAAGAGTCTTGCTCAAAGCCACCCAGCTAATAATATGTATCAGATGAGGACGGGTGCCCAGATCTGTCTGCCTCTAGGTCAAGACATGGTTCCTGTCCTCGAGGGACTCTCAGAGAGACAGCACAGATGATGAGGGCTCCCGAAGGGCTGAAGGGGGCATTCAGACCGAATGGCAGGCAGAGCTCAGCCCAGGTGAACAAAGGCCCGTGGGCAGGATTGGATGCTGGAGCACAGACGTAGCTGGAGCAGGTGCGTGTCGGGGCTCGGCGGGTGACCATGTCAGTTGATGGGATGGGGCCTCAAATGCCAAGCAGATGGTTTGGAGCGGATGGGTGAGGCCACAGGGAGCCATTGCTGGCTTAGGAGCCTCTTTGCCTCCCTCCCGAGGAGGCCTCCCTCTTGCACAGCGGAGCAATTTCCCAGAGCATTTTCTCTAATTTGTGATTGTTTTCCTAACCCAGAAGCAGCGAGAGCCTCCAGATTCTCCCAGCCCACAAGCAGAGCTGAGCTGCCAGAGCGGCTGGTCTCCGCCCCCAGTCCAGCCTACTTGGGGACCTAGGCCCCTCCCTCCCCAAAGCCCCCCAGGGTACAGAGCAGGCTGGGGAGAGGGTGCTGTGGGTGGACTGGGTTGACCAGAGCCCCAGGGGTAGCTTCAGGGCAGGAGCAGCCACCTGCCCGCTGACAGGGCCTGAGGAGAGGAGGTCTGCTCTTCCCAGGGAGGGAGGGGGCACCAGGGCTCCGCAAAGGGGGAGGAGCCCCCCCCCCCCCCAGGAAAAGGAGCTCAGGGAGAAGACGAGGGTTCAGAAAAGATGCAGAATTCTGTTAGGAACAGGGGCTGGCAGCTAAGTCAAGTGGCGAGGTGCTCAGAGAGGGACTTGGGTCTCCAGGAGGGGATGGTGCTCAGGGAAAGGACTGGGGGCTCCAGGAAGGGGGGGGGCGGCTCCACAAGGGGCTAGGGCTCTTGTAAAAGGGAGCATGAGCTCTGCTGGCGATTCTGGGGAACAGGGGCTCCCTGCCCTGAGAGGAGAGAGTCTCCACAAGGAGATGGGGCTCTGAGAAAAAGGTGGGGATCTGGAGGAGGGGATTCTAGCCAGGGGCTCAGTTGGGGGCATGGGATTTGTGAGGAGAATGAAGGGGTCTTCAGGGGACAGACGCTCAGAAGAAAGCACACGGGTTGTGTGAGGGGATCAAGGGCTAAATCAAAGGGTCAGAGGCTCCAGGAGGGGTCAGGGCTGCTGTATAAGAGAACCTGGCCCAAGAGAAATGTTAGCGTAGGAAGGGCTGGGGGTTGGGAGACGAGAATGGAGGGGCCCCTCCTTCTAAGGGTTGTTTGGGAATTAATGGCAACTATTTCCTCCCAATCCATCAGCAAGGTGCCCTATTTTGTCCTGGCTCATCCTAGCCCCAGCTTGTCTCCTTGGCCCACACAGGCCCCTTCCCCTTAAGACCCCTCACCTTGGTCCTCTGCTTCTCCATATCTTCCAGGCTGAGCCCTGAGTCCTTCTCCACTGCTCCATAAATGCCCCAGGGGGCACCTGTTCCCTCTAACTCACCCATGTGGATTTCATAACCTGCTGCAGCCCAAGTGCATTATTAGCGGGTACTTCAGACACCAGCAATGATCAGTAAGGTAGTTCTCCCTCCAAGCTAACCTCAATCCCTCCAGCTGCAAGTGCAGCCAATTTCCTCTGTTCTGTCCTAGGAATAGAATACAGCTGATCTGCGGGCCGCTTTTTATCAGGGCATCTGTCATAGCTTCAGGGATGTAAAGTCTGCTCTCAAATTTCTCTCCTTTAGGTACATGAATCCAGGTCCCTCCACTGGCTTTCCTGATTACTATATTTATTATCAGGCATCTCCAAATGCTTGTGGTAGGGTTTTACCAGAGCCTGGCATAACGGAGGCTCACAAGAAGTGTAGCTTGTATGGGTGAATGAGTTGGTGGATTGATGGATGAATAACAAAGAGATGAAAAGACAGGTGTTAGTAGTGGCAGTGGACGACAGGTAGATAGATGGAGGGTGGAGGTGGGTGACCTGTGGGCAGATGATGTTTAAATGGAGGTGGGTGGGCAAGAGGATGATGGATGGATAGATGGATGGATGGATAGATGGATGGACAGGTGGATGGTGGGTGGTTGGATGGGTGGATAAACAAGTAGGTGGGTGGGTGGGTGGATGGATGGATGGACGGATGGATGGACAGGTGGGTGGGTAGAAGGATGGATGGAAGGATGGATGGATGGATAGATGGATGGCAGGCAGGAAGGATGGCTTGGATGGGATGTTGAATGGATGAATAATGTCAGCAGGCATCTCAACTTTTCCCCATATCTCCCAAGTATAGACTCCCTAACTTGATTAATGGCACCCCAGATCCCTGACACCCGGGCTGGAGACCCGGTCATATTTCACGTCTCCCTCATTTCCCACAACCAAGCAGCTCTGAGACCTGCGGATCCTATTTCCTTGGTGCCTTTTCCCTTTGGCCCCAGTTCTCCATGAGCTCATTTAAGCCCCCCAGCTTGTCTCCTGGACAACTTCCACTGCCCATGCCCTGTGCTTCCTTTCTCCTTCCTTCACGCTGACTCTGAAACAATGCCATCGGCATGACCTTCCTACAGCTCAACTCCAGTCAACAACCTGCAATGGCTCTTACTGCCTAGAGCTCCACGCTTCTGAATTCAGCTGAATCTCCCCTTTTGGGGCCTCTCTCCTTCCTCTCCCTTATGTACTCTGTACCAGGTAGCCTGGCTGTGGCCTGGACATTCATCACTTCCCCTCCTTTGCTTATGCTGTCCCTACCACTTGGGAAGCCTTCCTTGTCCCCTCCACTGGTGGCAATGCCATCCGAGACTTCAACACACAGCTCAAGTGCTGCTTCCCCAGTGAAATCTTCCCCAATCCCTCCAACCACATATAACAGAACAAGCCACTTCATCAAGACACAGTTACTGAGCACCTACTATGCGCTCAATTGGCTTAAGGGCCCTAATGACGGGAGGGGGAGGATACAGGATGAGAAAGATACAATCTTTGCCCTCAAGGGGACACAGCCTGCGTCTGAGTGTGCGGGTGCACACAAACACAGAAGTCAACGGGAAAAAAATAAAGGCAAAATAGTGTAATACAGTGAATGAGTATAGAGAACTCCCTGTGGGCTAGGCACTGTTCTAAGGGCTTTACTTCCAGTAACTCATTCAGTCCTCTCAATGAACCTACGAGGGAGGTACAGATGAGGAAACTGAGGCTCAAGTTTGGGCAATTTTTCTAAGGTCAGCCGGCTAGTAAGTGGCAGAGCAGGGACAGAAGTGGGCAGTCCCGCTCCTGGTCTGTGCTCCCAACAGGGCACCATGGCAGGTGGCTGGACAGAGACATTCATGACAGGGCGCACTCTGACCTCCCAGTGCCCCCCCGCCGGGATTTCCTCCCCTGCCGCCCTAGTCCCCAGCCCTGCCAGCCCAGGCAAGGGGCTCGCATGAAAAAAATGAACATGAAAGAAAAGAGGACTTGCCCTGGGCTTCAGTTCCTCCTCTACCTGATGGGGTTGGGCCCATCTGCCCCTAAAGGCCCTTTCAGCTCTAAAATGTATCATCCTACACACAGCTGCTTGGCTGACAGAAGATAGAAGCCCTGGGAGCCTCTTGGCCTCCGGGCCTGGCTGCATGTCCCAGAAACTCCCTGTTGTCCCTGAAGCTGCCCCTGCAGCCCCGGGGTTCCTGTGGGCCCCACTGGGCAGCAACAGTCCCACGTGTGGTCACCTGAATCTGTCCAGCTCATCACTGCCCATCATCCTGTCTGCCCACTGACCTGCATCCTTCCGCCTCGGCTCCCCGTCCATCAGCCTGCCTGCGCCCATCCACCTCGTGTCCCCTGCCTGCCTGGCGTCTGCCACTGTGCCCATCTCACACACACACACACACACACACACACACACACGCACGCGCGCGGAGGAATCCACCTCCTCGCCCCCAGGCCCTTATGCTGCAGGCACCACAGTGAGGACAGAGAGGTCGGGTGGGGCCTCTCCTTCCTCGCTCACAGAGAAGTCCAGTCCTAACATCAGAACCTACTTCCCTGGAGCCAAAGCAGTTCTCTGCCATCCGGCACCCTCTCCCTTCCCCGGGGGACCCCCAACTCCCTCCTCGCTGGGCCCAAGGGCTTCCTACTTAAAGAATCTGGTCAGGGCCACATGCCTTCTGCCAAAAATGTCCAAGGGGTCCCCAAGGAAATCGCTGGACAAGAACGTGAAGATGTGTGTACAAGGATGTCCGTCGCAGAATTGTTTGTGATCACAAAGTGTTGGAAACAACCCAAGTGTCCAACGGCGGGGGCTGGTTAAATGAGTTATGGGCCAGCCGCACAATGGAGAACCACGCAGCTCTTAAAAAATGATGATGTAGATGTATATTTATCGAAATGGCAAGACAGTCACAATATATTACAGAGCGGAAAAGCAGGTTACAAAGGCATATGTATAAAGCAAGATGCCATTTTTATTTTTTAAAAATCTATATATGTCAAGAAGTATATGCACTGAAATGTTAGCCAAGTGGTGGTGGGATTATGGCTAATTAAAAATGCTTTCTTATATAAAAAGACGCACACACACACACACGAGTTGACACATGCATATGTAGTCACTCCGTACTGACAGCCACCAGCCCAGCACGGCACTAAGTCAGGCTTTGTCTGCACCTCTCCTACTCCCCCCTACAATCCTAGAAGGTAGGGTAGTAAAGCCATTTTATAGATGAAGAAACAGAGGCCCGGTTACGTGGCAAAGTCAGGATTTGAACTTGGCTTTCTCTGACTCCAGAGCCCATGCTCTGAATCAGGAGGTCGTCACGTTCTCTCATTTTGTTTATCTCTAACTTGCCTGTTTTAAAAAAAATTCCATATATTTACTTGGGTGGAGGAGAAACGACAGAAGTTAACAAGACAAGGAGAAAAAACGAGGCAGAGCAGCCGGTCCTCAACTTCTGGGGTCCTTGAGCAGCTTCTCTGCAGATTTCCTCCCTAGGCCTGTCCTTCTCTCCTCCACAGGTGCCCATGCGGCTTGCTGGGGAGGGAACGGGCAGCCCTGGGGACGACTGCGGCTTACGTATTACAGGCGGCAATGCTGTGTGCCCGGATGCCCCCTCCGCAAGCCCATGTTTAATTCAGCGAGGGTGCGAGCGCTTGCCTTGAGCCTTATGCCATGCTAGATGCTGGGTACACCCAAATGGAAAAGCCCGGTGCCCCCTTCAGGATCTTTTCATTGATGGCTGGGTTTCTCAACCTCGGTTCTGTCAACAATTTGGGCGGCACAATTCTTGGTTGCGGGGGAGGGGGGGCTGTCCTGTGCCCTGCGGGGGTGTTTGGCAGCACCCCTGGCTTCCACCCACAAGATGCCAGTAGTGGCCTCCTATCCAGCTGTGGCCAACAGAAATGTCTCTAGACATTACCAAACGTCCCCTAAGAGGCAAAATTGCCCCTGGTCAAGAACCACGGATCTAGTGGATAACACAAAGGAGGCAGGAAGAGAAAACCTAAAACGATCGCTATGGGGCTCCGTGTAAGTGGGAGTCACGTGTGCCTGGAGGGGCCAGAGAAGTCTTCCTGGGGTGCACCTGTCCTTGAAATGCGAGGGTCGCTCGAGGTTCATTTCATTCTACAGACTTATCCTGCTTGATCTCATCCATTCTGTGGGTTCCAAGATCTACTTCTGGCCTAGCACCCCCAGGATGGGCCCAGTCTTCCCTGCACCACTGCCCAGCTGGCATCCCCACCGAATGTCCCACCAGCATGGCCTCTGCCTCTTCTTGAAAGCCCCTCCTCCCATGACCCACACGGCCTCCCAAGTCACAAACAGGGGCTCCCCTGCTCCCCCACATCTAGGAAGTCTCCCGGCCCAGTCCATTCTACTCTGCCAGCCCTGGCAGGCCCTCCTCTGCTCCCCAGGCCCGGGCACCAGCAGTGCTGGACCCCGTCATCCCCGAAAACCGTTCTCCAGCCAAAAGAACGGCGAGGCTTCTGAAGGCAAACCCGTCATACCACTCCCCTGCTGAAAACCCTTCAGTGCCCCCACTGCTCCCAGACTAAGTCCAGTCTCCTCTTATGGTTTCCAAGACCCATGGGACCCAGCTGCTGTCCGCCTCGCTGGCCTCATTTCCCGTAACTCCCACACCGGCACCCCAAACTCTATGTGTTCCTCTTCGGGCAACTGAACTTGCCTTTCCTCCAATATTCCTCCTCCCCTCCGGGCCTTGGTACCCCTCACCTCTTGGCCTGGAGCCTGCTTTCCCTGCCCTCATCCTCCCTCGAAGCCTTCATTCTCTAGCTAGCTGTTAAGCGACCAGACAGGTCCCTGCTTAAACGCCACTTCCTCCCGGAAGCATTGGCTGCCCACCCCCCTCCCCCGGGGGCCACAATGGGCTCTTATCACGGCTTATGAGAACTGTGTGTCAGTGTCCTTTCTGGGACCACCGGACTCCTGTTAGCTGGGATCCTGTCTACTTACTCACATTTTATCTCTAGCATTCACTACAATGCTTAGCGCACACTAAACTCCTAGCATGTGTGTGCAAATACATAGTTTTAACTGGACAATGAGTGGATGGACGGTAGACAGACAGATGGGTTAGGTAGATGCAAGGAATAGCTCCTGTTTGAGTTGGGTGTTTAATGCCTTGAAAGATCTTCAAGGGAAGGGCGTTCAGGTAGAAGGGCAGGTGTGGCTGAATGCGGGAGTGTCGGGAGTGTCGGGTTGGAGGCACAGTGGGAGATAAAGGAGGATGCAGACGGATTACAAGGACCTTGAATGTCAAGGTGCAGAGTCTGGACTTAATTCAGTAGGCGATGGGGAGCCATGGAAGGGTTTTAATCAAACAAGTGACACGAGCCCACCTCCGTTAGAGAAAGATGGCTCTGGCTGCGGTAGGGATTGCAGATCAGAGGCCAGGAGGCCAGGGAGGAGGCTGCCGCAACAGTTCAGGCAAAGTCAGTGAGGGCTGAGTCTGAGCAGGGGTCATGGGACCGATGGAAGGTGGGAGAAGGGAGAGACCAGGGTGCAATGTAATCTGTGGGCACCTAGCTCAAGTGGGGATGCCCCGGCCTCGTGCAGGGACCGGGCCGTCCCTGGAAGGATCCTGAGGTCAGAGACAGATGCTGGTGATTCTGACAGAATTCCAGGCAGCCGAAGTCATGCACAAAACCAAACAGAGGAACCACGCATTCGGCCCCGTGGGAAGCAAGGGACACAATTAGAGGGATGATAGTCACCATACTGCTCCCTTACAGAGTGTCCTGTGTGCCGGGCTCTACACCAGGCACCAGGCACACCCGTGCACACTTCATCTCCACACAACCCAATGAGGCAGGCATGACTTTTTTCCCCCCTCCATTTCACAGAGAAGGAAACAGCCTCAGAGAGGCAAAGTAATTTGCCCAAAGTAACACAGCCAGAAAAATCACAAATCCAGGCTGGCCTGACGCCCACGACCATGTTCTTATTCGGTTATTTATATACACAGCAGAGGGAGCTGGTAGCCAGTGGATGACTGAAGGCTTGTGGGTCTGATGAGGAAGCCAGAAGTTCCCAGCCTAATCCCAGTGTGACAGCAAGAAGGGGCCTGCTGATGGGGCATGAAAGGAACAGAGGGGGAGAAGGAATTTGCCCAGGTCCCTGCACTGCGTATGTTCAGACTCAGCTTGATACATTCAGAAAGGTGGGTCCCCACAGTGAGAGAACTGTGAGCAGTATGAGAGAAGGAGTGAGCAGTGCTTAACCTCCAATTGGGCCATCTTAATGGGAATTAAAGAAAGGCATATTCCTCTGGGGGCATGTAGCCTTACAGGCCCAGGGCTGGTTAGCATATGAAGACTTTCTTGCAAATGCCAGAAAGATGTTCCCTTCTCCAGGAGGACACAGTCTGCCTTTATGGCACCTGATTTGTTGAGTGGAGCTTACGAAGGATTTCAGCCTCTATTCTCCTCCTGCATTGAGTGCCCTCAGACAGTCAACAACCTGCCCAACTGTACATGACACGTATGCCTCCAACCACTGCGTCCTGTATCCATTTCCTAGCCGCCACTCTGCACCATCTTGTAGAAAACATTCCCTCTGGCAGATACATAGAGCTTGGATCATTCTACAGACAAGTTTCTTGTTAGCCCTTGCCTCCTCCATCGGAGAAAAGACAAAGTCTGATTATACCCACTGCCCTGATGAAACAGTTGAGATTGGAGACTGTCCTGATGGTGGAAAAAACAAAACCAAACCAAACCAAACACCCAAGGCCTTCTTTAGAGAGGCCTGTATGGAAACAACCAGGTTCTAGGAAGCAGAGGCCTCTACTCCCGAGCTCCATCTTAAGGGCGCTCCGAGGTGTCCAGGGAGGTGGTGGGTACGCCCACCCTCACTGGGAGAGGAGGCTTCTCTCCCTGGGTCTGGCCTGAGGCCTGGGTCTTCTCTCAGCCTGACTGGAGTAGATTCACAGTCTTGTCCCTGACCCCTAGCGCCCTCTTTGGGTCAACTCCAGGCCAGGATGGGGAAGCCCCCAGCCCAAGCCCCCTCCTTGGGATCTCCTCTTCCCCAAGAAGCACTTGACTCCATCCTCAGCCCCCACCCCCTCCCCGGCCGGCCGAGCTAAGAGCCAGCTGCTGCGCGAGTTATATAAACAGGAATCATTCTCTCTCTCTCTCTCTCTCTCTCTCTCTCTATCTCTCTCGGAATACCTGAGGCCGCAGTTCCGAATGGAACTTCCTGATGGAAGTAAAGGGGGAGGGGGAAAGAACAGAGAGAGGACAGGAAATTTAATTGCTGACTCCTAACACCCACGTGGAAAATAAACTGGCTGCTCCAAACTTTGCTAACTGGGAGGAGACAGGCCCTCCTGGGGTCCCTGCCCAGCCCCGTCTGATGGCTTTGCGATTCTGTGCTCCTGCAAAGGCCTGTGCCAGGGGATTGAAGTCCTGCCGTTAGGCACAATTATTGCACACCACCAGAAACACTGGAGATCACACCTTTTTAGAGAAGGGCTGTGACTTGCCCGGGACTGCACCACACCTTTAGGGGCCCAGCTGTGTCCTCAATGTCTGTTCCTTAGGCTTCTCCACCAAAGTCTCTTGGACAGCTTTCCCTGGGTACTGGCCTCGAGTGCGGCACGTCTCAAACACCTCTTGCATTTAAGCAAAGTATCTTCTTGCGCTGCTTGCAATTCGATGGCAAGAAACTGCTCCACTCCCCCGCTTCCCCAAACCTGCCCAACATATAAGGAGAGCTGGTGAGGCCTGGAAGTCAGGGCTCCTAGGTCCCCATTGTGGCTCTGGATGGAGCTTACTGTGTGACCCAGGCCTCTGTTTGCCATACTTCAAAATAGGAAGGAGGGGAGCCCAGGTGGTCACAGTCAGGAACAGGGGAGGGAAGGGATTTCTTGTCTCCAGGAGTCGGCTGAGAGGGCCCTTCAGGAGGGACAGCTGCCCCTTGGTGGAGAGAAACCTGGCTGGCTTTGCAAAGTACCTTCCCCGGAGACATTGGCAGCGATGGTCCCAGAAGGGCACACAGACACTCTCAGGAAGCAGTGTTTAAATGTTGACAACGGCCTTCCCTGCCAGGGGGAATGGAAGAGGAGCATCCCAGACACTGGGGAAGGAAGAAGGGTAGGGGTGGAGTGGAGAAGTAGCTGCCACAGGCTGGCAGGGGGTGGGGGGTAGGGAACAGGTGACCGCCACAGAGAAACTGGGGCAGGCAGGATGGAAGATAAGCGGAAGAAATACAGTCATAGGTGAGCAAAGACCAGAGGGTGTCATTACAGGTGTAGAGGCCAAATTCCAAAAGGGGCTGTAGGAGTAAGTTGTTGGAGTGGGGGCACTGATGGACAAGTACAGGGGGTACCAATGAGGAACAGAGGGGCACAGTGGTTAGGGAGGAGCCTCTGAGTTCCAAGGCCACGGTGATGCTGATATCTGGCAGGGCCACTGACTACAGGGGGAAGAGGATAAGATCCAGAACCCCACTAGAGGGGCAGACGGAGGGCTGGCAGCAGGCAAAGCCTTCGGATGGGCCTCGGCCTGTGCTGTGCACCTTGGTTAGCCCCAGGGACCCAGAGAGAACTGGAATCAGACCCAAAGAAAACGGAGTCGGGGTGCGCAACCTCTGGCCAGGCCTGAAGGGCTGGGAGGGCCGACTGAGAAGGTAGAACCCTCCCAGAAGCACGAGTGTCCAAAGCCTTCCCGCGGCTTCAAACTGCGTCGTCTCTGCCCGCCACCAGGGGGTGCCCCGGCAGCTAGGGAGACCTCGGGGGAACTCCGGGTGAGCTCCTCCCGCCGCAGCCCGGCCTGGACGTCTCCAGCCGCGCGCCAGCTGGGTCAGGGGCCTGACAGTGCCGGAGAGGAGGAAGGCGGAGGTCAAGTCTCGAGGCGCTAGGGAGACGGGTCCCGGCCGTGCCCACCGCCGATCGCCGGGCACCGAGCGCGCCCAGAAAATCCACAACTCCCCCTTCAGCGCCCCGGCCCCCGAGGGTCAGTCCCAAGTGGCGCTCCCTTTTGGACGTGAGGCCGTCGGGCCCTATCCTTCTCCCAAGGAGGGGGCAGTGTTCCTGGAGCCCGGTCCTAGGGAAGAGGGCAGCGCGGCCCCTCGCTCACCGCTGGTCCGCCGGCCGGTCCGACGGCCCGAGGGCGGCGGGGTCGCGCTGGTGGGGCCGGCGGGGGTCCCCATGGGCCAGCTCCCCCCTCCCCCCGAGGTGGCCGCAGCCGTGCGTGTCGCCGCGCCGTGAGTCTGCCTCTGGTGCCCCCGGACGCGGCACGACCTCGCACACACACACCGCGCGCTCACGCTCGAGCCGTGCGGTATTTCCCTAGCCCGGACCCCGCCTCTGGGAGGGGCCCGGCAGCCG
>NC_048230.1:59351444-59381022 GCF_002007445.2 Ailuropoda melanoleuca | reverse complement strand
TTAGGAAACCCCTAGGGGGGGCGGCGCCCCTCCTTCCTTCGGCGCCAGATCCGCGCGAAAGGAGCGCCCCCAGGAGGGGGACCATCTCCCTCCCCTCCTGGCAGCTCCCTAGAGGTCCCGCCTGGAGACTAGAACCTTCCCCCTCACCTGATTTTCCTGCGTGTAGGGTTCCCTATTTCCCTCCCACTCCTATGGGAGCCGGGCTTCAGAGGAGAGGGGGCGCAGGGGAGGGTGGGGGCAGGCTTCTCCAGTGGCCGCCCTGGCTGGCCGCCCAGAAAGGCCCCTGCACAGAGCAGATTTCAGATGCAATCACTGCGCTTTGAGGTGGACAGAGGCCGGGGTCCGGTCCCCAGGGAGGTGCTAGGTCAGGTGTCCCAGAAAGAGAACTGAGGCTTTTCCTCTGTGTGTGTGTGTTGGGGGGGGGATGCTGGACACCCCTGCCACTGAGGAAATCAGCAGGCAAGACAGCCCTAGCCTAAGTTTAGCACTCCCTTGGCCCCCAGAGCCTCCCAATAACCACCCCCACCCTCCCCACCACCCGGTGCCCTGAAACGCCAAGCAGGCCCGGTTTCCCATTCTCTTGAAACTAAGCTGCCCCTGCCAAGAGGTCTTTCCTGCCCCGCCCTGCTTTTTTCTCCTGGCTACAGAGGCTTCCTCTTCACTCCCACCTCTCTGGGGCACAGCCTAACTGAGGAGACCCCCACCCCTCAGTTCTCAGCTTGAGGTTGTTTCAGTATGAGGTAGGCTAGGACCAGCGACTTCCATAGGTCCACCCTTTGTCTTGGGTTGGGGGACACCTGAGGGCTGCCGGATAGGTGGGTGCAGGGTAACCAGGAACACCACCACCACCACCGTCTACCTCTGTCCTGCCCTGCTGTCACCGACCAGACCCAGAATGATGTCTGATCAGCTGCTGAAGTTCTCGGGGCAAAGAGGGAGCAGGACCTGGCAGGGCCCAGGCTCTACCTCACTCCCGCCCTACGCTCATCCTCCTCCCTTCTCTAATTTTCATCTCCATCCCCTTGCCCTGTCTCTCTCCTGCCCTCCTCCCTGGTGACTGGAGTCTCCTCTCCCCCTGGCTGCCCCTCCCTCTAAACTCCATCACACTCTTATTTATTCTGAGATTTATTCTCCATCCTGCCAGCCGTTCCCTCCTGTAAGTTCCTCTCCCGGTTTATTCCCCTTCATTGATCTCTTCCAGCCCTGCTTTGTTTGGCCCTCCTTCAGCCCGAGTCTCTCCTCCCCCTCCTCTCTATTCTTAGCCTCCACTCCTTCTTGCTTTCTGAGACCAGAGGCCAGCCCTTCCAGAGGCTTCTCCTCAATTTCTGTTGTCTCTCCCCTTGGACTTACTTTCTTTGGCCTTTTGCTCCAGCTGCCTCCCTCCCTGCCTTCCCTTCCAGACCCAGCCTGGCCTGCACTGTTCACACAGGGATCAGACCTACCAAACCGTCCACAGGTGGTTCTGGCCTGGGACACTGTTGCTTTCCCATCTGCATACATACAGTAGGTGCTCAATAAATGCTTGTTGGATGAACTCCTCACACATCTTTCCTTTGATTTCTCTCCTCTCTTCTCCCTGTGACTATTAGATCTCCTGCTGCTTTTCCTCTCTCAGGGGCTCCTCTTCTCAGACTCCCACCATTCTCTCCAATTCCTCTTTCCTCCACAAGTCTCTGAGCTCCCACTCTGTGCCAGGCACCATGCGAGGCCCCGGGGAAATAACTGAGGTCTGTGTCAGCCATTACCTTGCACTTGCTGTGGGCCATGGTTTTGCTTTTAAGTTCTCACAACAGGTTCTGGCATGAGCCCCCTTTTGCAAAGGAAGAAACTGGGGTACAGAGTGTTGAAACATGAAGGTCCCACAGTTGGCAAGTGGTGAGATCAGGCTAGTGTGCCCTGGGCCGCCCTCTGTGCTGGGAGAAGGTGAGCAGGGACTTCCGCTGTGACGGGGCAGCAAGAGCCTGGGGGTGGGGGATGACAGAGGAAGCCCTGGGCTGAGAGCAGCTCTAGCCCACTGCAGGCTGGCAGGCTGGCAGGCTGGGCGCTGTGGGGCAAGTCACCCTCGGCTTTGCTGTGCAGCTCCAATGAGCCCATCAGCACAGTAGGGAGCATCTAAGAGGAGCACAGGCCCTGTGTCAGGCCCAGGCCGAGGGTTTCACACGGATGACTTCATTTGATTTTCATAGCAACCAAAACTTAGAAATGTATAGCTGGGGAAACCAAGGCACAGAGAAACTACAAAAGCTGCCCAGGGTCGCACAAGTAGTTTGTGGCAGAGCTGGGGTTCAGATGGAGGCAGGCTGGGGCCGGGGTCTGCCCGGAACTGGCATTATTAACATTGGGGGGGGCAGGAAAATGCTTTGCTGCGGAGGCTGTCCCGCACAGGGTTGGAAGCTTCGTGGCCTCTCTGGCCCCTATCCACTAGACGCCAGTAGTGCACCCCCCTCCTCGCGACAACCAAAAATGTGTCCACGCATTGTCAGATGTCCCCTGGGGGCAAAATCCTTCCCAGCTGAGAGTCACTGCTCTAATCTTAACAGCAGGGCCTGCCCCAGGGCACCTGGAGAGCTGGAACAGGTGTGGGGGGGCGGAGCATGAACCAGGGTGGGGGGAACAGGCTGTGTAAGCTCCAGGCTCTGCCGGTCTCCCTCCCTCTTCTCTCCTTGGCTACACTCACTCACCAGCCTCACTTCTCTGTCCTCACCTCAGCGGTGTCTCTCTCCTTGTCCTTCTCTTTATGTCTGTCTGTTGTCTTCTTACCATGGGCCACTGTCTCCGCTTCCCAACAACCTCCACCCCTGTCTCTGCCTCCTTCTCTCCATCAGCCTTCGTTTCTGGGTCTTTCTGACTTGTTCTGTCTCTCTCTCTCTCTCTCTTTTTTTTTTTTGGTCTCTTTCTACCTGTCCCTCTATTCTTCTCTCTGGCTGTCTTTCCCCTCTCTCTCTCCCCTCTCTCTCCCCTTAGCCCAGTCTCTCTGTGTGTCTTTCTCTATCCCTTTCCTTTGTCTGGTCACCTCTGCCCCTCAGCCTCCTTCTCCCCTCTGCCTGGCCTACTGGGGCTCTGTCTGTCCCCACCCTCCCTCTCCCTCCCCTCCTGCTCTTTCCCACCCTCCCTTCTCCCTTTCTACGTTCTTCTCCCCATCCATCCTTCCTTCCTTCCCTCACCCCTTCTCCCTTCCCTCCTCCTCCCTCCCTCCCTTCCTACCCTCCTTCCCTTCCTTCCTCCCTGCCCTCCCTCCTTTCTTTCCTTCCCTCCCTCCCTCTTTCCTTCCCCTTTTCCCTGCTCTATCCTTCTACTCTGCTCCCTCTATTCTCCTCTCCTCTCCCTCCCTCCTCCTCCTCCCCTTTGTCTGTGGCGGGGCAGCCACGCGCCACCCAGCGCCCGCCGCCTCGCTTAGACACCTCGTCGCGTTCACCGCTCAGCCAGGTTGTCTGGGTTCAAATCCTGTCACCCCACTCACCAGCGGTGTCGTCCTGGGCAAGTGACTTCACCTCTCCACGTCCCAGTGTCCTCCCAGCCGCCTGCATCAACGGGCTGCGTGAAGCCTGCAGGAGCGGATCCATGTAAGACACTTAGAAGAAGTGTTTGTTGTAATTAGTAACAGCAAGTCGGCAAAGTGGGATTATCGGCGCCGAGCTCCAGCTTCTGAAACCTGGGGAAACCCAGGTGTGGAGGGGGAAGTGCCTAGCCAGAGGTCTCAGAACTAGTCGGGGCCAGAACAGGGATTAAAGCCTGGGGTCCCTCTCCCCTCTTCCCCTTTCTCCTCAAGGGGATGGGCGCCGGGATGGAAGACAGTTCCAGGAGTGAAGGACCGAGTGTTTTGTTGGCTGCTGTACCCCGTGGGGTGCTGCCCAGAGTATATGCTCAATAAATACTTGTTGAACGAATGAGGGAGGGAGGGAGGAAGAGAGGGAGGGAAATGACTGGAAAGGTGCCAAAACCGGACCCCTGAAAGGCTGCTCTGTTTGCAGGGGCAGGCAGTGGGGTGAGATGGAGGAAGGAGCCCAGAACCCAAGGAACTTCTGGGCCAGGAGAGCTGTGCACCCAGGACCCAGACTGCAGCACATCCAGGACTTGCAGACACAGCCCCAGGCCCCTGGAGCCCAGTTTCAGACGAGGAGTTATCCCCCTGCCCCTCCAGGCCCAGCCTCCCAACCTGACAGCGCCCCCAACTCGTGACCCTGCTCCAGGGACCTCAGCCTGGGACTGAACCCCTGCCTTCTGCCTCTCCCACCACATTTTACTCCCCTTCTCTCTCTCTCTCTCTGGACCTAGATCCAGAGCCAGGGCAGCCCACTGGGATAGGCACGCCTCCCCTTCTTCTCCCCTCCCGGCAGCCCCAGGAAGTCTCGGCAGCCCTGCAGCCTGGCCTCGCGCTGCAGGTGGCTGTGAGGAGAGGGAAAGAGGGCTCCCCTTAGCTTTCCTGAAAGGCCCTAAAGATGCATCGAGGGTAGAACAGGGCCTGAGCACCTGGACCATCCCTCCTGAACCCCCTTCCGTGGGGTGGGAAGGTGAGACAGCCCCACCACACACAACCCCCCCCCCAACACTTCAAACACTGACTCTCCCTGAATTATTCACAGGCCTCTCCCCAGGGCTGCCGCAGAGCGCCCAGCCCAGGTGCTGAGGAGGAAAGAAAGCAGGAAGGCCCATTAAATTTAAACACCGCTGAGGATTGTCAGATGTGAGGTTCTATTCCTGGCCTGGAGAAGAGCAACCAGCAGGAGGGGAAGGGGGATCAGCGGGGGGACTGTGGGCTGACTGACTGGCGGAGAACCAGTAGGGAAAGGCCCAGGGGCTGGAGAACCTGAGCCATCTCTCGCCTGCCGGCCCTCATCCTTGAGGAAGCAGACCTTGGCATAACAGCTCACTCACCTGGTTCCGATAAGACAAGGGGACCCATCTAAAGACAGCTTCTCTGCAGTGGCCTGAAAGCCCCCCATGGCCTCTTTGGCATGAGGGACAGAGCATTCTTCTCCAGCTTCCTCTCTTGCTCCCTCCTTTTTGCATCTTACATCCCTATAATGTCGGGTGCTTCTACTTTTCTTATCACCCTCGGAGCTGTTAAAATGTCCTTCCTGCCCCTTGGATATCTTTCTTCCTTTGTCTTGCTGGAAAACTCCTATTTATCCTTCAAAACCCAGCTTAGGCATCACCCCACCAGATGGCATAGGCTCTCTCTCTCTGCACTCCGTTGGACCTGGAGTTGCTTACTTCTTCCTGCCCCACGTGGATGATGGAGTCCTGGGCTATCAGGCCTGATGGGGGCCATCATGGATCATGACCCCGTAAGAAGCAGCGGAGAGGGAGCTGGTTACCCTGCGAAGTCTGAGATCTCTTCCCAGTCCTGGCTCTGGCCCCAACTCTCTCTGTGTTTTTGGGCAAGTCCTCGGCCCTCTCTTGGCCTTGGTTTTCCACCCGTAAAAGAAAGAAGGAGTGGCAGGGGATAATTTCACGATGACTGAGGGCCCTTCCAGTTATTAGAATCCAGAACTCTCTGCGGCACACGTACTGTTTCAAACCATTTCTTGCTCTTCCCCCATAGGGATGCTGTCTGGCCAGCTTCCTTATTGATACCTGAAACTCTGATGGGCTGGAGCTGGCTTGTGCTGCTCAAAAGAGCCAACTGTTTGGTTTTTCAGGAATTTTGCAAGCCAGTTTTGCAAGCCCTTGAAATTGGCCATGTCCAGAGTATTTACACCATGAAAATTGGCAAACCCTACAAATCAGGGGCTCCCGGCCTGTCTTCGGCCAGAGCCAGCTTACCTCTGCGGAGAAAGCAGCCTTCCCGCCTCCAGGTTTTGACCCCTTTCATTTCCCCTATTAGAGAGGCCCCGCCCTGCCCCTGACTATTGGTTATTTCCCACCCCGGGTTCAGGTTCCACCTCCCGCGTCCTGCGCTCAGAGTGAGGGCTTCTTGCTTTACTTTGTGTCTTCTCCATCTCACCTCCGTCCTCCCTGAATGCTCTTTTCTTTTTTCTTTTTTAAAAAAGTTTTTATTTAAATCATCTCTACACCCAACATGGGGCTCGAACTCATGACCCTGAGATCAGAAGTCACTCTGGACTGAGCCTGCCGGGCACCCCTCTGAATGCTTAGTTTCAGTGGCAACACCCTTTGGGGAAGAAGAACACACACTTTGGGGCAGGTGGTTGTGAGTGGAAGCCCGGGCCCTGCCCTGTGCACATGTGGTTGTCTTCTTGTCAAAGGAGTTTCCACTCGGGCTCCTCCTTGTTGGGGACTTCCCTGACCGCTCAGTAAAGTGGCACCCCCACCATCATTCCCTAGCTTTTCATCTTGGTTTATCTTCTTGGTTCTTGTCCCTTCCATCTAGCTTGTAAGGTTGGTGAATGCAGGGAGCTCATCTGACCTGGGCACTGGACATCTTCACCTAGAGCGGCACCCGACACACAGTAGGTACTCAATCCTTCCATCGAATAAATGACTGAGTGACCTTGGACAAGTCATGGTGCTTCTGTGAGTTTCTCCAACACCCCCTGCCCCCCAGGAGAGTTATTGTGAGGCGTATATTCCTGGCCTGAGCTGCCTTTGAGAAGAGCCTAATCCCCGCTCCACCACTAACCCATTGGGTCATCTTGGGCAAGTCACCCCCCACCCCCATCTTGGTTTTGCCTGCCTTTCGGGGTCCGGCAAGACAGCAAGCTGATACGCTGCCTTGAGATATCATGTCAATTTTTGGGCCCCATCTGCCCCCTCCCATCCCACTCCCACCTCATTTATTCAACAAATATATATTGAGCATTTGCTCTGAGTCTGTGTGCCACGCAGAGGCTATAGCCGTGAAGGGGGGGACCCTCATCCTCATGGACTTCCATGTGGGTTGGGACGACAATCAACAAGTCAAATTAGTAAAATACATAGTATGTCAGAGGGTGATTGTGCCAAGGAGAGTTTTAAGCAGGAGAGGGTCACAGGAAGTGTTGAAGAGGGGTTCCCCTTTTAGGAAGGGGCTTCAGGAAAAGATCTCACTGCTAGGTGAGGTATATGAATAAAGACACAAAGGAGGCCGCTGGTCAGGGAAAGAGCCTTCTGGGCAGAGGGAGTCGCAAGAGCCAGGAGCAGGGGAAGGCCTGGGAGAACCAGGGAACCTGGGGGTCTGAAGCCTAGTGGGGGGGGGCAGTGAGGGAGGACAGAAGGGAGCCATGGCTGCTTCTCTGCCTCCCTCCCTCACAGAGAAGACAGTCCCAAAGTTTGTGACGTGGGAGTTTCAAGAGGAGGGTGGGGGGGATCGTCTGCCTTCCTGCCTGCCCACCAGGGCCTCTCCCCAGCAAGCAGGGAGCCCAGCCATGAGGCCGCAGCTTTTGGACCCGTCATTTATCTCCTGGTGCCGTGAGTTTCCTGGAGCCGGGCCCTTCCTCCCCGTTCAGCCCGCTCCCCTGAGTGGCAGAGACAGGTGTGAGGAATTAGCTGTGGGGACTAATGCCGTGACAGGAACCGGCACAAAAGAAGAGGACAGAGTGTAATGTTTATTACGTTTGAAGCAAAGCAAACACGCGGCCTATTTATGTATCTATAGAGAATTAATTGGCGAGCGGCAGCAAGAAGCAGATTATAAATTAGAATCATTTTCGCCAACTGAAACCCATTCATCTTGCTCCAGAATGGGCCTGTCACCTCCTCCTGACTAATTCTTTTTAAATTCCTTGCTTTTCTCACCGGCCCCCTGCAGCTCTCACCTTGAGACCTGTGCCCCATGAGCTGGTACCCACCTCAGGGAAAGGCCGTGTTCAAGCCCTGTGCTTTTTGGGCACCCATTGTCCCCCCACCCCAGGGCCTGAGGCCCCAGGGCCCTGTCCTGTGCTGTTACCCCTTCTCTCCTGCAGCACCTCTCCTGCTCTGGATGGGCCCCAAGAATCTGGCTGGAGGGGAGCCCCAGCCCAGGCCCAGCAGGTGGAAGGGGGCAGCCTGAAGCTGCCACCCTGGGGACCCTGGAGTGCTGGCCCTGCTGCCTGCTTTTGATTCTGGGCTCAGAGCACACAGCCTCCACAGGAATCAAAGGGAAGCCATGCTGCTGGGTCCCCGGTGGGCCTGGCTCCGGCTTCATTCACCTGGAGCCCGTGGAGATAAAAGACCAGGGCAGGTGCCAGCAGCTTCCAGGTCTGAGAGCGCTGCCATGCCCACCCTGGGCTGTGGCCCAATTAACCCTTCGCTTCCTTCGCCTTTGAGCTGGGGACTGTGTCGGGGAGGTCGATGTCCAGGCCGTGGCAGGGAAGACAAAACAGCCAGCCTGTGAGTTCCCCGGCCTGGGACAAGGTAGCTGAACATCAGGAGTCTAATGATTAAAGGTAGGAGCGTGTCCTGAGCCAGACCTGGGTCTGAATTCAGGAGGCACCTCCCAACGAGAGGTGGCAAGTCAGTGGTCCTCTCCAAGCCTCAGTTTCCTTGACTGTGAAGTGGGGATAATATTCAGCTGGCCTTGTGCAAATATTGCAATCCTCCCATCCCGCTCAGCAAATAGCTGTGGGACACCTCCCTTCCCCGTGATCCAAAAATCAAAGGTCAAGTCCCCTGGGGCCCTTGAGGACCTGCTTCTGTATGAATGGTGAATGTTCTGATAGCTCCCCAGGTGCTGTACTGGGTATTCAATATGTCACATATCTGCCCTGCCTGCATCCCATAGATGTCACGGAGATGAAATAAGATGATAGCAGTACAGTGCCCGGCATCCAGTAGGTGCCCAATAAATGTCAGTTGCCACTATTAATCCGGACTGGGGCTCTAAGCCTGGAATGCCACTCTTCCTTCCTTGCTCCTCTCTACCTTTCAAAAACAAACTATGGATAACTTCTAGCCTCCACGAGGAGCCCCCCACCCCTGCCCCAAGTGCTAGCCTCAGAGACTCACGGGACGTGGAGCCCCGGCAGCTGGCCCGAGCATGGACCCTCCTGGGCAAGAAGAAAGTTTACTTTTGGGAATGTTGAGTTTCGGAGACAGCACTGGGGCTCCTTGAGGGCTGAATCCCAGCTATCCTGACCTCTGTGCCCCCCTCGACCCCAAATCTACTGAAGCCAGGGGGTCTCTAAGGCCCCACCATTGAGCTGAGGGACAGACTTGGGCCCAGTCACTGGAAGGCCCCAGCCCCACGTGTGATGTGCAGGCATTCAGACGGGCCCTTGATCTTCTTGTCAAGGGCCTACCAACAAGTCTGAGATGTGGAAAAAAAAAAGAAAAGAAAAAAATTAGCTCCAAAATACAAACAGAAAACCGCAAAATCGAAATTAATGAGTGTTTAATTAAATGTCTACAAAACCTAGCCATGTGCCAACTAGTCAAGTGCAGCTCAGCTCGCCTCGCCCATACTCATGCATCAAAGATGGGCGAGGTGCAGTTTGGTGCCTTCTCCCGCACGCGGTGTGGCATGGAGCAGAGACCCCTCAAAGCAGGAGTGCGTAGGAGCCTGTCTCCATCTTCAAGTGCTCTTGGGTCCCAGCTCTGCCCCCCACTCACTGTGACTGACCTTCGGCAAGTCACTCCCACTCTCTGGCCTCAGCTTCTTCATCTGTCAATTGGGCATAACCACTCGTAGCTCTCAGGGTGGCCGTGAGGATTCTGTAAGCCTATTTTCAGGGCAGCATGGCAAGCCCTGAACTTATGGGAATCCAGTAAGGGGAGGGGGCTTGCCAGAGACTGGCTGGAGAGGACTTGAACTTCAACCTCTGGGCCCTTCTCTGGCTCTTTCCCTGCACAGGGTTATGGATAAGAATGATATCCAGGGGCGCCTGGCTGGCTCAGTCGGTAGAGCACGTGACTCTTGATCTTGAAGTTGTAAGTTCAAGCCCCCCGTTGGGCGTAGAGATTACTTAAAAATAAGATCTTTAAAAAAAGAATAATATTCAAAATATGTACCAGTTGGGAGTGGACATCTGGAACTGGAGCAGGTAAAACCCATGACTTGCTGGATCCTAGGAAAAGCCGGGAACCCCAGGAGGAGCTGGGGGGCTAAAGAGTTGGGCTGAGACTTTGGGAGACTCAGAAGACAGGGCAGCAGCTCTTTACCCACCACAGTGGATGGGTGTCAACATTTTAACGCCTGGAACAGCCCCGTTGATGCGTGATGGCTCTCTATGGCCTGTCATCTCCCAAGATGGGCTGGGACATCCTTGTGAGTGACCTGATGTGGGATTCAGAGATCACTATTTATACAGTGACCCTAGACCCCAGGGATTCAGTGTAAATCCCAGGAACTCCTTGGCATGTCCACGAGGGTCAAGTCTGGGGGTTGCTCATCCCAAAGTTGTCTGTGGTCGGGCGAGTTGGAGGCAGTCCTGGTACCCTCCCTGGCAGAGTGGGCAAGGAGATGTGGGGACACATCTGTGAGGTCTGGACAGCTGTTAGTACCATGGACACGGACACGGCACCAGACATGGATGGGTCTTTAAAACACGAAATGAAAAGAGTAAGAAATGAATAGGAATCTATAGTGTAATAGCATTTCTGTGAACTCAAAGTGCATTCAGATGGTGATTACGTGAATCTATATATACGTGCTGAAATTTATAGAGCTGAACGCCAAAAAAAAGGTCAATGTTACTATATGATCAATAAAAAAAGATAAAATAAAATAAGGACAAGAGACTCTTGCAGACCACTCACAGTCTAGAATGGGAAGACTACACTTTAAAAAATGCATCAATGAAGAACTGTCCTCATTTGCAAAATCACATGCACACAAAAAGATCTCTTGTTACCTTGGCCCTCCAGGAGCTCCCAGGCTAATGCAGCAGGCAGACCGAAAAACAAAACAAAACAAAACGAAAGCCTGAAACAAACAAACAAGCAAAACACCTCACTCCAGTATCATCAGAGTTGTGCAAATATACAAAGTACTCTGGGACCACAGAGGAGGGAACGATGTATTTGGCCTACGGGAACCCCAGAAAACTGCCCCTGAGAAAGAGGACACGTAGCTTGAATCTTCAAGCTGTGTCAGAGGGGTTCATGGTGTCCTGGGATCTCCCCATCAGAAGAGTAAGCACTGCTTTACCCAAGGGAGTGAAGCTGGGATGGGGAGATTTGAGGTCTAGTTGGCCAGCGGGCCCCTCAGGCTTGGGTCCTTCTGACTTGATCAGCTCCTGGCGGCTGGGCCCCCTACAGCCGGAGCTGGGGTTGAATCAGCAGGCCATGCCTCTAGCTCAAGGGCCAGCGCCCCTATGCCTGGGAGGAAGCCAGCGGGGGGGCTCCTGTCCTCTGGGAGCCTGCTGGGCCCCACCTCTTGGACTCCTGCCTCAGCCCTTTCCTGACCTATCACCCATCTCCCCAGTCTGTGTTCAACCCTTAGTGGTAGTGGGAGGGAGCTTCCTAGGGCAGGTCCTCTGTTCTGCTGCTCTGCTTCCGTGGCTCCCCATAACCTCCAGCCCCCCCGTCTCCCCAGCTTGGTCTCTCCCAGTCTCCCACCTACAGCTAACCCTCAAACATCACTAGACCACTTGAGTCCTGCCCTTTCTTACCTCTGTGCTTTGCTCACGATGCCCTATCTTTTGGAATTCCTTTCTACCTCCTACTTGCCCCCAGAACTAACTCCTACACAGTCCCCAAGGCTCTCTCAGAGCCCACCTCCTCCAGGAAGCCGTTGCTGGTTGCCCAAGACTGCATGACATGCTTTGTCTGTGCTCGCGTGGCCCACCAACGTACCCAATTCTAGCACGGCTCACGCGGAATTAAAGCTGCCCTTCCACTTCTCTGTTCAAGGTTTTGTGGTTAAAACAGGTGGGCTTTGGAGCCAGCCTCCCTGACTCTACAGCCTGGTTCTGCCCTATCGTGACTATGGACATACTGCTTGACCTTTCTCTGCCTCAGATTTCTCATCTGTAAAATGGGGATAAAGAAGAGTCCTTACCAAAAAATTTAAAAATTTAAAAAACCAACTTTATACTGAGAAAGTACCTACCTCATGGGGCTGTTAGGGGGAATCAATGAATGTGGGTATGTCGTTAGCTCCATGCCATGGCACCTGGCATAGTAACAAATGTTGGCTGTCATTCATCTCACACCAAGCTGCGATCTTCTGGAGATCAGGGCCGAGTTTGCTGTGCCATTGGGTGCCCAGCACCTCCCCAGGGTCTGCCTGTCGAGTGGCCATCTGCCGCAGACCCAGATGCTGGGGTGCAAAGAGATACCACATGGGTGCCCGTCATCAGCCCCTTCTGATGCCCTGGGGCTCAGAATTGACTCTTAGGTTGGAGTTGATCCATGCTTTTGACTTGGAACCCTGAAGGGACTACACTGGTGGTCGAGGGGCCATCACTGGCCAGATCTCTTTCCCTGCCTCCTGGCTTGATCCCAGCGCCCCACCCCCCCAGCTGTCACCTCTGAATAATGTAGCTGAAGAGGCAGAGGATGGGGTGCTGTCCCTGGCCAGACCACCCTCACAGTCCAGCACACTGAGCCTTCTTGGTTCCATACCCCACTCCCAGCAACTCCCGGTTCCCCAGAATAGCTACAGCTTCTCCCGTGGCTGCCCCACGTAGGCTTTCCTGCCTGGGTGGTCCTCAGCCTTGGTAACAAAGAAGTTTTTCTTGGCAGCGTTACTAATTAGCAGTGAAAGGCGATTAGTGTCATTAACAGACTCAAAACATTTGTATTTCGAGCTCCTTGCTGGCTGCAGGGGTGCCCAGGACAGAGGTGGGGGTGGGAGGCTTGGAGAGATCAAGCTTGAGAGGAAGCTGGCAGGAGAGGCCATGAGAGAGGGAGGGAGGGAGGGAAGGTGTTGGCAAGAAAAAACGAAATTTAAAGTGGATGAATTATTTACTGCAGGAAACAATCCCGGACTCACTTACTCTCACTCGGAACATCCCCAACTGTAATCCGTGGCATTTTTCACATCTCCCTAGTGTGCTGAGTGATTTTCTTTACGGCTGGATACCAGAGGCCAGGGTAATCTTGTAAGAGATTGGCTTAGTATTGACCATGTGCGTCTCCCCGGGCTCCAGCCTCCCACCCACCCTTGATGCTGGCAGCCCCAGTTTGGATCAGATCCCAAGGCTGGCTGGCCCCAGGTGGGAGCTGACAAAGTGGCCAGCTCCCTGGTGAGCCCTTGGAGCCACCAGGGCGGGCCCCTTGCCCAAGAAGGGGCCGAATGCCATTTTTGGTCTCGCCCCAGGAGGGTCCTAGATGAGCCCCTGCGCTTTTGCCACATGCGTGTGGTTTAGGTGCATTGGGTCAGGCCCTCTCCCGAGAAGCCTCAGGAGGACATTTTCAAATCTCATTGTTTGGGTAATGACAGTAGCTGCTCTTTACTGACTTCCCCCTATGTCCCAGGTACTGCGCTAACCAACCGTACCTCTCCTTTATTATCTAATTGTTTTCTCACCACAGTGCTATGTACTGGAAAACTCAGAGAGGTTACACGGTTCGCCTGGAGTCACTCAGCAAGTGGCAGAAGCTGGCCTCCCTCCCCGATCTCCTCACTGCCAGTACCGGGCACACAGAAGAGGAGTCATGAAGATAAAGGATACAAAGCATGGGATGAAACATAGCAGGTGTTCTGTAACTTGGAGGACCCCCTCCTGGGGACTCCTGCTTCACCTGCTGGCAGCATAGAGCCCCAGGGCGCTCACTCTGGGCCGGGGCTTGCCTTCTGAGCAGAAATGGGTGGGGGGGTCTGCTGTCCGGGAAGACAGTGCGGGCTGGCCTGACAAGACTCTCCAAAGGCAAGGTGCAGGGTGGCCCTGAGTGGGAGGGAGCTCCATGGAATCAAGGAGGAGGAGGGGGACACTGGAAGATGGGGACAAGAAGGCAGAGAGCAGGTGACAGCAGAACACGGGCCCTGCAGCTGCCTCTGGGCTCCGCTTCCCTTTCAGGGAGAGAGAGAGGAGGCATGCAGAGTCCCCACTTCTGCCCTGACCGGGGTGGGTGACTTCCCACCAGTCCCTGCTATTCTCCTGGCCTATGTCTTCTCATCTGTAAAGTGGGATCTTTGTCCTAAGTCATTTAAAAGGGCCCTTTAATTGAGTTCTAGCTGATTATGTCAGCAGCTGCCCTGCAGCACAGAGGTGGGGGGCAAGGAGGATGGTAGGTGCTGAATCGCCCCCCGCCCCCCACGGCCCCTCCCCACCCCCAATGCTAGCTCATAAGTGCTGGAGTCACCTCTGATATCATTGGTACCAACCGCCCATTATACGGATAGGAAAACTGAGGTCCAGAGACGGAGATGGAGGGCACACAGACAGTCAGGCAGGGGGTGGCCAGGATCCGAGCCTAGGCATCCTGACTCCCCAGCCAGGGTTCTCCTTGGTCTGCCCGATCCTGGGTGCAGGGGCAACTTGGCTCTAAGGCCACTTTGCTTGGGACTGAGGAACCTCAGGCACAGGGCTGGGGGAGGGGGCAGGGATTGGGTCCCACCACAGGGCCATGGCTCTGGCATTTGGCCACATTCTTCTGAGATTGTAACTGTAAATAAGGCATCTGGGAGGACTCCCAGCATTTTAACGGTTTAACAAGCAGTAATGTGTGACCCACACTACAAATGGATCTTTTAATAATGAATAAGCATTTATTTAACAAGTAATAACAGTTTTACCACCCTCAGCATCCTCAGAAGTCCTAAGCTCTGGCATCAACTCCTTAGACTGGCCTCTCCTGCTCCTATCTTTTGTCTACTTTCCCCCCTGGTTGTTTTTTCCTTATTGATTGGTAAAAGCTCTTTGTATATTAAGGCTATTAACCCTTTACCTGCTATATGCAAATATTTCCCCCCTAAATCTGTACATTTATTTTTTTCTTAAGTTGCACAGAAATTCAAACATTTTATGTAGTAATATAATATATATAAATACATATATTTTAACTTTGAGGCTTCTGAGTTTTGAGAATTGCTTATAAGCCTGATGGACCCTCTGGCTTTCTCGAGGAATTGCAGAGCAAGCCTGAGGCACAGGGTGGGGGCAGAATTCAGAGACAAGAGTCCTGGCTCCCTAGTACAACTTTGGGGGAGTCCTTATCTCTCTTGGGCCTCAGTTGCCTTATCCATATAATAAAGGTGTTGAAATAGACAATCTCTTGTGTGCCTCCCAGCACAAATGTCCCAAGATTCTGAGAGGAGGATGTGGTAGGCAAGATGCTACAATGCATTCTGGGACAGGTCCCAGCCACACAGTCTTTTCTTCATCTAACTCTCCCCATCAGATGGCTCCAGTTCCTGCCTCTGTGTAGAGGAGGGAGAGTGAAGTGGCTAAGAGAGTGTGCTGCCTGAGTTTGCATATGGACTCGGGTGCTGGCTGTGTGACCCTGGGCAAGTCACTTCACCTCTCTGAGCATCTGTATCCTCATGTATAGAACTGGGACAAGACTTCCCAGAGGTGTCTTGCAGCTTGAGTGAGAAATGGATCTAGGAGCAAGAAACACACAGGCCTGCTGCATAGTGGGCATTTGGTAAATGTCGGATCTCTATTGTGTCTCCATTGCTGATTAGCGCGCGTGACATCTTGAGTTGCTAAAAAATGTTGGCGAGTGCCTCAGTTTGGGTTCCTGCAAAAGGAGATCCAATAAAAAGGATTCAAGGGCAAGTAGTTTGCTGGGGATGTCATTCTAGAGAGCAGCAGCAGGGGGGTGAGGAAGTGAGGGGGAAAGGGAGACAGCCAGTGAGGGATACATGATCAAACCCGTTATCCCAGAGGACATCTGGAGCTTGACTCCACCAGGGAATGCTGGGAGCCAGTGGAGAACTCACACCTCAAGAGTGTTTACCCACCGAAGAGTGAGGGAGCTGGGGTCCTCACAGCCCAGCTCCAAGGAGTCAGTAATGAAGAGCTCCTCCCCGGATGTGACCCCATGGCTCTTGCGGTGGCTCTGGAGGACCGAGCAAGCCTCAGGGGAAGAGATGCAGGTGTGGGGAGTTGGGAGCTGGCAGGTGTGCCCTGAAATGCTGGGAGTGTGGGGATGGGGCGGGGTCCCGCCCCCTCTTCTGGAAGGGCACGTGGTGATGTGTCAAGCGGGCTGGCCCCATGGGTTTAAGAGAAGGACTGGGTGGCAGAAGGGGGGGGTAACCAGTCCTGGTTATTCACTGATCTTGACTCTGGGCGCTGCCTGAAATTGACAGCCAGTACCAAAGGGTAGAAGTGTCACCTCTCAATAAGATGAAATCTATGTCTCAGATGGAGGGAGGCGACAGGAAGATTTATCAAGGCCCCGGCAAAATCAACATTTGGACAGGGGACACTGGAAGAGCAGCCTCCAGAGGGGAGTCTCTTTGCATTTTTTCAGGCTGGTTCCTGCCAGCGGCTGGACTACAAAGGGCGGCCAGGGTCAGCCATCCAGCTGGCCTCCTAGGGAGGGACGCCTGGACAGACAGATGCGGACACACTGGGCAAAAGGAGACTGGAAGGAGAACCATCACCCCAGCTGGAGTAGGGAGGCTGCCAGCAGGCTCGGGGCTGAGTGCTGGCTCTGCCACTGACTTGTTGCAAGCCCGGGCCTCAGTTTCCCCATCTGGAAGAGCTCCAAGCTCTGACAACCTCCGAGACTGTGGAGCAGACCACGCTCTTCCCCATGCTCCTCCAGCAGTCTTGAGGCTGGTGTGAATTTGTGCGCAAACATGACAGCTAGCCTTGCTTGCACCCCTACTGTGTGTCAGGAACTATGCTAACGTATCATTTACAGTTCCTGTGACACAGTCATCCCACAGGGCCGCACTGTGAGAATCTCCGCTTCACCACTGAACTCAGAGTAATCAAGTTTCACACAGTGAGTCTGGGGCCAAGTAGAGATTTAAACCCAGGTCCCCCAGTACCCAGCCCAGAGCTCCTTTCACTGCTGTCACCATCTCCAGCCCTGGTTCCAGGACCTGGGTCACTGGAACTTCTGAGTCCCGACTTTCCTCTTACATGAGAGACTGTGCTGTGAAGAGCTCAGGTTCTGGGTTCAAATCCCAGCTCAACCAGGTCCTCCCCGTGAAACCTTGCACAAAGCACACTTCACAAGAGCCCCGGTTTCTTAGTCTATAAAATGGTCTTGGGAGCCACACTGGCTCATGAGGCTGCCGTGACAATGAAATGGAGGTGACATGTGCAAACGGCCAGCCTGGCTCTACGGTCACTAGGGAACAGGCTCTGATGGACTCAGGCCCTCCTCCTCTCTGTCCCTCCATTCTGGGCCTTTAGATGTGTAGGACTTGCGTTCGGGGTTCATTTGGGAAGGAATTTACACTCAGGAGGTGAGGCCCTCACTCCAACTCAGCCCGTGCACGGACCCTGGTGTGGGAGGGAATGGAAGGGAGACCTGAGAGTAAAATCATCCTAACACGAGGGCACCTGGGTGGCTCAGTTGGTTAAGTGTCCAACTCTCGATTTCGGCTCAGGTCATGATCTCAGGGTCATGATGAGATGGAGGGCCACGTCGGGCTCCACACTGAGCGTGGAGCCTTCTTAAGATTCTTTCTCACCCTCAACTCTCCCCCTGCTGCACCCACAAAAAAAATCCTAAAGCTAAACACAGCTGCGGAACAGACCTCAGTTTCCCCATCTTCAAAATGGGCACAGGGAGCTCCAACCCCCACCCTAGATCTATTTGAGTGTAACTAGGCTTTTAAAAAATGGGACTCCAGGCTCTTAGAAAGATTCGTTGTGGCTACTCTCTAGACCCTGAGGTTACTGAGAGCCCCCATGCCTCAGTTTACTCAGCTGTACAGTGGAACACAACATTTGCTGCGCTGGGCTGTGGAGGGAGTAGAGAGCCGTGCTGTCACGTCATGCACTTGGACCAGTTCCTGATACCCAGGAAATCAGGAGGGGATGTGAGGGTCCAGAAAGTGGCGAGCCTTGTTCGAGGCCACATGGCAGTCAGGACTGTGAGGGCAGGACCCCAGCCCCCCACACCAAGCCGCAGCCCATGTCTCTGGCACCCCCTCCCCCAGGCAGGGCTGCCGCAGCCCCCCAGCTCCCTCCCTTGCCCAGGAGTGAGTGTAGGCCCAAATCCAATTAGCTTGGGAGCCGACTGCAGAGCATGGCCCCTTTAATACAGCTGGAGAAGCTGCAGAGATAAATGCGAAATTAGAATTCTGCTGGGGTCCCCGAGACCCGCCCACCGCCCTGCGGCCCCCGCCCTGAGCTGGGGCTGCGGCAATTCTCCTGGGGACCAGAGCTGTCTGACCGTTAATGGGGGGGCCGTCCCTGTTAGGTGCTGGTGAGGGCCAAGGTACCCAGCCAGCCTCTCCCACTACTTACCTTCCCCTTGACCACCCACCTACCCACCTTCCCCACTGCTTCCCCAGACAGAACTAACCTCTCCCCTCCTCATCTCCCCCGCTTCCTCCTTCCTCAGCCCCCACCTGTCCCTGGACCCAAGCAGGGAAGCTGGGGTGGGAGGGCATCCTGTCAGGGCCTTGCACTCAGTTCCTGGTCTACCCCCTTCCCCCTCCCCGGCACCCAGGGTCCTAACTGAACAGGATCCTTCCCTCCTTGCTTTGGTGTGGACCCCTGGAAGAGCAGGGGCCTGGGTGAGGCCTGACTCTGGGGCTGAGGCCCCCTTCTAGTCTGTGGGCTCAGTCACCTGTGGGGCTGGGACAAGGCCTGGTGAGACCTCTCGAGTCACTATCAAGAAAGAAGGGTCTGCCACAGGGGCTCCTTCTGAGGGTCCCAGAGGAGGGTCCCACCTCCAGAGGGGTATGGGTTGTCCCAGGAAGTCCCGGGTCACCACCACTGTCTTGCTACTCTCTTCTACAGGTCCCTGCCCCACTCAAGACCCAGTTTCCCCTCCTGTACAATGGGGAAGGGGTTGACATCCAACGGAGACTTATGATTGGGGCCTGGACACCTCAGACCGACACCCTGGGAAGCAGGCAGGTCCCCCTACCCTCAACCCAGCCCCACCCCTTCCTCCCCCACTCCCTCCCTCGGGGGACACATTTGCTGCTGGGAAAGTTAATCCATTACAGTTTAAAGGCTCCGTTCCTTGCTGGCAGTAAATTACCTGCTTTGCATTTTGCAGCAACAACTTAACGGTATTAATTTATTGTGCTCTGTCTTTAACAAACATCATTATCATATTGCCAGCCAGGATTATGCAAATGGGAGGGACAAGGGAGAAAGAGGCCGATTCTTGTCCCCAAAGTCACCTTGATTTATTAACTTTGGGGCCTTGCAATTGGCCAGGTCTGGGAGGCCCAGGTGAGCAAGGAGGCCAGGAGGACCTGGGAAGTGTGGGAAGAGAGTCTGCAGGACAGTGGGGGCTCTCAGGGGAGGTCCCCCTGGGAGGGAAGGACTGGCCGGGCTTAGAGGAATCACCTTGCCATGCGACTTTGGACAAGTCCATTCCCTCCCTTGGTTTCCCCACCTATAAAATGGGGGTTAGATTCAGATGTCTTTGGAGCTAATAATATGTGAACCTGAGATTCACCAACACATTCTGAATGATCCGAAAGAAGGGTGTGTGTGTGTGTTTGGGGAGGGTGGGCCGAGAGCGGGAAAGGTCTGTGGCCATGTGATCCTGGGCCAGGGTCCTCCTCCTGCTGGGCTCCCTGGCTCCTGTGACTGCCCATCCCAGGTCTGTCCTAGTGATGGGTGCCAGCATGGAGGGGGGATGGGGGGGCAGGGACTGAGAGAAAGGGCTCCTGGCTGGTTAGAAGCCGGAGGCCAGTCAGTGAGGGAATTAGACTCCCAGGCTGTAGGTGGGGCCACTGGCTTGGCCGGGGAAGCCGAGACCAGGTCAGGTGGGAAGACAGCAGCATTTAGCTTCTCATTTTCCATCAGTCCTGAGGGCTGGTTTGATCTGTGCCACGGGAGCTACCGAGGGTTCTATGCTGGGTCCCAGCTCCCTGCTGAGACTCCTGCAGCCCTTCTGAGTTTCCTGGCGCTCTGAGTCCCCATGGGATACTCCCAGTTGGCCTGCCTGGGGACCAGGAGGCAGGTGGGGCCGCCGCCTCCCTCTGCACATCTTGGCCCCCACCCTGCCCACCTCCTGCCTCTGCCTGGACCTGGACATGGTGAGAGCCTGTCTGATGACACAGCTGGCTGCCCCCCGGCCACCAGAGGCCTGTTCCTCACCACCTGCAGCCTGGCTTTGCCAGGAACTCACTGGGGCTGCTTCCAAGCACCCGTGGGCTCCAACCCAGGGTTCTGCTCTGGTCATCAGGGCCCTGCTCCAGGCCTTCAGAGGCGCCAAGGTGGGGGGTGGAGAGGAGCCAGCAGGGAGGGGAAGGCACCATCCAGGCCGGCTGGGCCCAGGAGCAGGTGGGGGAATGGGCTTGGGGTCCTGCCCGCCCCACTTTCCTCTCTACAGTGCTTGTATCCCATCTCGCTGCATCTGCTCCCTCTCAGCGGGGCTTTCGGAGAAGGGGTGGGGGCTGGGGAGGGAACTAGGAGCAGAGGGAAGGGGGTAGCGGAGGGGACTCAGGCAGGGGAGGGGGTGGCAATTCAATTTCCAGAGTTGGTCGGGGCAATTCAGGTGGTGTGGCGATAAGAAAGCCATTTCTGCGCTGGGTTTCTAATCCACGCCCCCCTGCCTGCGCACTGCGAGGCTCCCTCCCACTGCCCAGGGCCAGAGTCCAGAAGGGACTGGATCTGCTGTGAATAAATCGGGGGGGGGGGGATGGGGGGGGAGTGGCAGCTGGGCTGGGGCAAAGGCCAGCGGAGCCTGCTGTGGGCTGAAGGCCAGCAAACCCGGGAAGAACTGCGATGTTCAGTCACTGAGAAGGAAGAATCCCTCAGGTTGCTCTGTGATTCACGCGGGCAGGCACAGGCGTGATTTAATTTGAGGCACGCAGCAGCCCTTGGCATAAGTAGGGAGCACTCCCATTTCGTGGATGGGGAAAGGGAGGCTCAGAGAGGGAGGGTGGTTTGCCTCAGGTTACAACAGGTGGCCCATGTAAAGAGAAGAGCAAGTTGAGGTGGGCAGGGCATGAGGGGGCACCTGAGTTTCGGGGAGCAGGGGGGAGATGGTGTGCGGCGTTGGTGAGCATGGGGGCCTTCCTCTCCAGGCAAGGACAGTAAGAGCCCCTCCTTCACACTGGGCCACCTCCAACTCAGCTGTACCCACCCGGACCGGCCAGGTGGATGGCGTAGGCAGCGGGATGTGCTGTCCTCAGGCAGCAGGTGCCCATCTCAGACCTCACAGCGAGCAGCCCGGGGCGGAGGCGGGGGGACCCAGCCAGGCATGGAGCCCCAGGGTGGCTCAGGCCCATCTGAGCGGCCGCAGGAGTCTGTCCCTGCCGGCTGGGCCGGTAGCCTGTGGGGTAGAGAGCCAAGAGAGACGACGGGCACAGGAAAAAGCAGTTAGAGAGCAGCTGGCTGCCACAGTCAGGGAAGCGCTGCAGCTGTCCACAAGACAGGGGTCCCCGCCACACCCTCCCCCCTTTATGAGACACCCCCACCCAAGTCCTGTCCTCAGAGGTGTCTCCCACCTCTCAGGGGGCCTGACTGGGAACTCAGACTTGCTGAAAATCTTCTCGCCAAGTTCCTTCATAGACCCCTGGGAGCTCCCTGCAGGCAAGGGGCAGGGACGAGGGCTGGACTGGGGCTGAGGCGCTGAGCTGCTCCCCTTTCCTGGCCAGGAGAGTGGCAGGGGGGCCCAGGGCCGGTGCAGACCTTCCTGCCTGATGCCCAGTGGCAACGGGCCGCAGGGGTGGAGGGATCACACCGGGGCCGGACCCTTTCCTCTGGCGCCCCTTGCGCCCCTTGCCACTGCTCCCCAGGGATTAATGGGAGGGAAAGAGGCAGGTTGTGCTCCTCCCAGATCTGATACAAGAGAATTGGCAAGGGATACAAAGCAAGGAAGCATCTTTAATCCTGTTTGTCTCCCTCTGCCCTCCCATGACTCCAGAAGGTCTGCTGGGGGAGGGGTGGAGGGTCTCTAAAGCTGGACAGGGGATCCTTCCTCCTCTTTCCACCTGCCCCACACTGGCCCCAAGTTTGATGTGGGGAGAGGTGGCGGGGCTGGGGCCAGCACGCTTGGCCTGGCCGTGGGAGGCTCACCAGAACAGCTGGTGGTGCGCAGGGCCGTGGGTGGTGGCGGCGAGTGGGGACTTGCTTTAGCAGGCAAGCTAATCTCATTTGGTTGCTGCAGCCTGAACAACCAGGGTTGCATGCTAAGTGGCCGGAGGCAGCAGTAGGACTCAGGACAGACCCAGGAAAGGGGACTGGACCTGTGTGCAGCCAGGAGGACCCAGAGGCCCGCCCTGCCTGGGGTGAGGAGCCATACTGGGCAGTGGCAGGGGGCAGCGAGGGGGACTGCGCGCTCTGGGGGGAACCTACTGGGAGACGGGGGCATCAGGGTTACCCAGCTCCTCTGTCAATTCTCTGCCCTCCTCCTTTGGGATCCCAGGGTAAGGTTTGTGGAGACCCAGGAGTGCCTGCCACTGGGCAGGGGACACCCGAAGCTCAGCTGGTCTCCTTCCGGGGAACTGTGATTGCAGGGGGGGTACCTGCTCCAGGGAGTGGACGGGGGAGCCCCAGGGGAGGTGCTGGAAGAGAGGAGGAGGAGAAGGCAGGCTGGGGAGGTCGTGAGCCTGGAACTCTGTGGGCCCTGCTCAGTCACCCACCCCTCTGTGCCTCCAGGAGCTGGTCTGGAGGGAGGCCCAGAACGGCCCTGGCCACTATGGGATGACCGAGGCCAGGACCCTTGTGAAATGGTCCGAGACCTCGCTAGCTCAGAGGGGGAGGGCTGGAAGTGCCAGGGATGCGGGGCTGGGGTTGGCAGAGCTGGGCCGGGAGCCAAGAGGGCCTCCTGACTGCCCCCACGCTCCCTACTCTGGCTGCCACCCCTCAGGCCCTCAGAGCTGTTGACACCCTCAGCTCCCTGAGAGAATCCTAGAATCACACAGTGAGCTCTGGCTTTTAGCAAAATCAGCAGCTTCACACGGGGTGGGGGGCCGCCTGCATCACGGAGAGAGACCGAGCCCTGCTGACCACCACAAACCTGACAGGCTGTGGGCTGGGTAGCCCTCATGGGACCCTCCGTGACTCAGTTTCCTCATGTGCACAACGGCCTGCTGATGAAATGAGATGATGCATGTCCAGGGTCCAGCTCAATGCTCAGTGTCAAAGAAGCCTTTTTTCCTTTTCCAGCATCACACCCGGCGCAGGGCGGGGCACCCAGAAGGCGCCCAACACTCTCACCCAAAAGCACCGCAAATGCTCCAGCATTGATGGGCCTTTAGAAAACAGCTCTGCCCTCACTTGCTGTGTGGCTGTGGGCAAACGTCTTCACCTCTCTGAACCTCAAATTCTCCATCTGTAGAGTGGGAACAAGGCTACTTCCCTTACAGGAATGTTGCCAGGAGCCAAACAAGAGTATACACATAACCATGAATATATCTCTCTCTCTAGAGAAAGAGTGCCCAGTATGCAGTAAGTGCTCAATAAATATCTGTCGCTGCCAGTAGGAGTTCCCCTGTCCAACACTAACTCTCAAGGGATACACTGAGGTCCAGGTTGGGGTCAAGGGCTCACCCGGGACCCAGGGCTGAGTCTCCTGACACCTGCGGGGGAACAAGAGAGACGGGACCTCTGGCCCTCGGTTTTGCCACCGGCAGAAGGAGCAGCTGGATGGATCTACGGTTTCCAGCTTGGCTCTGGGTTCTCGGGGGCCAAGGGGCTCCGCTGCGGCTAAGCCTCAAGTGTGTGACAGCCCCGGACTCATTTATGTTCTAGGATCCTGGCAGCTTAGACCACCTGGGACGCGTCGTCTTGCCATGCCCCTGCCCACGCAGACCCTCCTCATCCCTGCCCGGGGCTTGGTTGGCTCACTTGACAGGCAGGGGGTGAGTGGACAGGGGAAGTGGCCCCACCTCAGCCCCAGCCGGCTGGAGCCTGGGCCTTGGACGCTGTCGCCCTGCTTGTCTAATTTAATCACAGCTGTGTGCACGGTGACTCTATAAATAATTTTTATTGCGACATAACCATTATTTCACTAATTGCTTCATGCGCACCCCTGGCCTGTGAGATAAATTAAAGTTTGCTGAGTCAGCACCTTTGGCCGATGCCACTTTGGGGCCTGGGAAATGCAGCTCAACAACTGTTCCCATGCCAGCCTCAACCTGGCACCCTGAGGGGAGGGCACCACTCCCATGAAGGGAACCAGGGTAGAAGGAATGAGGAAGAATGAGGAAAAGGGGGCTAATAAGGGTTGCCATGTACAGTTGTACAGGTTGTACCCTGCACAAGGAAACTTGGCCCAGGGGGCAAGTGGGGACTGAAATGTAGCCCATACAATGCTTAGCAATGCATGTGTGCTGACGTGGAATTTGGTTGACTCAGCAGCGGCAGATACCTTTTTGTGCTCTGCACTAAGGCGCTCAGTATAGGCCTAGTAGACCTAAAGTAACAGCCCTTCGGCAGGTGGGCAGGACTCACCCTGTCAGAGGGGAAGCAGAGCAGTCCATGCCTCGGGGGCGCCTCGCAGATTATCAATCGTGTGGAGATCAGGGTTCCAGGTTGGATGGTAAGTGGGCAAGTCACTCTCCCTCCTCTGGGTTATAATGTTTTGACAGTTTATGAAGCTCTGATCACATCGAAGGCTGGGCCTCCAAGGCTAGGCACTGGCTCTGGACACTTCTTTCCACCGTCCTAGCTTATTCCGAAGTTGTAGAGATGGCTTGGAAGAAAGATTCCCATGGTCAAGCACATTTGGGAACCGTTGGATTAAATAGGATTTCTTTTCTGCAGAACTTTCCAGAGAGGCTATAGTATGTTCCAAAGCAGCATGGCTCTCAGGGAGGTGGGAGATTCCTGAATGCATCTGGCCACGGGATTCTTTATTTTAGGGCTCTTGTTCATGCGGGGAACCTACTTCCTATCTCTGGGCTTATGAGCGAGTGGATTTCAACCCCAAGGGCAGAGAACTCTCCTCTTCAGTTATTCTTCTGTCCCACTGCTCAGGGCGGACACTCTGAGACCTGACTGGACTCAGGGCATGTCCTGACCTGTCCCCCATGAGCAGATGTGGGTCTTCCTTCTCACTAGAAGCATGGACCGAGTCCTGACTCTGAGCCCTGAGGCCACCAGGCTCCAAGGTCCTCAGGGGCAGAAGCTGCGTCTGAGGCCTAGCTGGGGAGCTGTCTGTCGCATGAATGAATGTCCGAGTGGCTGATCTGAGAGACGGGCGCTGAGACACCGGGCTTCTTGCCGGCCCTAAACCCTTACCGGCTGTGCGACCTTTGATCAGATTACTTCTGGGAGTCCGCGGCCACCTGAGCTCCCTGTTTGTCGAATGTGGATGCAACACTCAGTCCTGTTTATTCTGAGGTGCTGGGAACACTGGTGTGTGTGACAGAAGCGAGGACTGTTGCTATGGTCTGTCTCCTGGGCCCCTGGCGCTGGGACGGTGACAGGCGTTCAAGGGCTCTGTTGACTGAGAGCTCTCCTGGGGTCAGGCCCTGTCCCCGGAGCCTGTCACACATCCTTCTTGTCCAGGAATCCTCACAGCACTGCGAGTAGATGGTCTTATCCTTGTTTTATGGATGAGAAAACTGAGGCTCAGAGAGGTGATGGATGGAGCTTACCCAAGGTGACACAGCGGGACTTGAACCCACATCTGTCCGTCTCCAGGCCTGGTTGTTCTCTCCGCCCCTGCCTTATTGGCTCCTCTGTTCCCACCGTTTTGAGGCAGGGAGATGGAGTGGGTTAGTAAGGAATGCTAGCAGTAGAGGGACTGTCGGTCCCACTGTGAGGTTATTTGCTAGATGTTAACGGTCCCAAGGGGCTCAGTTCGTTGCGTGTCCCCCACGCACCTGGCATTGAGCTGCTGCTTTAGATCCATTATTCTCCCCGCAAATTCCTCCCTCACCCCTGGTTTAGGGACGTGGAGATGGAGGCGTGGAGCCTTTAGGTGACCTGTTCAAGTGCATGTGATGAAGGAACGGATGGCCAAAGTCAGTCTGATTCCAGAACTTTGCCCTTCCCCCCATTCTGGGGCCGCTGTAAAATCCGTGGCCCCGAACAGCCATCCCCTGTCTGGGAGGGGTGATCCATCTCCTCCTTGGCTNAGGTGACCTGTTCAAGTGCATGTGATGAAGGAACGGATGGCCAAAGTCAGTCTGATTCCAGAACTTTGCCCTTCCCCCCATTCTGGGGCCGCTGTAAAATCCGTGGCCCCGAACAGCCAGCCCCCGTCTGGGAGGGGTGATCCATCTCCTCCTTGGCTCCAGGGTCCAACACGCTGGCGTCTCTGAGGTAGCCATTGGTGAGGCGTCCCCCAGGTGTCCCACCCCTGCGTCCGCCTCCCCATGGGCCCTGTCCTTGTCACTTGGCACACCATCGTTGCTGGGAACCCTGAAGAAGGATGGCAGAGCTCTGGCCCAGCTTCTCCAAGGTCTCCATTTAACAGACAGGGGGGCCGGAAGGAGGAGACGGAGGGCGAAGGACTGCTGACGTTCACGAGGGATGCAGTGATCCTTCCACCCAAGCCTCCCTCAGAAGGCTGCCTCCGGAACGGCAGGCTCAGCCAGCCTGTTCCTCTCCCTGGCTGACCTCCCCTGCCAGCGGGACACCCTCATCACCTGTCACAGCCTCGCTCCCAAGTGTGGCATTCAAGGCTCCCTGCCTCTGGCCCCAGCCTCCCTGTCTCTCCAGCCTCATCACTTGCTCACTCATTTATTTCAAAAAATATTTCTCGATCGCTTCTGTGCCTGGCCGTGTTCTAGGTACTGAAGATTCAGCAGCGAACACAGCAGATAAAAATCTCTGTCCTCCTGGGAGGAGCTGACAGTAAGCAAGTTAACAAACAAATGTGTGATGTCAGACAGAGAAAGGGGCTTTTAAGAAAAATAAAACAAAACAAAACAACACCAGACTCCTCCAAGGAATCTATAGGCAGAATTCAGGGGGTCAGTGAAGTGAAAGGGGGGAAAAATTAAACATTTTTTATTTCACTAACCTCTAGCTGAAATACACCATTTCTCTTCAATTATAAATGTTGGCAACACACCGGAGGAGTATTAGCGATGCCTGTGATTTTGTCACCAGCAGAAACCAGATATTTCCTATCACATTATCACATTACAATTGTCGACATTTCAAAATATCATTGATACTCATCACTGCTTCAAATTGTGGTGGTTAATAGAGCTGCCGCGAGCTCTCGCTACGTCACGCTTTAACGGCAAAGCACACGTAGTACTCGATCACACGTGTGTTTGGTAAATATTTTGAGAACTCTATTTCCATATCATTGGCTTCTTCTGTGATTCTACATATTTTCTGTGACACAGTGAAAAACGTTGTCCTGGGGGGCGCCTGGGAGGCTCAGTCGTTAAGTGTCTGCCTTCGGCTCAGGGCGTGATCCCGGAGTCCTGGGATCAAGCCCCGCATCCGGCTCCTCCGCTGGGAGCCTGCTTCTTCCTCTCCCACTCCCCCTGCTTGTGTTCCCTCTCTCGCTGGCCGTCTCTCTCTGTCAAATAAATAAATAAAATCTTTAAAAACAAACAAACGTTGTCCTGGGAAGGGGTCTGTAGGCTTCACCAGGCGCCAAAGGGTTCATGTTCCCAAATGGCTTAACTCCCAGAGTTAAGAATGATGCAGAGGGGCAGAGTGTAGGTAGAAGGGTCAGGAGTGAAACTCATTCTGGGCCGAGGGAGCAGCAGGTCTAAGGGCTGTGAGAGGGAAGGAGTCAGGAGGCCAGTGTGGCCGGAGCTAAGTGAGGGGGAGGGAGGATGGAGGGTGGAGGACGACGGGGAGGGAAGGGGGCACATCAAGCAAGGGCTCGAGGGCCTTGGTAAGCCTTGGAGTTTCGTTCTTGGTGGTGTGGGGAGCTACTGAAGGGCCCAGTGTATTGACTGGGGAGGCACTTTGGATGATGAGCAGAGAATGGGGCACTGAGCCGTGGGTCAGAGGGGAACGGGAGACCGAGTGCCAGGCCCCCGCTGTCTTCCAGGGGGAAGATGGCGATGTCTTGGACCAGGGCGGGGAGTGGGAAAGACAGCCCCATCCTGGAGGTATTTTGAGGCGAGAACCAACAGGACTTAGATGGAGTGAGCCTTGAGCTTGCACGCTCCATGCTTTTAGCTTACACTCTCTCCTGGGGCTGAGCCTTCCTGTGGCTTCCATCCTCTGGCCCAGAACCCTGGGATTCTCCACCTTGTGGCAGAGCCAGCTGGTTATCTACTCTTTCTCCAGTTCCCCCTTCTTCCTTACTAATAGATCCCCAGTATTATTTAGGGGAGTGACATGCCCGCCTTGAAAGTCACATCTCCCAGCCTCCTTTGCAGCTAGGCCTTGCCGTGGAGATATGGTAGGAAGTCATTGGCTGGGGCCAGCAGGGACAGGCTTTATAATGGGAGGTGGACTCATCCTTTGGCCTCTCTTCTGCCTCTTACTTCCCCCCTGGATCAGGGACATGATGACTGGAGTTCTCCCCCCAACAGCTTTTTAGAGACCATGAAGGAAAGGTCAAGGACATGACAGTAGCCTCGACTCTGATATCCCTGAGGACTGAGCCTCCATCAAAACTTCTCATCATGAGAAAAAGAAAACCTTTGTGGATTCAAGCCACTGTAGTTAGATCTCTGTTATTAGCAGTAGAATAAAATTCCCACCTGATACCACCTCAACACTGCCTATTGGATGTATGCCTCTGAATAACACAAGCCCCTCAGGCTTGACATGTCCGATGCTGGCCTGCCATGTAACTTTCTGTCAAGGAACTTCTTATTGGGGAATCCAGATCTCTGGGGAAAAGGGAACTCGCAGTACAAGAGCTGCACCTGCTCACCCACCTACCACCTTTCTATTTGCCCAGCCACCCGTGTATCCACCCATCCACCCATCCACCATCCATCATCCATCCATCCACCCATCCATCATCCACCCATCCACCCATCCATCCATCCACCCATCCATCATCCATCCATCCACCCATCCATCATCCATCCATCATCCATCCATCCACCCATCTATCATCCATCCATCCATCATCCATCCATCCACCCATTCATCCATCCACCCATCCATCCACCCATCCATCATCCATCCATCCATCCATCCATCCACCCAGCCAGTCATCCATCCATCCATCCATCCATCCATCCATCCATCCACCCAGCCAGTCATCCATCCATCCATCGATCCATCCATCCATCCATCCACCCACCCAGCCAGTCATCCAACCATCCATCCATCCATCCATCCATCCATCCATCCATCCATCCATCCATCTATCCTTCTGTTTGTCTGTGCATCCATGTATCTGACAGACATTTATCAAGCATCTTCTGTGTACTGGGCCCTGTGCTAGACACAGGAGCTAGAGATATGAATAATGTATTTTATTTGATGCCCATTTGCTTCTAGATGAGCAGAATATCTCTGGAAGTCTCCATCAGAAGCTGGAAACCATGACTGTCCCCACAGAGGGAGATTAGGCATCCAGAAACATGGGTATTTATTCCTTTCGAACCCTTTGAATTTTGCTTCGTTTGTATGGGTTCACTATCTAAACATTTTTTAAATTAAAAATATATGTACATCTCATCTGGATTTTCAGAATTTGCTTTGGTCCTGAGAGGATTTGAGGCACTTACAAGAATACACAGAGATGAATAGAGGCTGCCCGGCTGTCAGGAAGTTGACAGTCTCATGGGGAAGAGAAAAGAGTAAACAATGCAAATAGAGTGTTGCATGAGAGGCGGGGGGGG
>NC_048230.1:59285209-59351081 GCF_002007445.2 Ailuropoda melanoleuca | reverse complement strand
ACGGTCTTGGTGGTGACACTTGGCTGTGGCCTCCAAGCAATGACCTAGCACAGCCACCTTTATCTTGCCCCTGTCCGGGCTTGAACACCAAGACGCCTACCTCTGGAACTTAGCTGCACGGCCAAGACCCTCTCCCCCCAAGTTCAGGCACTCCGGGGAGCTGACCCCTAAGTCACCGAGCCACAGGTCCGTCCGTCTGCCCAGGGCAGGGAGAGCTGGAACGCTGGTGTGTTTATTCCTCACATGCCCTGCTGGGCCTGGGTATGAATGCACAGACTACAGGAGGGAACTTGCCTCTGGGGCCCTGATGTCCAGCATGGCCATGACCTCCGGCTGGGAAGCGGGGCTGGGGCTGAGGGAGGGCAGGAGCCCGGCAGGGGGAAGAGAGGACCAGCCAGCCTTGCTTGGAGAATGCGGTCTTTTCCGAGCAGGCCTTTGAAATCGAGCAAGAATAACTTTAAACAATAAGATGCTTCTCTCTCCCCCTCGGCTGTTGCCCAGGCAACGCCAGAGTGCTCAACAACTGTTTAGTTTTTTAAGAAACCAAATCCCCCTCCCTTTGGTCAGCTACCGCCAGGAAGATGAAGAGGCGGCGTAGGCGCCCCTGGCGGCCCATTGTGTGGGAGCCTGGGTCAGCCGCCTGCAGCAGTGACATTTAAATCTGACGCTCCATATTATATATGAACCTGGAGCCGCACTCCTCGGTGACTCGTGCTCCCTAACCGGGGGGAGGCTTCAATCTCCCGCCCCAGACTCTGCCTGCATGTGGCTCTGGCAGTTTGGGGGTCACTGCAGAGGCCAATCGTCGCTGCAAAGCAGCTGGCGGCAGCGTAGGTGTGGGGAGGCCATCTGGCCCCCCAACCCTCTGCATCACCTGACCCAGGAGAGTCCTCAGCGTGCCAGAGGTCCTCGCAGCCACCCGGGGCACTGTTTAACCGCTGGAGGCTCTCCGACAACCATCTTTGAGGGACCTTGGCCATTCACACCAGCAGCTCGCCTAGTTTGCATTTTCCTGCTGGCGAGGCGGGCTGATGCCCATTATCTCTGCGGGGCCTCCAAGAACCCAGCGAGGGAGGTTTTCTGCTATTCCCAGGTTACACATAAAGAAACCCAGGTGCAGACAGCTCTGAAAGAAGGCTGCTGGGTGCCGCGCTTTCAAACAGAAATCCTTAGGACCCTGCAGGGAGGCAGATGCTACCATGAACCCATTTTGCCAGAAGTGGAAACTGAGGCTCGAGGGGTAGACAGGACAGCTAGCTGGCATGGCAGGATTTGGACTGGGGCCGGCTCCGTTGCAGAGCCCGTGCTCTGGTGTCCCACGCCGGACTGCCTCGGTGGGGCTCTGTGACGTGGGGACAGAAGGGCATAGCTTTCCTGGCTCCCGGGACTCAGCCAGTCTTCTGGAGGGGCGACTGGCTCCCCACGTGGCCTCCAGGGAAGGGAAGTGGCGAGATTTGGCATTGTGAGGGTCTGGATCCTCAGGCAAGCCATGGAGTGTCTTTAAACCCTCCCATGCCTGTAAGATGGCAGCTCGGTTGGAGAGGGTCCTGGCTGCCACTTAGAGCTGTCCTCACTGATGGCTGCGTGAGGCCGCGTGCTGGGTGCGCTCCTGTTTCCGCATTTAATCATCCAGCAACTCCAGACGCAGGTATTACCGTTCTGTTTTCAGAAGAAGAAATGAAGACCTGAGGGGTTGGGGTCTCTGGCCCCAAGTCAGGGCCAAACATGAGAGCTCATGAAGGTAAAGCGCAGGGACAGGTCCTGGCACCTAGTAGGTTCAGAGTAGGGGCTGGCTCCCGACTCCCAGGAGGAGAAACAGAGGGGCTTGGTCTCCTGGGAAACAAAACATGGGACGAAGGTAAATTTAGAAGAGCCAAACCAGGTTAGAAGGGGCCCCTTATCCAAGCTCAGCAGCAAAATCAGGACGGGAAATTGGCTTCAGCCACAACAAAAACCTAGAAGTCTGGGCACTAGTGAAAGAGGCTGTGGGTGGGAGGGTGGCTGCGAGGGGGCTGCCTGGGCTCTGCTGCTCTCGCCAGACCCCACACCCCGCCCAGGTGGCCTTGCCCTGCCTGCGGGTCCCCCCCCCCCCNCCCCCCCCCACTGACAGGGAGCGCAGGCCCAGGACAAGGCAATTTCTCCCAGCAGACACCTCAGCCCACAGGCCGGTCCCTCCGTGGACACCAGGGGAGGGGGACATCCCCCTCTGCTTCTGCCTCCACCCAGAAGCCCTGTCCCCCCACAGCCCACACAGCTCGTTTAGCACCACTAAGTGGCAAGCCCAGAGGGGCGGCAGCAGGAGGGGCCGGGTAATGAACTCCTATTGGCTTCCTTCACAAGATCACTGCCTTAATTTACGAGGCCTGAGCGACTCTCATTTCCCCAGTGCGCGTTGAGTAATTAACTATTAATAAAAGCATTACTGAGTTAACCACGGGGGCATGTTTAATTCATGGGGCAGCCCTGGAACAGGACGGGAGGCTTTGGCTCAGTGGGGGATTCCTCCCAGAGCAAAATATTGCCAGTGGGAGGCTGCCCCGCCACCAGCCCTGAGCCATTCTTGACGCCCCTAGCCAGAGGGGTCTAGTCCCAGGAGGGTAGTGAGACTGCTGGCATCCCAACCAGAGGGCCACCCAGTGGACGGTGGGCCCTGGGAGGTGTGAGTCCCAGTGAGGTTGGCTCCTTGCTGTGATGGGGAGCTAGGTGAGTGACCTTGGTCAAGTCACCTGGCCTCTCGGAGCCTGTTTTTCATCTGGAAAGTGGGGTGGCTAATAACACGGACCTCCTAAGGCTGGACTGCAAGAGGGAAGGAAATTGCTCATACCTCTGTCTTTGCATCTGCTCTTCCCCCTGCCTGGTATGACTTTCTCCTTTTGTCTGATCGGCAACTCCGGTTTAGTCTTTAAGGCTGTTCAAAACTGTCAGCTCCCCCTGAGAATCTTTGCTCTCCTCCTGCCCCAGACAAAATTGGTTGCTCCCCTTTCTGTCCCTCTCATACATTCTTTTATTATGGCATCCATCCACCCACCCATCCATCCATCATCCATCCATTCATCCACCCATCCATCCATCCATCATCCATCCATCCACCCATCCATTATCCATCCATCCAACTTCCATCCATCCATTCATTCATCCATCCACCCATCCATTATCCATCTATCCATCTATCCATCCATCCCTCACTCATATTTATTGAGTACCTATAGTTTGCATCTCTGATAATGTTGTTTTGAAGTTTCGGATAAGCTTGGCTTTCCCGAGACTAGTGGTTTTATATCTTTTGGGGGTCAAAGACTCTCCCCCAGAAAAATGCACATATGCACATACATGCCATGTTGTTTCCCTCTTCAAAGATTTCTGGCCATCCCTGAAGTCAGGCTGTGGACCCTGGGAGTGGTGGATGCTGTGAAGGGCTGCTCAGAACCCCCTCTGGGATTGAAGGACTGATTCCCCCAGACACTGGGATCTTGGCTGGATGATGGCCCTCAACTGTCAGCCCTCTTTGGAGACTATCTTAATTGGAAGGCAACTGTCTCACCCAAAGTCATGTCTTCATCCAGGGTAGGCTCACTTCCAGGGACAGATCAATGTGGAAGTGCAAAGGCTTATCCAAGTTGGGATAAATCTGAAGGATTATCCCCTTTCCAGAGCTCTCTGTTGGGACTGCCTCAAAACTGGACTTCCCCCACTGCCTGAACTTGTGTCCTTTCCCTCCCTTCTGCAGGTGTTTTTCCCAAAAGCACTTTCTTTTTTTTTTTTTAATTTTATTTATTTATTTGACAGAGATAGAGACAGCCAGCGAGAGAGGGAACACAAGCAGGGGAGTGGGAGAGGAAGAAGCAGGCTCATAGCAGAAGAGCCTGATGTGGGGCTCGATCCCATAACGCCGGGATCACGCCCTGAGCCCGAAGGCAGACGCTTAACCGCTGTGCCACCCAGGTGCCCCCCCAAAAGCACTTTCTAAACAAGGTCCTCCACACCGATCTCCAGCTCTGTGTCTACTTCCCAGGGAACGCAGTGGATTAAGAAGCCCTGTGGAAGTTCATTGAGGACGGCAAGTATGTCTTAATGGCTTCTGTATCTCTGGCAGCTCTCACCGGCCAGGGTGCATGGTGGACACTCCAGAAACAGTTATTCAATACATCTTCGTGCATTTTCTCTTGGTTCTCTGCTCTGTCCCTCTGTTGTCTCAGCAGGAGAGTTCTCATCAGACACCCAGGAGAAAGGGACTGTCCTGCCAGCAGGATGCCAGTGGGACCAGAGCTGTGGGCTTGTTTCTGGGAAATGTACAAGTTGCCAACAAAGCTGTAAATAACCATGGGAACAGAAGTCAAGCTAATTGGTTGCTACAAAGCAGGGGCAAAGGGGCCTGTCTGATGTCAGGGCTGGGTGGTTAGGGGTGAAGGCTCAAGGGGATGCCTGGGAGGCTGGAGGATGGCAGGAATGGGTGGTGCTGGTTGGGGGGAGGGAGCGGGCAGCCTTTCCTTGCAGGGGGAATCATTTAGAAGTTAGACTGAGGTCCCTGGAACCTGGAAAATCCCCACTTTAGTTTCCACTATTGGGAATTCCTGCGCAGAGCAAATATCTATGAAGTGTCTCCACTGCACCAGGCACGGTAGGCAGGATGGCGCCTTTTCATGGCCAGGGCCCCCGTGCTTTGTCACCGGGCAGGTGACGTAACACCCTAGCTGCTGACATCTGCCACGCAGCCCTAGCATGTGCCCAGCGCTGTGCTGTTTGACATTCATCTACATAATAGCTTCGCTAAGAGATATGCGGTATTATTATTCCTTCTTTACAGACAAGGAGACAGGCCCGGAGGGGATTAGCCACGTGCCCAAGACACATACCTCATCACAGGGCTGAGAGGAGAGGTAACTCCGAGTCTGGTGGGGTCCCGAGGCTGCTCTCCGTCACCGTGGCGCTTAACCTCCATGAACTTCATTTCCACTGCTCTGAAACAGGTACAATCCATCCCTACTGCCCTGGGTTGTCAGGGGCAAATCACCTCTGTGAGAGGCCTAGAGGGTGCCCAGTGAATGTGCATCATGTTCTCCCCAATTCCCTCGTGCCCTGCGTCCACACTTCCCTGGGGCTGGGAGGAAGGGTGGCCCCATATGCTCTCTCTCCAAGGACACCCGGCCCTAACCCAAGTCCAGCACAGCGTTGCGGTCCATTGCGGTCACCCCAAATGGATGACCTGGGGGTCCCTGTTCTGGATTGTAAATTGGGGACCCCTCTCAGTGCACCATCACTCCATGATGCAGAAAGCCGTGAAAGTACCACAGAGACAAGTCTCTTGGTGCCAAGGGACTCCAGCCTCAAGCCACTGGGGTTTTCAGGTTTTTCTCAGCAGCAAGGAGCAGAACCAGACGGGGATGACCCCCCACGCCCAGGCAGAGAAGGGCGCCAGAATGAAGATGAAGGCATGTCGGGTCCTGCTCCTGTCTCAGGTCTCCCCCAGAGGCGAACCCAGTGGCTTCTCCTCCCCGCCACGACCCCGACTGCAGACATCCTCATATATAAGGGGCATTAACCTTGCCTCCACTGCAGGCCCCGGGGAGAGACGGTGGCCATGTAAGCACTTAAAACTTGAACCCACAGGTCAGCCCTCCTTCCTCCCTCCTCTGCAGAAGCCCCAGAGTTGGAGGCTGCGTGGGGACAGACGCCACAGCCTTAGAGAGACAAGTCACATCCTCAGCTTCCCTCAACCTGTGCAAGCACCGAGTTGCCATGGCGACGCTGCAGCCCCGAGATGCGATGGCTGCAGATAGCATGGGTGCTTCTAGGGCTCGCGGCCCCGAGTGGATGGTCGTGGGGCCCGGGAGGCCAGGCGATTGGGTGGGCCTGGTGGGGGAGGAGAGGGCGGCCTCCTCCAGGCTCAGCTGGTAATTGCTGCTAAGTGAGGGGCTGTCATGGAACCCAATACGCGGCGGTGCGGGCCCCTGCTCTGCACCCTGTAATTACTGCACCAGACAGCAGTGCTTACTCCCTGCGTGGGGAGACGGGGGACGGTGCGGGGAGCAGACAGGAAGCTCTCATCCACCTGAGCCGGCGCGGGGGTGTGGCAGTCTCTCCCGCCCAGGAGCAGCCTCTCTGGCAGAGGTGGGAGGCCCCGGCCCCTCCTCTTGGCTGGCTCGCCTCACGTCATCCGTCATCCGTCATCCGTCATCCGTCATCCGGTGTGGAGCGTGCGCTCCCTCTCAGCCCGGCCTCTGAGCTTGCAGAATCCAAGGGGGGGGGGCGCAGAGGTGCAGGCACAGAGAGGGCCCCACCTCCAGGGAGCTCCTGGAGTGGTACCTCCATTCTCAGAGGGCAGTCTGCCTGCAGCTGTGACGGCCCAGCGGGAGGCAGATCTCTTCGCATTCCTCCTGAGCCTGGGGGCTCTGAGGACCTCAGGCTAGTCTCTCCCCATCCTAGGCCTCAGTTTCCCTCCCTTCCCTCCCGCTGGAAGGCTGTGGGTGGGTCTCCATCATTCTTAAGGGCTCTTCTACAGCAGGGCTTGGCGGACTGGAGCCGGCAGGCAGCGTCCTGGTTTTGGAAGTGAGGATTCCCTGGAACAGAGCCACGCCCTTTTGTGTCCGTGTCTGTCTGCCTCTCCGCTGCGCGGCGACAGGACACGTGAGCGGCAGCCACGCGGACTATCTGGCCTTCCACAGAAAAAGTTTGCTGACCTGTTTCTAAAGTGTAACTATTTTCCTGGGCACGACGGAGTGAGCTTTTGTGACTCCGATGTGATTAGAGCAATTCCTAACAAGCCTTATCGTGGTCCCCACCCGAAGACTCCGCTGTCCTCGTCCAAGGACCCCAGGCTCGGTGCGGCACGGCGGCGGCCCGCGTGGTGCACTGGCGCCACCTGCTGCGAGCGCCTAGCAGCGCTTCCGCCTGGAAGTTCTTGGGGCGGGGGGAGGGGGCAGCTCGCGGGCGCAAGCCAGCCTTCAAAACCCTGGCACACCAGAGCCAGTATCTCACCGCAGCCTTCCTATTTTATAAAGACTGCAGTGTAGACGGGCAGTGTGATCGGTCCAAGGCAGGTGAACAGAGCTCAGGTCGCCGAGGCCCATAAGCCATTCCGTCTACGTTCCATGGGCATACACTTGGCATAGTGCCTGGCTGTGAACCCTCATTCCGTCACTCATTTAGGGTCTTGATTCCATGGTTGTGGAAAGAATTTGCAAAATAAACACATATATAACATTTAATCTGTTATCAATATTGACTCAATCTGAATAACTGAGACAATCGTTCCCATTTCACAGAGAAAAACACTGTGGTACAGAGAGGTTAAGTAATTTGCTTAAGGTCACACAGCTGAAAGTGATGGTCAGGATTCAAAAGCAGGCTGTGAAAGCACTAACCGCCCCAGAACAGTGCTCTGCACATTTTTTTTCCCCTGCCTACGGGTGTGCTGGGGACCCGAAAGAGGGCACTGGGGCTCCAAGAGGAGCAGGAGAGATGCAAGAAGCCTGGAGTCTGACCAGTCATGTGAAGAAGGCCCCAGGCAGGGAAAGAAAGGGAGAACAAGGCCCACACCACCCCCTCCCGCCCCACCCCTCCAGGCAACACAAAGTGGCCAGTGGACCGTAAATCCTTTATTTCCAAACTATAAATAGACCTGTACTGAGAAGAGACGCACTCGAGGTGATGAGGCTCCAGCCTCTGCATCGCCCCTTCCCAACTGCCCCGCAGTGTAAGCCCGGTCCCCTCAGAAACCTGCTCTGCTCCTGGAAACCACCACCGGGGCTGGCAGAGTCTGGCCAGCAGCTGAGCCCGGCCCGCTCCCGTCCCGCTGTGACTCCAGTGCGGTGTGGGCCCTGCTCTGGTCCGACGCACCCCTCTCTGTTCCATCGGCTCCCTGAGCGAGCCCCACCACGTGGTCACGCGCCCCCCACCGAGGCCCGGCCTGGGAGAGTCCTGGCCCACCGCTCCCCGGCTGTTGTGAAGGGCCCCCCGGGTCCCCAGGCTGCTGTGAGGTGTGAGGCTTGGGAGCAGCCTGCTTCCCAGCTGGTGTCCTGGCCTATCACTGCTGCCCCTGGGCCACAAAGTACTCCTCCTCCTCGTCATTGTCGTCCTCCTCTGGCCGGCTGCCCCGGAGCAGCAGCTCTAGGTCTGGGTGGGAGCCCGGCCCCTTCAAGGGTTTAGGGCCACCATCACCTGGGGACAGAGAGAAACCAGCTGTAGACCCAATCATGGTTTTCTCGGTGCCCCCCGATGCGGGTGTTGAGTCACCCACGTCCCACCTATTCACCCCCCCACTCCCTGGAGAGGACCCCTCTTCTGAGTGGCGGTGGCAGAACCCCCAGGCTGACTTCCTGGCAGTGGGGCGGCCTCCCCGGAGGCGGCTGACCTGCGTAGACAGCCACCCTGCTGGAACTGCTCTGGGCAGGTCGAGAGCCACCTGCCTTTCTTGGCTGGTGGCTGGGGACCCAGGGCTGGGTCAAGGAGAGGTCGGAGGGGCTGAGTCACCCGGGGAGCGTCATCCGAAAAGAGGCCTCTGAGAGGGGCTCCGGTTACCTCTGGAACGCAGGGCTTTGAGAGCAACGTGCAGGGAGATGCCGGAGAGGCAGAGGGCAAAGCCCAGCCAGTTCAGGAGGCTGATCTGATCCCCCAGCAGGTGAGCGGCCAACAGCAGAGTGCAGACTTCCTGCGGGCAGAGGCAGGAAGGGGAAGCGATCAGGAGGAGGAACTGGCTCCTGTGCAAGGAGGGTGGACGGCAGGGGCACCGGGCACAACCACAGGGGAGGGCCTGACCTGCCGGAACTCCTGGGGCCTGGGCGGGCTGGCCAGCGGGGCAGAAAGGGGGCTTCCCTGAGCTCAGAGGACCAGGCATGCCTGCAATGCTTTCCTCCCTTTGTGCTACTAGATGTGACACGGGAGGTGCTGCGCAGTGTTCAAAGAGGCAGACTAGACCCAGGGCTGGGAGCAGAGAGTGTCCAGCCCACAGCCATGTCCGCAGGAGTAAAGGACAGCTGTGCTTCCAGAAGGCACCCACATACGGAGAGCCCGACACAGCCAGAGGAGAATGCAGCATCACCCCAGGCTCCAGAGGGCACACCCTGGCCACGGGCTTCTGCATACACGGTGGCTGCCAACGGGACTAGTGGGATGCTTCGTTCTGAGAACCACAGCTCACGCCTCTTCATAAGCCCTTTGGGGAGACTTATGGTTCTGCTCCAGCGTCGGTGTCTGTCTCGTCAAGGAGAAACCGCACCCCGCCCCACGGGCCCGAGCAGGGTGGGGTGAGGGGTGACAGGGGAGGGGGAAGCCTGAGAGCAGAGGCATGTGTGCTGCCAGGCAGCAGTAAAGGCAAAACAGGCAAACACAGGGCACCCGCGCTAGCACTGTTCCTCGCTGTGACCATGGCAGACATCACCAATCAATCACGAAACTCTTGCCCAAGGAGTCTGGATGGGCTTTCTCAACCCATGGCGCCAGGCCACTGCCAAACAACCGGAGTGGGCATTCATGGTAACATGAGAATGCATCCCAGGCCCAGTGGAGTCAGAATCCCAGCTCGGCCACCTTCTGGCTGTGTGTCCTGGTGTAGGAGCCGCCCATCTGCGAACCCAGGAGGCCCAGCCCCACCCCCAGGGCTGTGGCCACGAAGGGAGGGGTCTCAGACAAGAGCTTGGCACACAGCACACTAGCTAGGCACTCCCGTCTCTTCTGTGCTGGGGTCTGGGGCATGGGAGCTGGGACGGAAGCTGCTGCTGAGCTCGGGGCCGTGCTGTAAGACAGGACTGGGGCCACCCCCAAGGCTGCACCTTAAAAATGCCCGCAATGGAGAGAGTGAGGCTGGAGGTTCTGGAGACCAGGAGGAACTCAGAGAAGCCCAGACCAAAGGCGAGGATCCCTCCAAGGAAGAGGCTCCCTAGAACCCGCAGGAGCAGCCCGGTGTCCTGGAAACGGAAGATCTTCTCAGACGTGGACAAATGGAGACCTGAAAGCGAAGGGAGAGAGTGGGAGGCCATGTGCTGGTGTCCTCAGGGGTGGGAGACCCCGCATGGGGCAGTCACATCCCCGCGCACCTGTGCACTCACTGCGGCCCTGAGGAGTGGGATGGGAGGTGGCAGAAAATGCTGTGCAGACAGCCTGACACCCGGGGACCCGGGGAAGCAGTGATGGCCCCCCGAGAGCCTCTGGGCTAGGGCGGAGGGCCTGGTGCTCCGCGGGCTTCCCCTGCCAAGGTGCTGACCTACTCATCTTTCGGAAGGAGCGTGACTTTGCGTGGCCTCTTTAGCTGTGGTAGGTAGTGGGCCAAAGAGAGGTGGGGTGGCCCATCGAGTGAGTGATGAGTGACTACTGTCAGAGCCCTGGGCCCCGGGGCGAGCCCTTGCTCTCGATGTCAGGTGGGACACCATGAACAGGGCCTCATTTTATCCTCCCAAACCTTCTCCATTTTAATCCGGGTCTTGCCATCACACAGCTGTGGGACGAAGCTGAGACGTACCCCCTCTTGGGGCCTGTCCCCCAGTGATAAAATGAGAGCATTTCGACCAGACCAGCATTTCTCAGACAGACAATATAAAGTATAACGTGGGGAACGGTTCTCAAAAAGTAAATGCACACAAATATAGGACAAAGCCTTGTTCCAGAGACACCCACGCAGGCACCCACACACCAAGTCTGGCTCGACTTCTAGAGGATTCCTGGCCCTCCGACACCATCCCTTAGAGTGACTCCGTGGGTCTGTGCAGGAAAGGCCCCGGGCTAGGCACAGCGGAGACACCTGTGGGGGCTAGAGGCTGGCCGAGCACTTTGAGATTTTAGGAGGGAAGCACCGAAGAAATGCAGAGTGACAGTCCCTCCCAGGCAAACAGCCTCTCGATGTAGGACATCTTGTCTGGTGCAGGGCTCAGCAGTACTGCAAAGGCGTCGGCAAATTGAAGGGAATTCGGGAAAGAGCAACATAAGTAATGAAGGCGCTTGGGGGATTAATTTACCAGAAAAGATTAAAGGAGCTAAATCCATGCAGCTTTGCTAAGTGACGACTGCAGGGGCTTCGGGTGTGCAGGGATGGGGAAGGGTGTCCGCGGCCAGGACGGGAGGGAGCGTGCTGGGTGGTACAGGGGGCAGAAGGTGAGGGTGGGGGAGATGTTAACTGGGAGGAAAAGGAGGCTACAGAGAAGAAGCTTCCCGGACAACGGGGCTACAGAATCATCTCAGAGAGGTTCGAGACGCTTCACCGCTTGAAACTTAAATGGATGTGGGACAGCATTCTCTGTAATGACCCTGAGGACAGAAGGGAGGGACTCGGGGAAGAAGGATAAAGAGGGACAAAGACTCATCTCGAAACCCGGGAGGAAGTATGGAGGTGTGTACTCACAGCCTACATGATTCTCCCCGCCTCTCCTCTTCTCTGGGAGGTGACGGTGGGCGGGGGGCCCCCTAGCCAGCCTCCTGCGCCGTGGCCAAGGCTACACACACCATCCTGCACACTTCCACCCTCTGAACTGACGGATCCCACTTCCTGCAACGCCCTGCTCCCGTCCGCCTGGCAAAGGCTCTTCCAGCCTCCAAAATCCGTGGCCTGGCAAGTCTTTTTGACTTGGCTTTCCACCCTAGCACCCTGAAAGAATCCTGGTCCTCTGCTCCTTCGAAGAGACAGAACACATCACAGTTAAGAGGAAGGACTCGGGAACCACCTGCTGGAACCCAATTCTGGCTTGTGGGGCAAGGTTATCTTTACTTCTCTGCACCTGCTTCTTTGACCTGCGTGACGGCCATAATGCTAGTGCTGTCACAGGGGTTTGGGGGAGTGTAAGAGTTAGTATGTTTACAACGATCAGAACAGGGGAGCCTGGGTGGCTCAGTCAGCTAAGCATCTGCCTTCAGCTCAGGTCATGGTCTCGGAGACCTGGGTTCGAGCCCTGCACCCGGCTTCCTGCTCAGCAGGGAGTCTGTGTCTCGCTCTCTCCCTCTGCTCTTCCCCCCTGCTCATGCTCTCTCTCTCAGATACATAAATAAATAAATCTTAAAAAAAAAAACAACCCACATCAGAACAGCCCTGGCATACCTGTCGGGCTGTACACATCCACTGTCATTATCGTCTGTTGTCTTTTATCTACACATTCTGTGTACCATTTCTCGTGCTGGATTCCAGCCCTCTGCTTTAATGTCTGTCCAGCCCTTAGACCAAGCACTGCTGATGAAGGGACCGCACCTTCCATCTCTGTAACCTCTGCAGCACCCATGGGGCTGGGCTCAGAGCAGGGAAGGGGCATCTGTCGTACTGAGGTGCCCCCAAGACAGACGACCCAACGTACCTTCAAATATGGCAAAGAGAGGGAAGAGCCCCAGAAACATGAGTGGCTGCAGGTGGAACATGGTGTCAATGGGGTTCTGGAGCCCTGCAGAATGAGGACAGGGGTGAGCCATCAGGCTGGCTTGGCCCGCCTCCACCCCACCTCCCCTCCGGCCCAGGGCCCAGGGCCCGCGCTCACCGAGTTCCGCCTTCTGCAGGAGCATCTGGGTGAGGGTCCAGCGAATGCCGCCGATGAACGAGGCCCCCAGCACCAACGCAAAGCCCTCCACGTTGAATTGTGTGGACTTGTAGGTGAACATGAAGAGGCCCCCGGCGATGAGGAGGACCACCAGGACCAGAGCCGCACGCTACCAGGATGGGGAGCAGTGGCCACTGACCGCAAGGTCCCCAGTTTCTCAACCCTGGAGCTTGGGCTCAGTAGCTATGTTGGCTGACCCTGGGGCAAGAAACCCTTCTCCCCCGCGACCTAGGGGGTCCCGGCCAGCTCGTTCCCATCAATGTAGGCAGGGCTGACATTCAGTGGACATGTACCCAGCATCCCTAGTTGATCTAAACTTCTAAACAGCTTTCCTACAGCTGTTCTAGGCCCCCAGGAGGTCCCCCAGTACCCTGGACCTAGCAAATAAAGGGTGACTGCCTCCAGGACCCTGCTGCACCTGGCCCCTATCCTTGAACCCTTTCTCCTTCTGTCATTCTTCTGGTCATTACCCTTGCCACGCCAGTGGCTAAGTATTCTCAGCAGTGGCCTGTCCTCGGTCCTTCCTCAACGATAGGAGTTATTGCCAGCTGGGCTGGGTTCGTCTCCTCTGTCACATAGCGACAGGCCACTGCTCAGACACCCCTTTTAGTCTGAGCATCTGTGGGGGTAGGAGGGACCAGGGGAGCTGGGGCCTCACCAGCTCCTCCAGCTTGAAGATCAGGGAGAAGATCAAGATGAAGAGGACAGCGGAAGACTTGGTCATCGTGTACCTGCAAGGACAAATGACCCATGATGCACCAGCAGAGCCCAGGGCTCAGACCCGCCACCAGGACAGGAGCCCACGGACTGTGCTGGAGAAGGTGGGAGGCTGTGGGGACCTCTGACTTCCCTGACGGCAACTGGCTCTGCTCAGGGCAGCTGGGCAATCTGGGTACAAAAGATCAAAGGAAGGCGGCCTGAGTCATCTGGGCTGATACGTGACCTTTAAATGGAACAAATCTCTGTGACCAAGGGACCTCTGACTACGCTAGAGAGACGAGGCTGCGGGTCAACCGCGAGCTCACCGAGTCCTCTTATTTATCTGCTCCTCTGTGACTGGGTTCAGGAAGGAAGGAGGGGAGGAGGAAAAGAGAAGGCGGGGAGGATGCCCCCTGAAGTACAAGGTCAGAGCTGAGAAACAGCTGTTACACCTGCCCCTCTGTGCAGCCACGCGCACCCCACCGGCCAGTGCCCCTCCTGCCCGGCCTGACTGGCACCGTTCCGAGCCCCTGGCTCCCCCGGCCCACCGGGCAGGCAGGCGCAGCACCCCTCTGAGCCCGGGGTTACTGCGGGAGCGCTGCTGGGTGTCGGGGCGGAGCTGAGAGCAGGGGCTGCTCCCAGAGCGGCCGGCCCGCAGGCCCGGGGCTGGACGGGGTCAGACAGAGGGGCCGAGCCTGGAGGGGGGGNTTCCTTTCACAGCAACTGAAGGGTTAAGTCCTGGCCAAAAAAGGGAGGGGTGTCCCTCCAGCATTAGGGCTGCAGGCTGTTCTGACTGGCTGGGGCTGGGGCAGTGTGGTCCCCCGGAGGAAGAGTATTAATCCTGTCTGTCCCCCCGGGGAAGAATATTTAATCCCGCCTGTCCCCCCCACCGAGGAAGAGTATTAACCCCATCCGTCCCCCGAGGAAGAGTATTAATCCTCTCCGTCATCCCCTATGAGCAACTCTTCAGAGTGGCTTCTCCTCCCTGAGGATCGAAGGCATGCTCCTCGTGGAGGACCTGCTCCTCCAGGATCTGTCCCTGCCACCCTCTCTTTTCTCCCACTTCTCACTAGCGCAGAGCTCCCCGCGTCCCGACACGCTTCGATTCCCTTGCAGACCTGCACAGACACTAAACCCTCGGCCATTTCAACCCATGCTCGGGGAAGCCCTCCCAGCTGGGCCTGGGCTGCTTACCCCCCCTCCGACCCCGTGCTCCAAGGTGCCCTCATTGTCCCACTGCAGCAAGGTAAGGGCAGGTGTGACCTCAGTGCGCTTGGTTGAGGCCGGTGCTGCACTGGAGACTTTTCCTGGTGCGTGCGAGCATGCGTGTTGTGTGTGGGGGGGGGGGCTGCGGAGGACACAAGAGGCAGAAGTAGGGCTGCGGGGAGGCAGACGGGGTGAAGTGGGCGGGGGGGATGGAGAGGGCCTCCACTCCACGCCACCAAGGCTCCCTCTGTCCTTGGCCAACGGCTTTCCAAGCGACCCCCCGTCTCGCCCCCACCTGCCCAGGGCCAGGACCGCCCCACGGCCACGTACCTGTGGGAGCTACTCTCCTGAGGTAGTCCGTCCAGCTCAGCACCACGCGGGCCCTGTGGCTGGAGCACTGAACCAGGGCCCTGGACAGGGCAGAGAACAGGAAGATCACGGCCAAGTGCAGCATCGTCATGAAGAGCGGGAAGTGGAAGCTCTGCGGAGCCCAAAGCACAGACAGACCGGCTGGCTACAGCTCCGCCTTCGTCCGGCTCCCCCTCCCTCCTCGCCCTGGCTGGGGGAAGTGGCGCTAACTGCGTGGTTCATCAGGGCTCTGCAGTGGCCAGGGCCCCCCACCCCCACCCCGCACTGCAATCATTTGGGATGAGAGACTCGTAGTTCCATTCTGGAGATCATGCTGAGAGCAGGTGGCAGACTGGGGGTCAACTGGACCGTGATGCGGTCTCCACCGTGTCCACCGACCCGTCAGCTTCCTGCTCCAGCGCCCGCCTGCCCCGGGTCATAACCACTGCAGCAGGACCAGTGATTAAAATACTGAAGTCCTGGGGCGCCTGGGTGGCTCAGTCGTTCAGCATCTGCCTTTGGCTCAGGGCGTGATCCCAGGGTCCTGGGATCGAGTCCCACATCAGGCTCCTCTGCTGGGAGCCTGCTTCTTCCTCTCCCACTCCCCCTGCCTGTGGTCCCTCCCTCACTGCCTGTCTCTCTGTCAAATAAATAAATAAAATCTTTAAAAAAAAATTAAAAAAAAAATACTGAAGTCCCTCTCTACCGGTTGGTAAACAGTTGCTGCCTTAATCCCAAGTTACCCTAGTTCATCCTCGGTGTCTCCCCGGTTCCCAATTTCCCCTCGATCCACCCATTTGAGGGGAACCGCCGGCGCGGAAGGGCTCTAGGGCCCTGTCCCATCGCTAGTGTGACTGGCTTCCAGTCTGATTAGTTGAAGCCTGTGCCATGCTATTGCTAAATATTCAGGGACGCTGCGGCCGTGGCCGCAGCCCCCTCCCACCCAGCCCCCCACACTGCAAAGCCTCCCGTTACCTTCGTCAGCCATTTGTTGTAGAAGGTGATGCCGATGGAGAAGCAGTAGTAGAGAAGGACCAGCCCCAGAGTCAACACCGCCTTCCACACAAAGGCCACGTCGAGGGCCCACCTCCCCATCCGGGGAAGCTGCAACTCCCTTGCTCTGGGTCAGTGGGGGCGGGCAGCTCTCCCGAAGACAGCCGCAGGAAGCGCCGGCCGAGCGGGGCCACGACTTTCAACAAAGTCTCCTGGCTGGAGGAGTCCTCTTCGCCTCCATGATTCGGAATCATCCACGGAGACCCCGGCAGAGACCTCACCTTAGGGGCTGGTGGTCCGAGCCAACCCTCTCCATGATTAAGTGGATGCAGGGTGTGCAGGTCCCCAGGTCGGAGGCTGGAGGAATGGAAAAGAAGCTTGGGTGGCCCGGCGGAGCAAGGGCTGCCCGATGGGTCCACCCCACCCCTGCCGGCAGGGAGCAGACCACAGCGGACCCAGCGGGGGGCAGGAAGGGGCGCAGGCCCGGCATAGCTTCACAGAGCTCCAGTCCCGTCCACTCTGTCGCCTCAAGCTGTTCTCCATGAATTGCCGCCGAAGTGACCTTTTAAAAACGTAAATCTGATCATGTCAGATCAGATGTCAGCCCTTCAGTGACTGCCAGGCTCTTATGATAAAGACCAAAAGCGTTCCTGTCAGCTAAGCCGTCCTGACCTGTCCCTGCTGGCCTCTCCAGCCTCAGCTCCGGGCCCTCTGTCCCCATCCCAGCGGCTGCCTCAGTTCCCCAAACACATGGGCTCTCTCCCACTGCCTGGAGGACCGGACACGCTGCCCACCCTCCATTCCTTTCCCAGCGGACGCTACGCAACTTCAGCTCAACTGTCACCTCCTCAGGGACTACCCCCCTTGATGGGGTTGCTCCTATGGCTCCCCTACTCTCCTTCCGCTGTACTTGTGCAGGGCACGCCGATCTGAGTGGCATCTGTCCCCTGGGAGGCTGTGAGCTCCAGGAATCAGGGCCCACCGCGCACAGAGTTGTCCACATGGTTTGATGACTCAGTGCAAGAGAGCGGGCACCTGCTTTTCAGGGCGCTGATCCGATCTTTAAGGCACTAAAAATGTACCAGGAAACCAATACCTACCCTGCCCTTGGCCTCCAAGGACCACTCCCATAGCGGCGGTGCCTGCTTTAGGGTCTTGCTGAACTAAACCACTCCCAGCCTTTTCACTGAGGCAATCCTAATGAGGGTCCAGAGCACCCAGGCTCTGAGGAGACCCGGCTGACCCAGGTCCACAGGTATCCCACCTGCTGCTTCATGTGTGTGTCTCCAGTCCCCACCTCCACCTCTGAGATGTTCCCAACTTGCTGAAATGCCACCTCCTTGAAGTCTTCCTAGAACCATCTGATCAGACATACCCTACTTCCCCCACCCCCAGTTCTTTCTGGGAGTAATTTCACTCAGCTCTGGACACTGGAAGCTGGGTTATCACTGCCCTCCCCTGTGGCAAACCGGGAGCCAGCATAAGGCTTTGCTGGAAGGATATGGTAGGGCTGTGCTTTTCTTGAGGGAATTTTGGAAACCTGTGGGGGTCTTTTGGGGGAACTCTCTTAGCTTTTAGGGATATGATGGGGGGGATCTCTGAGAGTGACTGTCCACATAACTAAGAATTGCTCCGCAGCCTTTGTAACTTTGACAACCCATGCAGGTCTACGACTCACCTATAATTACCTGAACCTCGAACCCAAATGTTTTGTTTTTTTTAAAGTAAATTCTACCCCCAGCGTGGGGCTCGAACTCACAGCCCTGAGATCAAGTCACGTGCCCTAGAGACTGAGCCAGCCAGACGCTCCAAGAACCCAACTGTCTTACCTGGGACGAAGAGCAGCTTTTCTGTGGTTCTACTATGCACTGCAATTTCCAAGAGTACGTTTGCCACGCACGTGATTCTGATAACGAGTTTGGAGAAAGCACACCATCTACAGCAGCGGCACGCACGGCTTCTAGCACGCTCCCCAAGGCCCCGCGGGTGGTGGGAGCGCGGGCTGCCTCACTGCGGCTTCTAGCTTCCTTGTACCCCGAACGGACGTCCTTAAACATACTCAATTCTCAATGACCTTTTCTTTTTTTTTTTTTTTAAGATTTTATTTATTTATTTGACAGAGATAGAGACAGCCAGCGAGAGAGGGAACACACAGGGGGAGTGGGAGAGGAAGAAGCAGGCTCATAGCGGAGGAGCCTGATGTGGGGCTCGATCCCATAACTCCGGGATCACGCCCTGAGCCGAAGGCAGATGCTTAACCGCTGTGCCACCCAGGCACCCCCTCAATGACCTTTTCTTATCAGTACGCTGACACCTCCCTGCGCCTCCCGAAGAATCTCCGTGGCCTACTCGTCCGTCCATGCTGGATATCTAATACCAGGCACTCACCCCCGTCCGCCCAGCACGGACTCCCGAGCCCCAGGAGCTGTCCAAACCTGCCCCTCTTCCCACCCCAGCCGGTGGCACCTCCACTCACCCGGTTGCTCAGGCCAGAAATTTTGTTCCCACCCTGAGTCCTCGCTCCCTCAGCCCACATTCAAACGGCAAGTATTGTCATCTCAGTCTTAAAAAAGGATCCCCGATACGGTCACATCTCCCGACCACCACTGCCCTCCAGGCCACCAGCCTCTCTCCCCCACACATGACAGGTTAGTCTCTTCCACTTCTCCCCGCACCTCCCGCCCGCCAGCTCCTGCTTGCACAGCTAGACAGTGGGGTACATGGGCACCAAACCTATGCCTAACAGACCTTAAGGCCCATATTCTTTCCCTACACCCGGGTTTCTCCATCTTGGCATTACTGATACTCGGGGCCAGGTAATCCTTTGTGCATTGTGAGATGTCTAGGAGCGATCCTGGTCTCTACCTACTCGATGCCTAGAGCAGCCCCCTCCTCCTCATCCCAAGCTGTGAGAACCGAGAATGTCTCCAGACAGGGCCAAATGTCAGGGGGGCAAAAGTGCTCCCTGCGGAGAATGACTGCTCACACCACACAGGCAACCACAGGGCCTTCTACCTTTAGTACCGGCTCCCCGTGGCTCCCGCCCACCGCAGGGCGGTCTGGACCTTTCTGTGAGTCAACTTCTCGCATCCTCTGCTTTTCGTGCAGTTCCTGCTCCAACACTGCAAGCTGTGCCAACCCCCTCTCACCTCCTGTTCAAGTCCCAGCCTTCCTTCAGCCAGTCCGGGTCCTCCACCTCCAGAGAGTCCCTGTGATTACCCCAGCCCGCAGGGAGCACTGTCTCCAAGCTAACAACACTCATTCTCTTACTGTCATTCCATCATTTAACCCCAAACACAAAATCAGCCTCAGCTAGAAGAGCTCTTGGAAATCATGTAGCCATTTACTCAATGGCCATTTATTAAGCACCACTGTATGCCTAGCATTGGAAATAGAGATACGATAAGGTCCCCACCCCTTTTTTATGATAAGGGAAACCAGGCTGAAAGGGGCAAATGCTCTTTTTCACATCTCATTGCCAAGAAGGGAATTCCAGATTGTGCATGACTTTCCCCAGGGGGCAGCCTAGCAGGAAGCAGTAGGCACATCAGGCTAGACTTGGTGCACAGCCCCCCGCAGCACCTGGCTCCCCTCAAGCTCTGTGACTGTAACGTACGCAGTGCAGTTTAGTGCTACCAGTGGGGCCTGGAGTGAGAAAGACCTGGGATCCAGTCCTGGCTCCTCTATGAACATCGGGACCCCCGAATGACCTAACTCTGGACCTCAGCTTCCAGTAAAGGAGGATAAAATCATCTGCCTCTTGGGAGGGGAGCCGATGGCATCAGGTACAGCGCTTGATGGTGACTTGTGGCACAGGCTTACGACCCTCCTGGCCCCCTTACAGCAAAACTCCCCCAGGGTCCCCTGCACTACTGTCCCTACTCTCCTGCCACCCAAACTCACTTCAGCCTGTCCCCACTGCTCCACTGAGTCACCACACCTTCCTCCTTGCTGCCCCTCTCAGGACCAAGTCTCTGTCTTCATGGGCACCTTACAGAACTGACCACTTCCTCCTCCTGGTAAAGCCTAATGGATGCCACACCACACTCTCCTGCTTTTTCTTCTGCTTTTCTGGACTCCTGGCCTTCTTCGCTGGCTCCTCCTCGTCAACCAACTGGTAAAAGTTGACTGCCTGAGGGTTGGATCCTGGCTTCTCTTCTCTTCATTCTCCCTTGAGTAATCTCATCCCATCTGACAGACATTCCAGTGATTTCTACATTCTTTCCATTAGCCCTACCCTTCTCTGGCAGCTCCAGGCTGGTACATCAAACAGTCTACTTCGTAGCTGCACCCAAGATACCTCAAACTGAAAGTGTCCCCAACCTATTCCCAAGTCATTAGTAAATGCCAGCACAATATACCAGGTTTAAAGCCTAAGCCCCCAAATGAATCATGAACTCACCCTTGACCGCTCTGTCCTTCCTTCCTCCAATCCTATCCTGTCAGTTCCTCCTCCCAGGTCCCTGTAGACCAGCTACCTGTCTTCGCCTGCGCTCGGCCATCAGTCTAAGCCATGCTGATCTCTCACCTAGGGACTGCAGCGGTCTCCTAACTGGTGTCCCTGCTTCCTCCTTCCCCGACAGCCTGGAGTCCACACAGCAGCCTGAGTGAAGGCTTACTCACCGAAAGCAGACCACGCTCTCATAGGGCGAATCCCAACCCCCGAGCAGGCCCTTCCATCATCTGGCCTCTGCCCGAGTCTGCAACCTCGTTCTCCCGCCACTGCCCCGGAGCCCGCCACGCTGGCCCCTGGCCGCTTGCCAGGCCCATCGAGCCTGCGTCCTTCTTTGCACTGGACGTCCCCTCTTCCGCGGACCTTTGCTCGGCTGAACCCTGCTCGAGGACCCGATCCTCATCCTCTTGGCACCTCCCACCACCTGACGTTGCCTTGTTTGCGCACGTGTTTACTGCGCGCCCCACACTCCCACCCCACCGCGGGATGCCGCCTCTGGGCGGGCTGGGTCGCGTCCGCGAAGTTCCGCCTGGGTCGGGACCCTGCCCGTCGCCGCACGCGCACGAAGCGCTGGGGAAGCGCGCCCGGCAGGCGGTCGGGGAGGGCGAGTGGAGGCCCCGGCCCCTTCACGGCGCGGACGCGGAGGCCCGGGAGGGACAGGGGCCCCGGCGGACCGCTGCGCGAAGAGCCCGGCAGGGACCCCGCTCCCGGGCCCTCTCCCGCCCTCGGGAGCGCGCGCAGGGCCCGCGGCGCGCCCACTCACCTCGGCCGCGGGCGCTCCGGGCCGGATCCTCCCGCCGGAAGTGCGAGGCCGAGCGCCGCCGCGGGGGGGGGCACTTCCGCCAGAAGAGGCTGAGGGGCGGGGCCGGCCGCCGGCGGGGCGGGGCTCCAAAGGTGGGCCGGCCGGCGCAGTCCCCAGAGGCGGAGCGCCAAGCAACCTGTCTGGCTGTCTTTGCTTGTGTCTCCCGCGCTCCATCGGCCTCGCTCTGGAGCCCCAGTGCGTGCCGCGATGGCATGCGCACCCAGGGCAGCCGGAAAAGAGCCACCTGTTTACTTCTGTTGAACAGATTACTTTACCTTATTCCAGCCCAGTGCTGGGCAACCATGGAACCGCAAACATGAAATCTCTCATGGGCTTTTTCTTCTGAGAGCTTAAGTCGGCTGGGGAATGATAAGTCAGGGGCATTAAATTTTAGGACTTAGAAGATCCATGGGAGATAATAAATAATACACATTTGTGAAACATTTTGTGTGCCTGAAACTTTCTAAGAATTATCTTAATTTCAATAGGTTGAGTGGAGGTTGTGGGGGGAGTGTCATGGCAGAGGAAATAAGGAGAGGGGAAGGATGGGGCCGGGCTTAAAGCCCAGTTGTTTATAAGGGGAGTTAACAAAAGCTGTGGTTGGAAAAGTAGCTATGGGGCAGGTTGCAGTGGTCTCAAAAATGCCAGCTAGGAAATTCAGACCTTACTCATGTTGGAGGATGGATTAAAAGCGGCAGAGCCCGGGACCAGAACCCCCAGGAGGTCAGAGCAGGCTAGGGTTGCAGAATGACGCCCAGTTAGGGGTTTTTTGCCCTCTCTTCCCAGTGCCTCCTATGCTTTCTTCTAACACTGGCTGCAAACATGGATCCCTGCGAGTGACTCAGCTGGCCTCCCTGGCCCCTCTTAACAGAAGGTTCTAGGCCAGAGTGTAAGCAGTGCATTATGCAAACCACTGCTGCCCCCCGCCCCCGCCAGCTGACATCATGCAGGCATTAGTTCATTCATTCAGCACTTACCAAGCACCTACAATGGCACCCATCACTGCCCGAGGTCTTGCCTGCATCCAGTCTTCAAGGCCTGTGCTGCATGCACTTCATGTGTCTTTTAAAAGAGCCTGTCCTCGCCCCCTTCTCTCTCAGGGGGAAAAGAAAGTATCTATTTTCATCGCCACCCTCATTCAAGCCTCCCAGTTACCAAGGCTGAGTTTTGGAGCAACAGCCTAAAACACCAGCTGGAAGGCTGGGCACTAAGCATCGGCGACACACAGGGTGAAGAACGTGTCTTCTTTGTAAGTCACAAGAATGTGAGCTGTTCTCTGACTGTGCCCCTGGCAGGGGTAAGAGGGAGGATATGTTCATGGGGGTGTACAGCATGCCATTTCCTGCTGTGCCCGACAAGCCTGAGCGGAAAACGCTTTGTCCTACTGCAGCAATCTGGGAGCATCCCTAACTGTCGAGGTGAGCGCGCGTGTGCGTGTGTGTGTGTGTGCACATGCACACACCCAGGGAGGGCAGAGTGGTTGTAAAGGAGGAATTCTCCCAGACACGATGAAATGAAGGCTTGTCAAGGTGAAAGCTCTCTTGGGCACAGAGCAAGTACAGAGAAACAGCTGTTAATAGGTATCACGGTTTGTACGTGAAAGACTATTTATTGAAAACACGGTTACTGACAGGAAGCTCCTGGCTGCTCTCGGGTTACTCTCTTGGCTCACAACTAGAAGTGGTGTTTTTGTTTTTGTTTTTTTAGGGGGAGCCTCCAATTTTCTTTCCCCTCAAACCTTCCGTTCTAGGATAGGTAGATCTTATATAAATATATATACACGTCTGTATAAGTATGGCCTCTAGTAAAGAAAATATATAGTACACTCTTCATCGGGCAGTACCTACCATGCTGGGCTACCAATACTGAATGCCACTGTGTTCACACGTCCAAGGAGAGAGGCTGGGCGCGTGGTGTACAAGGGCCGCAGCACCAGGGAGGCCCCGTTGGCACAGCTGTGGCCTCAGCTAGCTCCCTGAAATCACGCCCAGTGGCAGAAACCACAGCACTGGGATGGGGGGAAGGGAAGGCCAAACTTCCTGAGGTCGGGGAGGCCAAAGGAAAGCAAAGAGGAGGGGGCTGCCATTCAGGTTAGGTGGGAGATTTCTCTAAGGAAGGAGAAGATAAAAATGTGGGGGGAGGGGGGAAGGGAGTGGACTCCAGTGGCTTCACCAGTCTCGGCCCAGGCCTTGTCTGGGCTCTCCCCGCAGAGTTCTCTGAGACTAGAGGGTAGGACATAGCTCGCACGTCTTTGACTTGCCAGGATGAGAGCCTGAGAGCCTGGTAGGGAGAACTTTCCATCTGCCCAGACAACTGTGTGGGCGAGAGAGATCTGGTGGCTCCGGAGACCAGAGATGTTAGAACCGAGCCTTGGTAGCAGCAGCTTGTTGGCACTGAATGAGGCCAGAGTGAGCCCTCACGAAGGCGACAAAAGCAAGGGCAAGGCATCTACCAAGCAAAGGCCACGGCCTCCGCTTGGATCTGAGACACAGGCACGGGTCACCCGAAAGCAGTCTCTCGGAGGCTCTCAACACGCCTGGAACGTCTGTCCTCTGCGGGCAGCCTTTGCTGGGCTCGCTCTTGTCCATACGGGGATCCAGCTGACCGGAGAGCAGGCTCAGGAAGAAAAGGTGAGTGACTCTTGTTAACTCCAGCCCAAAGCAGTCCCTGGCCCGAAGGCAAGGGGGTCTGCTGTTCATTCCTCACGCTCCGATCCCAGGCTCCACGGTGACGGGGAGCGCCGAGCACCCTGCCTTCGTGACTTAGGGCGGGCGGGGACCAAGAGGAAGCTCTGGGTGGTCTGAGGTGAGTCTGAGGAATGGCTGGCATTTACTGGCCACCGAGGTCACTACAGATTCTGTACAAGCAAAAGACAAGGCACCAGTCTGTGGGTGTTTCTCCTGGGCCCCAGATCCCTTCCTGGGTACCGTGGAGTCCGGCTCCAGGCTCAGCCGTAGTGATAGACGAAGTCGTAGCTGCTGGGCTCCTCGGGCACTGGCGGCGGGGCTTCGGGGATCTGGATGTTCTCCAGGTCCAGGAGCCGCAGCTTCATCTCCATGCTCAGGAGCGTGTCCAGGTCACTCTTGGTCAGCTCGCTGGACATGTCCTTCCCCAGAAGGGCACTGAGGCCGTCAATCCAGATGCAGTACTGTGGGAGCAAGTTGCGAAACGTCACAGGGTGGCCCCTGGTCAGCTGGAGGCCCTGCCAAGGTCCCTTTGCTGAGAGGATTCACCACAGTCTCTTTTGACACTACTTAGTGTCGGCAAAGGTGGTCTGGGATGATGGCAAAGATAAAAGGGGGGTGATCATTCACTTGCCCAAAAAAACCCTTTTGGCTTTTATGAGGGCTTTACATTGAAGCTTCCTAAGATAATCTGAAATAGGATTTATTTTTATTTTTTTTAAATATGATTTTTAAAAATGCAACTAATGAATACAGCAAAATGAGCCCCGAGTACTGGGGTGTCGGCTACCCAAAACTGCCCAGGAAATGAGCAACGGTTGGGGGGAATACATATTAGGTGAAAAAAGCAGGACTCAAAAGGAATCACTGTAGGATCTCCATTTTCTTTTCAAAAAAAGTTAAACACACAAAAAAAGCCCAGTCAACAAATCTTAAAAATTAAGTGCCACAGAAATTGAACTTGAGGGTCTCGTGATAAGGAGGAATAACAGAGAACTGTCGACCTATCCCTCTCTCATTCTTCCTGCTCAGTCTTTTTCCCTGCCTTTGCTCACCTGTCTCCCCACCTGCTAATTCTTGCAGAACTCCACTGGCAGCTCGGGGCTGCCAAAGTGCCTCCTTTTCCAGAAGCCCCACTTCTAGTGCCCTCTGGTGCTCCCTGAGCTCAGCGGCCACGTGGGGCTCAAGCACAGTTACTCATGTAACCCAGAGTACCTTCCAGTGCTGCAGGGACAACTGCGGGAGGACCAGACCCATCCGCCTCAAAGCCCAGGCCAGACCCACTACCGCCTGTGCCCAGGAGCCCTGAGGAGGGAGGGTCTGTTGGGTTCGCTCGGGAAGGTGGCCGGGCAGAGGCTGAAAAGGGGGAGAATTTTCCTAGTCCAGACAAGTTAGGTGGTGACCCTGTTTTTCTAATGGCAACTTACGGCTGCTGCTTTCGAGTAACCTGGGGAGCCCAGCTCAGGGGGATGCACCCCAGCCTGGCAGATCCTCGGTGCCAGGAAGCCTTCATGACACGCTGTGGTCCCCTGCCTTCAGGGGGATGTCCCTGTTGTGCCCACTCCCGCCCTCCAGCTGAAGAGTCACAGAGAGGGCTGGGCTGTCCACACTGCTCACCTCATACTTGTTAGGTGCAATGAAGTTTAAGGTCTCATCAGGGTCATACAGGATGGAGAACGCCAACTCCAACACCTCCTGAAAGACAAAGGGTTTCAGTTCTGTGGTGCAGTGGGGTGGCCTGGACTCTGTGCACCAAGATCTTGGCCAAATTCCTCGTCGCCTGGCACTGTCACTGAACGTGCTGACTCAGATGTGGTGTCATCAGGCCCCGGGCACGTGCACAGGTGTGGCTGGAGACGAGGCGCGGTGGGAACGAAGGCTAACTCACCCACTCCCCCCCGAGTCACGTCTACGATGCGGACGCTCCTAACACTGGAGAAAAGTCATTTCGCGACGCTCAAACCCTCTGTATCTCAGAGTCCACGATCGTAGATTACCTTCGGTACGTATGTCGGTGATCAGACTGACAGTCTTAACGGTTTAGAAACCACAACCACCACAACAAATTGTGGCCAAAGATGAGAGAATTTAAGCATCAACAACATAACTGTAATGCACTGGGACAAATATCAATTTGCTTCAATCCATGAGTTCACAGTAATACTAAATGCAACAAAACAAAACACACCCAAAACTGGTCACTGCTGGACGATACCAGAGAACCAACTCACTGTTTTAAAAGTAGGTACTTTTATAAAAGGAAAGAATCAAGGACTATTCTCCTTTCGTACATAAACTGGACCACTGGGAGGCCAGGAGTAGATGATGGTTAAGTTTCTCTTTAGAGAACTAGTTCAGCTCATAAATGAAAAGGAATGACCGCATTAGCACACCACTACTTTGCAAATCTTAATTTACTCGTGGAAGAGGCACTTAGCACCAGGAGTCTGCTAACATCGCAAAAAGAGAGACAATCACATCATATGTCTCTTGATAGAACATAATGCCACCTCGGAAGTCATCCTGCCCGCCCCCCCAAAAAAGGGGGTCAAACCGGAGCCGGATCAAGCCTCCCCCTAAATCTCTCCACCAACATACAGATCTGGGACAGAGGAACAAACTAAACTAGCCCATGGGGAGACAATCAGCACACTTCCGACTCGGAGAAACTACCAAACAAGCAACCTGGTTTCTTCAGCTAATAAACTGCAAAGAGGAAAACAAAGATGGAAAAGAGAGAGGGGAACTAGAGACTAATCACGATGTGCATATCCTATTGGATTCTGATTCAGTGAACAGAACGTGTATGAGTATGCATGTGTGTGCACGCGTGTGTATGTGCATGTAAACATTTATATATTTTTATACAGAGAAATTATGTTATTTATAGGAATGCAAACATCTGTGGAATATTTGATATTAAGTAACAACTTCTAAAATTTCTTTTTAAGTGTGATAATGGTATTGCGATTATGTTAAGAGTCCTTATCATTTACAGATACATTCTAAATATTTAAGAGGAAATAACATCATACTTGAGATTTTCTTTGAAGTAATAATAAGTGGATGGGTAGGACCCGCCATGGTTGTTGAGGCTGGGTGACGCATATGTGGGGGTTCTATCAGTTTCTGTGTATGTTCAAAACTGTTCCTAGTAAGACCCGTAGGAATAATTCAGAGGAGAGAGTGGGGGTGGGAGAACGTGCACTTAAACGGCAGCCACCACCGACTGAACCATCCAGGTGTCACCGTGACAGTGACCGTGACCCTGACTCCAGCAGGCCTGCTGCTCCACTTACCTTGTTCTGTTTCAGAGCGCTCTTCTCTTTCATGTGGGGGCAATCCTTCCCAGTGACAATGGCCTTAATGTCTGCAACAGGAACTGGGAAATGAAGGGAATTAGTCTCTGGAAGATCCATGCTGTGAGTGGGTCTTTGCATCAGTGCTGGAAGGGAAGCCCCAGCCCCCAGACCAAAGGGCTGTGTCAGCTCAGAGCCAGTGGCCTGGTGCTAGCTCCCCCTCTGTGGTCCCTTCCCGGGGGCCATGGCCTGCTGGACCGTGTCAAATCTCACGGGGGGTCAGTTCAGGGCTTTGGGATCGTCTCCCTGAGGACCGGGGCCTTGGACGCTTACATCACTTCCTTGGCACCGTGATGAAGCTGACAATGTCACAGATGTGCTTAGGACCTGCCAGCCCCTGTCCTAAGGCCATTACGTACATGACTCATTCAGTCCTCTTATGAAGGAAATGTGCCTATTACTGCCATTTTGCATGAGAAACCAAGGCAGAGGTGAAAATTAACTTGCCGTTAATTAGCATTAATGGCAAAGTGAGAATTCGAATCCAGGCAGTCTGGCTCCAGAGCCCTGCTTATACCACCACCTTTCAATATAGCCTGTAGCACCCCAACAATCTACTGACCCCATTCCCACTGGGGAGCCCACTGACGTCCCCGAGCAGCCCTGTGAGTAGGCCAGGTAGACATGACCTCTGACAGATGAGGAGACAGGTCCAGGGAGACAAGCGGTCCATGACCAGATCATCGGTTTGAGACAGCCAGGACTAACACTCAGGTCTCCTGACATCGAGTCCAGCTACTGTGACACATCAACGGAGAAATGAACCTACTTTTCTCTTGCAGGGATTCAAATGTCACCTCCCCTTGAGGGTTGTCATCCAAGTCACCATAGTGCAGGACCTTGTGGTTCAGTGCCAAGCGGCAGTACCAGAAACGTTCTGGAACACAAAGCAAGACGAGCAGGTGACCAAGGACAGTTCTGGGAAAGGCCTGGGTGCACGGAGGGCAAAAGGATGACGTGTTCCCGGCCTGCTCCCTGCAGGGTCTGTCCAGTAGGCTCCCTCCCCAGTGTGGTGGGTAAGGACCCGCCCAGCGGCCCGGGCCCCCTCACCTTGCCTCCGGCGGTTCCCAATCTTCCGGAAGCTGCTGCCCTCACAGAGCCGGTTCAGGCGTTGCTGCTTGATCAGCTCCAGGATCTCAGGCTGGATCTTCTCCCTCAGCTCCCTGGGTGCACGCACACGGGAGCAAAGGGAGGTGAGGGGACGGCAAAGCAGGTGGTGCCCCCCTCCCCAGCCCACCCGGCGGCACTTACACAATTGGCGGGGACTGGAAGTCATCCTGACTCATCCGCTCGGACTGGCGGAGTCGCAGGATCTCAGAGTAGCTCAGGCCACGCAGTTTGCTCTTGAACTGATCCAAAGAGCTGGGTTTGGAGGGTAAAGCTCGAGTGATCTGCTCTCGGACCACCTGCATGACCTGAGAGGGAAGGAAGCCGGCTGCCTCAGGCCCTCTCCTGAGGGGCCAGGCTGGTTCCAGGCAGCCCGGCTCTGCCCCCGCCCTGGAGGCACTCCAGACACTTGCTGGGTGAGCCAGAGTACTGACTCTCGAAGGCCCACCTTGTTAGGTGGTTCCTGAGGACAAATGCCTGACGGGGACAAATGCTTTCTTTCCCACAAATTTCAACTAGTTGACAGTGTGGTGGGATGAGCACAGGTTTGGAAGTCGGAGAGAAAGCGGCTCAGATCCTGACCCCATCTCTTAATCTGCGCCTTGAACAAGCCACTTGCCTTCTGCAGGCCCCCCCCCCAGACTCATCTCTAAAACAAGAGAAAGGAAGACATGTTTTCGGATATACGCTGCCTGGAGGGGGAGGGGCTATGCAGACACACAGCGCCTGACACCGGTGTGGGTTCTAAAGATGTGTTACTTCCCCTCCAACTACAGTGAAAGAGAGAACAGGCCATCCCACAACACGTTTGGTAGCTCGCGCCCGCGCAGGGAAAAGTCTACAGGAGAAAAGACTAGAGGGAGACGTGAACACGGTCATCACTGAGTGGTGGAACTACAGAGAACTTTCTCCTCTTTATACTTTGCAAATTGTTTACAATGAGATGAGCGGCTTCTAGACTGGCAGCTTTCGAGGACCCAGCAGTGCTCCGCGGAGCGTGGGGCCTCGGTGTGCGTCAGGAGTGACGAGCGAGTGGATAGACAGGACATGCCTATCATGCCAGTCCACTCCTCCTCTCCCTAGCGTTTCATGCCTATCATGCCAGTCCACTCCTCCTCTCCCTAGCGTTTCCTGGCCACGCAACTGCACCAGGGCCTGCATGCAGTAAGTGCTCAGTCAACCAGCGCTGTTACACTTAGGCTTAGCCTCTGCCCTCCACGGGAGACAGGCGGGGCGGGTACGGCTCCGCTGAGTCCAAGAGGGGCCCAGGTACCCAGGGGCAGACCCCTGCTCCAGGCTACAGGGGAAGCACAAGCAGAGGGGCCCGAGGTTCTCCAGGGCCGCATCTTGTGACCCGGTGCTGCTGACCCAGCTCAGGGGTTCCCCTGGCTCCGGCCATTGGTCACAGGCTGGCACATGCCCACCTCCACGTGTGGGCATCAGAGCTCCATGACACGGACCTTGTTGAAGTCCTCGGCTGTCGCCCTCATCTCCTTCCAGGTCTTGTTCAGCAGCTGGATGCAGATCCCGAAGAGCTCCTCAAACGCGCGGTCGTGGGTAAAGAACATCGGGTGGTAGTCGTTGCGGCCCTCGTTGGCTACGGAGGAGGAGAAGCGGGGAGGGTGAGGCCGGGCACTTGCATGCACCCAAGTCCCAAGGAACAAAAGCAGAGCAAGGCCAGGGAAAGTGAAGAGCGTGGCACGGGCTTTCCGCTACTCCCTCGGCTTTCTTCTCTCGGTCTGGCTCTGCCCTCTCTCAGGCTCAGCCACTAGCCTGACACACAGGAGCAAACGGATAGAGGCGTTAAATGACCCGCTCAAACCGAGCAGCAGCCGTGAGTCCCGTAAATGAGGCTAAGATGGCTCACGGCTCACCCGGTGATTGTCAAAACAAAGCACACTAGTTGTCCAGTCCCACTGACCCCTGGGCTCCTGATGACGGAGTGGCTGAAAGAAGAGGGGGGCGGCTGGGACTTACGCAGTTCCCCAACCTGCAGGATTTCACAGAGCATTTTGGTGAGCTCGATGGCGCTGCGGCCGAAGGGGCACTCATGTTTGTCCTCCCGGCTGCTGTTCTCCAAGACGATCTGGGGGGAGGAAGGCAGGGTGGATTGGGGAGGAAGGCAGGGTGGATTAGGGAGGCAAGACATGTGCTAGCAGGGCTGAGCCAGCTGGCCCCCAGTCGTTACCCGGATGTAGGTGTCCTGATGGACTTTAGCCAAGTACAGCATGTTGTCCAAGGCCAACATTCCAGGAGGAGTCTGGGTAAAGTCCATTGCTGGGTTGATATGGTTCTGGGGAAATAAAGGAACCGGATTTGAGACTCGGTAGCCTCCCGTGTGCAGTGCCAGCTGAGGGGACGCCCTACCACCCTACTCTCTGCCACTCGCTCTTGTGTTACCTCCTTCTGCCCGCCTTCTCTGCGAGATTGGGAGCTCCTGACCCAGGACTGTGCAGGCTCATTCTGTGTCCCCAGCACCCGGCATACTGTGCGCTGAGTGCGTAGGTGCACGCTATGTGTTTAATTGAATTAACTCCATCCTTGAGTGTGTCCTATCACAAGATATCCACTTCCGCTTTTCAAAGCACCTCCCTGCTTTCAGGAGAGGTCCTCTCTTTACTCATGTGACTGACCTCCTGCACCCTCTAACAGATGGATTCGTTCCAAGGGGCCAAATGCCGCATGGAAATGCGTGACCTGCCAGCGCCAAGTGTCATCTACTCCAGGGCCACCATGATGAAGGGGGGTTCTCGGGGCTGTGTGTGGGTACGCCCTCTGACCTCCTGTCAGGGGAGCAGGCCTCCCAAGGTCCATACTTCAGGAAACTTACAGTAAAGCCCAGCATTTTGTAGTCCTTGGTATACATGGCTTTGCGCTTCTCAGTCCCACTCCCGGGGACATTGCTAGGGTCAGACTCTGCATCAAATGCGATCCTTCTCAGTTCAAATATAATGTCTCTTTGAGCCTGAGAAGTGAAACAGACAGCCAGAGGTAAATCAGCTAACCCAGGGAAGCGAGGAAAAGAAGGAGCAGGTTAGGCTTTCCTGGGCAGGACTCTGGCCCGTCAATCTCTGTCCTGAGAAGTCAGAGGTGGACTTGGCCCAAAGGGTCGCCCAGCGGGAAAAGACAGCAGACAGGCAGAGTCAGCTTTCCCAGGGCAACACAAACCATTTCTGCAGACACAATCAAACACAGTCCCTGGCACACTGCGGGTGCTCAATGCATAGCCTAACGGGGGAATGCACCACATCAAATGGTGTACAACTTAAGCCAGGAGTGCTCTGTCCCACTGCACACCTACCTGGTCATTGGGGTCCATCTTGGTCATCATCCTTTCTTCCAGAAGGTTAAAGGTCAGGACTTGCAGGACATACAGCTGATGGGCCATCTCAGTTTTGATTGGGCGGTTCCCTCGGATCACATGCTGGAAAAAGCAAAGGCAGGGGGCAGAGGGCTGAACTGATTTTCTTCCACTGAAGACTCACATCCATGCTGGTGAAAGAGAAAGTACGCTGGGCAGGGAACAAGTCTTCCCTCCCACACACGGAACTTCAAGACTTCATGTTCTAGAAAGGATGGAGCAGGAAAGGGCTCGATTCAGGCTGAGATGATTCCCTGCAGGCCCCAAGGGCACAGTCCTTTTTTCCATACTCCCCTGGGCAGGGGAAGTGGAACCAAGGGCAGAGGCTGTATCCCATCACACCGAAGATGAGGGAGGCGGCCGGGCTAAGATTATGATGCAGGGCGCAGCGGCTGGACCTTCGTCCAGGTAGGCACTCAATCCAAGACACAGACAGTGTGTGCGGAGGACTCCCCTTTGTCTTCCCGTGGAAAAATACAATGTTGTGGATGGCCTCACCAAGTAGAGGCTTTAGGAAAGGCCACTTTCTAGAAATGGTATGGAGACACCTACATAAAGGAGGGCAGCTCATGTTCTTTGCCCAGCCTTCAACGCTCCCCCACCACCTTCTCTCCTATCACTCTGTGTATGCTCCCCTCCCTGCGTCCCCTACGTTCTGTCCTGCCCCCTCTCTTTCCACGACCCCACCACGCCCTCTCAGTTCCTCACCTCCAGCTCTCTGCCGCCCAGCCCGCTTCAGGCTCCCTCCTCCTTCCCTCATGCCCCACCTCTTTTTCTCACAAGCTACCTCTCCCTGTGTCCCTTGGGTTGATCAAGGCCTGGCAAAGGTTCTGGCCTCCTATTGCCCTGCTCTCACTCCCACAATGGCTGCTCTTCCTGGCTTGCTCCCTTGTATTGCTTGCTTTTTCTCTGTCTTCCCTGCCATCTTGAATCGTTCTTGGTCTCTCCTCGCCCAAATGAGACTCTTGCCCAGTTTTCCACACACACTCCTTCCGTGTCCTTCGTGTTCTCTCCGTCTAGCTCTATCTATGTCTCTGGAGCTGTGCTGTCCAATGTGGTAAGGACTCGGTATATGTGGCTGTACCTATTTCCATCAGTTAGAATCCACTGAGGTTAGAAATTCTGGTCTTTGGTCACACTAGCTACATTTTAAGCTCAACAGGTATATATAGCCATTGGCTACCACCCAATGATAGAGCAGCTCTGAAACATCTCCATTATCACATAAAGTTCTACCAGACAGCATCGCTCTACAGCTCCGTAACTCGAGAGTTTGCTCTGGCTCGAGATCAATGTCTTTAGACCTGTGCAGTCTGGTTGGTAGCCACCGGCCACATGTGGCTGCTGAGCACCTGAAACGTGGCTCGTCCAAACTGAGATGCGCTGCAAATGTAAAATGTACGCCAGATCTCAGAGCCGCAATGTGAAAAAAGAAAATGTAAAATATGCCATTACCAATTTTTTTCTATTGATTACGCACTGAAATCACAGTATTTGGGATATAGTGGGTTAAACTGAATATATTATTGAAATTGATGTCCCATATTCCTTTTTTACTGTTGCTACTGTAACATTTAAAATGAAGTAAGTGGCTCGCGCCGTATTTCCACTTGACGGCGCTGCTCTAGCCTTCCTCTCCCCGACATGTGACTGCAGAGTGTTCTTCATTTCTCTAGATCTGCGCAGCTTAATACGGCAGCCACAAGCCACATGTGGGTATTTTAACCGAAATTTAAAAAAATTACAAACTTAGCTCCCCAGTCACACTGCACACATTTCAGGTGCCCCGTAGCCACACACGGCTAGCGGCCACCACTCTGGACAGCACGTCCCTGCTGCAGAAGGTTCCGTGGGCGGTGCTGCCCCTAACCTCTCACTAGCGTGTGCAAGGCCCTCACCTCCTCCAGGTGGTGGCTGTCTGCGGCGCTATGCTCAGGGAGGTGCTTATCTCCATCCCACGCTGATTGCTCTCCTCCTCTTCCCCCCACCCTAGCAAGCCACCCCACCCCCAGCCTCTCACTGCGGGGTCTCCTCGGGCCCCCTCCACACCTCGTTTTGCCTCCCTCTGAGCCTCTTCCTTTCTCTCTGCCCCTTCCTCTGCCGCTCTGAAGCCTCCCTACCCTTCTTTCCTCCTCTCCTCTCTCCACAATTCATCAAACTACGTTGGGAAGAGGTTAAAGTTAATGTGATCTGGTTTGCATTCATCTGAAACACCCTTTCTCAAATTAGAGACATCACAGCGGGGAGGTCACCACTCTGCCAGCCGCAGCTTCCAGGAGCACAGCCCGTCTGAGAGGTCACAGTTTCAGAGCTTTTACCTCAAGTCCTATTTGAGTGCTGAGTAATTCAAGGCCTACACTCTTGGGCTTGATCCCGTGAACTCCCGGGACTTCAGTGAGCACGTGTTAACCATTTGACCGCAGTCCTGAGCCCTGACCCTGAACTGTCTTCTACAGTAGAATCTTTGCGGGGCGCCTGGGTGGCACAGTTGTTAAGCGTCTGCCTTCAGCTCAGGGCGTGATCCCGACGTTCTGGGATCGAGCCCCCCATCAGGCTCCTCCGCTGGGAGCCTGCTTCTTCCTCTCCCACTCCCCCTGCCTGTGTTCCCTCTCTTGCTAGCTGTCTCTCTCTCTGTCAAATAAATAAATAAAATCTTCAAAAAAAAAAAAAAGAATCTTCGCTTGTTCCAAGGTTTGTCCAGAAATGAGCTGAACTAACCCCATTGAGGTAAATGATAAACCTCGAAATTCATTCCCTTCCCCTCAGAAGGGCACCCTCCCTCCCACACATGCGGAGGGCGGCACCCAAGGGGGCTGCTCAGGAACGCGGACAAGCATGCGTGGGCCTGTGCGCTCTGCCCCGCTCACGGGCGGCCGGCCGGAGCGTCTGCTCACATCCCTCCTGCCCACATCCCTCCTGCCGGCTGTTGGTGGGGCTCTGACCAGGGAAACGGCCAGCAGGCAGGAGCTGGTTCTGCAAGGCGAAGAGGTGGGCTCTGTGTGTTCAGCGCAGCCCGATGCTTGGCTTTGCAAGCACTCAGAGCTCACTTCTTGAATTCTACCACCTTTGTATCCTGCTCACAGTAAAAGAACTGCTGACGTGAGCGGGGTGCTTACCAAGGGCCAAGCACCCTGCTAAGCGCTGTGTATATGAGAGCTCGGGTAGGCCTCACATCCAGATGAGCAAATCAAAGCAAATCCAAGTTAAGTGAATTGCTCAAGATCAAAGATTGGTTAATGGCAGAGTGGAGGCTGGTGACTCTGAAGTTCGTGCTCAGAATTGCCCAGCCTTTTACACCTGACTTCTCATTTCTCATTTTATTCCTTCCACTGTGGCCTCCTGGTTTTCCCTTGGTTTTGACAACTGATAAAACGGCCTCCCTTTCACCCAGATCCCCAGCTCTCTTTCCCAGCTCTCCCCCGCCGCACCACCCCCCCCAGCCAGCTCCCTCCCACCCACATCCCCATGTGGGGACAGGGAGTCAGCCCTTCTCCCAGATGCCTCCCTCCTCGCCACCTCCCCCTCTACTTTCCTCCCTCATACACCCCCAGGACACACACACCTGCTAGTGTGAGCTTTCTAAACGCCAGCCTGGTTATGTCACCATCCCGACGAAATCCCCCCAACTGCACTTGGGAGAAAGACTAAGGCCCTACTTGACCTCGTCTTTGCTGCTCTCCAGCCTCCAGCCCCAGCCCACGTCTGCTCCTTGACCCTCTCGCCACCCAGTCACACGCTCCTTCTCGGTCTGCTGAGGGGGCCTCAGCCTCACCTACTATCATTCCTCTAGAGGCTTCCTGACACCTGGTCCTCCTCCTGAAATCCCCCCAGACAGTGAAGCTCTAGGGAACCACTGACCACACGGTGCTCTGGCGCCATCCCACGGGACCGGAAGGTCTTTGAGAGCAAACACATGGTCTTATTCCTCCCTACTCATGCCCCACCAAACTCAGGTCTGATTGGTATTAGCTCAACGAATTACTTTCCTCTTTGGGGCCTATTTTAACACATTCCTTCTGGATAAACACTGTTGGAGTTCCAGGGCAATGAACAGCGCAGCTGGCTGGACTTTGTACTCCTCAGAGGCTCTGCGATTCCTGGAGGGATGGCCTCCTAGAGACAGCTCTGTTTACGGAGGATTACAGGAAAAAGCGGTCCTGCTTCACAAGGGTTTATTAGCACCTATCTGTTGGTAGGTTCCCTTTGAGCGCCCTCCCCACTCAACAGTAATGTCATAATAATAACACAACTACCGTAACAGTAATAATTGCTATCACCAGTAGCAAAATACAGCTTGTTCCGGGAACTTACGTTCAGGATTATGGACCGAAGGTGCTTCTGTGCAAATGCATTTGCCATATCCTGTTGAGAAAAACAAGCAAATGTAAGGCGAGGTGGCAGGCACCCAGCTGTGACAACTATCAAACGAAAAGTGATATTGTGGCTCTGGGGCTTTTTCTCTGAAAATTTTTCTCCATTCAAATAAAGAGTGGGCAAATGGGGAAAAAAAATCCACGGACTATCAAACATATTTTATACTCTGAAAAATTCCCACACCTTTTTTTCTGGGAGTGCAAATGGACTCAATTTGGGCACCCCCCCCAATGGTACAGTTAACCACATCATCTTCCAACAGGAACAAAGACCGCTTCAGGACGAGACACTCAAGTCACAAGGATGCCGGGCAATGGACAATGCGTACGGAGCACAGAGCGGTGAGATGGTTCCCATGCACCGTTCCAGGCAGACAGCCACCCTCAAGGCTGGAAGGGCCTCCTCCAACCCGAGGACAGGGCTTTGGCCCCAGCGCCCCCTCCCGGGCCCCCAGCGCCGCACTGGCTGGTAGAGCCAGGGCACGGATGCTCTGGCGCAGTAAGGAGCCGGGATTCACTTCCCTCTGGTTTGGAGAACGGCATGCTGGTGCTTTCGGGTAATTTCTCATAATAGGGTCATCGTTTTTATTGTATTTCGTTCAGCTTCTGACAGTAACGCCTTATTTATTTAGCACACTTGGGAAATAAAGTACCCTACCTAAGGAGTCTTCCAGGGAGCGAAGCTTCGAGGGTCCTTTCAAGGACCTTGTTTTGACCGTTCTTACACAAATTCTCTAAAAATATATTATAGACATTTCTTTATTTTTGAAGGGATGACAATGATCACAACTTAATCACTGCCAAGCACTCAGCTTCCCCGGAAGAGCGGTGTGCTCTGACATTCTGACACCCCAAGGAGCTCCGAAATGTGCGGCTAGTTTCCCTCAACAAAATGGTCCCAAGGTTCCTGTGCTTTTAATCTTTCTGACAGCTTTTCATAATTCTTCTGTCTCCTCCTTCCAATCTCGGCCATCGCTTCTTAGCACGTTAATTAGTATGACTTCACTTTCTAAACTGCTGCCTTAATTTAATTTTATGGATAATTCTAAATCAATGGGCCTGAGGGAGCTGTCACACCTCTCCCATGGAGCAGTATCTGTGAGCGCTCTCATTTTTCTCAGAGCTAAAAGGCCTTTCCCTCTCCCTTCTCCACCTCTAGCCATATTCCAAATGGCTGACGCTGCCAGGGACATTAAGTTTTACTTTGCATCCCCTGAGCACACACTGGCTGGCAGAGGAGGAAGGTGGCCTAGAAACTTCTTTGGTAGCTATAGGAAGTTGGCTTGAGATTAAATCTTGCTGTGGACAACTCACAAAGTGGGTAATTAACATTGGCCTACTGCTAGAATATAACGGCTTTAGACCAGAAGCTTCTCTGTGGTGCTGGGGGAAAGCGCTCATCCTCTTTGATAGCCTTGTAAAGCCGACCTCGAAAGCTCCCTCTAACCAAGGAACAAGCATGCAAATTCCCTCCTGACAACCGTCTAAACTTTTTCAAATTCCTATGGTCTAGTACGCATCCAAAGCAACACAGGTTTATCTTTACTCTTTGCTATACCAGGCTGGAGGGTGATGCATCCGTGGTAGCACCTAGATGAAAGTCTCAGGCTGTTTCTGAATCTGATCTCCCCTGGCTGAACCACAAACTTATGTAAAGGCAGGTTACAAAGGAAAGACTGGGCAGTATTCCCTGGGGCCGGAATCCCCTTAATCCTGGATATAACGCTAGTCTCTAGCGCTTCCCTGAGTGTTCTAATAAACGAGATTTACAGCACACGACCTTTCCCTGGGTCTTGGAGTTCTGTGAACCCCTCGATCAGAACAAGAGGTTCTCGCCGAGCTCTGACCTCCCCACCTGGAAGAGAGCTGGGGCCCTTTCCATATGGCGGTGCTACTTACAGTGACAGGCAGGTCTAGAGGGTTAAGGTGCTTGTCCTGCCGGCAGAAAGCAAAAAGCACAGAGAGAAGCAGATGGAAGAATGAGCTTTCAGCTTACATTCAAAACAGGACTAGGAAGGGAGAGATTAACAGAACAAAGCCATCCAAGAAAGACGAGGACACACAGAACCATAGATGCTCCTGGTCCTCCCACGGGAAGCCACCAAGAGCTTGGTTCATGATCCCACATGAATTTCAACTTCCAGAGCCCATGGTACGGACAGAGAATTTAATAGTCTTTCTTTTGTACACCACTTGGGCTTTTTTTTTTTTTTTTTAACCAGAGATATCTAGAGTGTCAGAGTCGTAAGGGCCCTTAGAGATCATTTAATCTGGCTCTTTCATTTACAGAAAGAGAAACAGAGCCGATAGGTTAAAGCACCTGCCCAGCCCAGAAATGCACTTAGCCTCCGGGCCCCGGGCTTAGGTCAGGGCTTGCTCCCCGGCCCGGCTGATGCCTGGTTTCCTCACTCGTAAAACTGGGCTCTTGTTTCTCCTCACGACACCCCTAGGAAGTACACAGAGCACATGCTACTGCTCCCAAGCACAGGTGAGGACACCGGGCCTCAGAGCAGCAGAGCGTGGGCATCGCGTCACACAGCCTACGGGCCGGGGCACAAAGCAGCTTCGAATCTGAGGGTCTTTAGACACGAAACTTCGCACCAAGTTCCTCCACTCTGGCTTCCTTAAGTAAGGATCTCATTTGTCCCGCTGTCCTTGGACTGGACGGTGATTCCTAGAGGGCCTCCTCTCCCTTCGCCATCCTCTAGCCGGGGTCGGCAACGAAGACCAGACTGGGCTTGCCGTCTAGTTGTGTATACAAGGTCTTCTTGGAAGACAGCCACCCCTGTTTGTTCACCTATTGTCGGAGGCTCTTTGGGCTCTAATGACAAAGCTGACCGGCTGCCACACAGGCCATAAGCCCGCAGAGCAAAAGATACTTACTCTTGGGCCCTTCAGAGGAAGAAGTCTGCAGGCCCTGCTCTGACCTGAGACCTGGGCCTCCCTGGGCCTTCCTTAGCAAGGCCGCTCTGAGGGCCCCTGACACAGAGGGATGGAAAGAAGGACTCTTGGGGAAATGGCCATGTGTCTGCTGTCTGCACAACAAACGGTGGATGGGAGACAATTCTTCTCCTGGAAGAGCCCAGATGAAACGCTGGAAAAGGCAGCCACAGACCTGTCGCTTGTCCTCAGGAGCCTTCAGGAAAAGCGCGTTAATCAGTGCAATGGCGTAGGTCTGAATCTCCTGGTTGGAGCTGTGCCAGTGGAGAAAGAAGGTAGAGGGAGATTAGAAGACTGACCAGCAAGAGGACACCAGGTGCATTTGCAACAGTCGCTCACAGATGGTAATCAAATAATCATCCAGGGTGATCTCTCAGAAGCCTTAAAAGTGGGAATACTCTGTGACCCAGCAACTCTACTAATAACAATTTATCCAAAGACGGTAATCAGGGAGCAAGATGTATTGGCAAAACGTTTCATTCAAATACTGTCAAAAAAAAAAAAAAGAAAGAAAGAAAGAAAGACAGACAGAACGGTAAATAATCCAAATGTCTACAATCACAACCCTGTACACATCACAGTCCTAAGTTGTCATTAAAAATCACGTTGTAGAGTAAAGGTTCTGCCCCCAGGATTCGGAGTGTCTGTAAACCCTAGAAACGGTACAGAAACTGTACCACGCAGTTGGTTGACTATGTGTTATTTTCTCCAAGGAAGTGAGAGTCTATAACTGTTACTGGATTTTCCAAGGCATATGGGATGTAAAACAGATGTAGAACTTTCTTAAGAATGTCTAACATGGGGAAATGTGCAAGAGCTTTACTCCGTAAAAAGTCAAGGTACACAGAGTATACGGAGTAAGCTCTCGGTTCTACTAAAAGTACGCGTGGAAGAAAACGCCTGGGAAGGCAGTCAGTTTAATGTGAACAGTGGTTCTGTCTGGAGGGGGGAAAACGGGCAAAGGATTCACTCTTTGTACTTTTCTGTATTTTCAAAGTCTTCGACGACAAACTTGCTTCATTTTTAAACAAATTTACTACAGCCGTTCTCTGGAATCTTATAATCCTGGTACTTGGCAAGATGTCTCCACCGGCCACACTGAGGGTACACTTGGTGGCTCTTTTTCAGATGGGCCGGCAGACTTCCTGGTCAGGTGGGGGCATCCTGGAGGTCTTATGAAAGGCACTCAGTGTCCCAGCCCCAACACAGGAGGACATAATGTCTAGTAATAGCTACAGGCTGAAAACAGTCCTGGACTGACCCCTAAGAAATGCCATGGTCCTCTACCATCCTTGGGGGAATTCAGAAATGAAGAAACAGAGGTAGGTCTGAAGTCAGGAAACTCAGAACTCTCCATATGGAGCTTATAATGGTCCCTTCACTTCAAACAACCTTTTTGGCTTTGGGTATGAAAACAGAAACTGAAGAATTCCTTTTTACATGGATTAGTTGAGGTCGGGGGACAGGTAGGGAGCAGAGCCGGGTGAAGACCAGGGTGCTATCAACGAGCAAAGCTGGGAACTGACAGGACATTCTGTTGGCATCTGCCCATGTCCGAAAGGCTAACAGGGAGCAAGAGTCAGAAAGGAGTCAACCGTGTCACCACGTTGTCTGGGGGAGTCCAGCCCTCTTAAATTGTAGAGAAGGCTTAAAGGGAAGTGAAAAGGATGGAGAGGAGAGCAACGGTGCTCCAAAAGGTTCATCTGTCTTCTGGTTTTACTGTCTGGTAAAATGTTTTAGGATGTGATAAGCTTCTTAGTTTTGTTTTGACTTTTATTTTTATTAATTTATTTTTAAGTAGGCTCCACACCTAGCATGGAGCCCCGTGCAGGGCTTGAATCATGACCCTGAGATCAAGACCTGAGCTGAGAGCAAGAGTCACACACTTAACCGACTGAACCACCCAGGCGCCCCCGTATTAAGCTTCTTAGAAAACAAACAAAAGCAAACAACTCCTGAAATGAATACCTATCCTGTGCTGGCCATGATCCAAGATCTTTTATCTCCTTTGATCCTCACAAGTCTGAGTGGTGGGGAGGACTAACCCCAGTCTGGAGAGGAGGAAACCGAGACCAGGTGAGACGAGGTAATTTGCCGAAGGCAGAGACCTGGTTAGTGTGCAGAAGAGCCGGGATCTGACTGGTAGCCCGAACTCATGCCCAATGTGGTATTTTTTGCTCGCCCCACAGCATGTCGTTCATCTGCTAAATGTTCGTTCAACAAATACTAATTGACTTCTACTTAAATCAAATCAGGGTACCCAAAAAGGATTGGTCCTTCTTCCCAGAGAGTTCAAAATTTAAAATGGGAGACAGGTAACAAAAATGAAGAATTTTATATCATTATCATAGGTACAAAGAGAGACTATTTGGCCCAGAGAGGAAAGAGCGCCTAATTCTGTCTGGTGCGCGGTGGGACAGGAAGGCTGGGAGCACTCGGCTTCATCCTGAGGGACAAGGAGCGCCACAGACGATTTTAGCAGGAGCATGACATGATCGGGTCCAAATCCCAGGAGCGTCTGGCAATAGGGTGGAAGTGCTGATGAATGAGTGAACGAGCAGACTGGCGGCTTGGAACACAAACAAAAGAGGAGGGCTGGGAGATGGACAGAGGATGAGAGGTGAGAAGGGAAGCTGGGGCAGGGTCTCTTACTCACACCTGGAGGTGAGAGATGAGCTGTCCCACGGTGATTTCCTCTGCGATCTTCTGGTACAGACTCTGGCTGTTCAAGACCATGCTCTCCAGGATGGCCAGAGACCTCTGAAGGATGGACACGTCCACCATGGGCTGGCTCACGTACCCTGCAATCTACAGCCAGTGAGGGACCGGTCAGTCAGGAAGCCCAGTGCCCAAGAGTGCTGGACGGCTTGGGTTTCTGACGTTAGCCCACGAAGGCTTTCCTCCCGGGTTTGTGGCCCACATGGGAGAGGCTGTCCCCATGTGGACAGTGGTATCTGGTTTATGGCCACCCTGGCCAATGTGCCAGGATTTCCCTAGGCATGGACAACTCCATTCCAAATGACAGCATCCAGTCAACTGTGTTTCCTCAAAATCTAAGGGCTCAATCATTTGTTTTCAAAATAAGGGTTGAGGCATGAAAAAGCTAAGTGTAGAAAGTACAGGATCTTCCTGAAACCGGGATCTCCTTTTATCTCCATGTACCCCTCTCCTGACACAAGTTCTGTCCCTACGCGCACGCAGGACGGCAGAGACTTGGGAGGCAGGAAGGCATCAAAGTCTTGTAATCTAATAACTCCCCATTATTCTCAACCCCCATTATAATGTCCCCGACACATGGTCATTTCACTTTTGCCTAAATAACTCCAGCATCAGGAAGTTCCCAATGTCCCAAGCCAATGACAGGTGTGATTCTAGGTCAGTGGATACATGACTCATTGGTTTTAGTCCAGTTTTGAGAATTGACACCACCTCTTCCTGCGGAAGAAAGGAAGGCAAAAGTAGAAATGTCCCCTCCCACCCACTGAGTTCGATCTGACCATCCAAATGGGTGGCTCTGCAGATCTGTCAACGGAAGGCAGACTTAGAAATCTAAGGCAAACAAAATGATCATGGAAGCCAAAGAGAAGGCAGCGCTCGGGAAGCAGGTCGGCAGACTCAGGGCTGCTACTGGTGGCCTGGTTGGTGTCATCCCAAGTCTCACTGGCAATTCCACCCGCTTTGGCCACATCCAGTTCCCAGAGCCCGTTTCTATCTTCTCAGAGCAGGCCCTGAGAGAACAGTGAAGGGACTCTTTCAGGAGCCCCAGGAAGACCCGCGTGTGAGGATGAAAAATCAGGTCTTGGGGATAGAAAGCCGACCCTCAGCAGAATGGCTGTCTTGCCTGCATCTCTCCATAAATCGACAGGACAACTGGCCATGGAGGGAGGAGAGGACGACGGAATGCTGGAGGCCTCACCTGCTTAATGAAGGTGATTGAAACCATGTCCCAGGAAACAATGCCGTGGTCCATGAGCTCTAAGAAGGCAGTCAAGGTGAATGCCAGCATCTCACTGTAGCTGAGACATAAGTAAAACACACCCCAAATCATACAAAGATTCAGAGCTGGGGAACACAGGTGTGACGGCAGCCGCAATGGGGACGGATTTCAGCGTAAGCGCCGGGATGGTCAGCACAGCTGTGAGTAAGCACCTGCATGCACACCTGGCCAGGTGTGCAGCAGATTCTGTCCAGGTATCCATCTCTGGGAAAAAAGAGCTGCCAGGGGATTGGCTTTCCTTCCCTATATCACCTCACCTCAGGGGAACACGATCACTCATCCGTTTCCCAAAACCAAAAAAGGTATCAGACCTTTGTCAACCCCAGTACTTGGCAGGGTACCCAAGGGAGCTCACAGCCCATGTTCAAGGCCAAGAGGCAGCAAACGAACTTTGGACAGGGGCTCAATTCCTGTTCAACTATTTACTAACTGGGCAAATTTTATCTTTCCAAACTTCAAATTCCTCCTCTGTAAAATTGAATGAATCTCACAGCATTAAGATCCCAGGGTCGTGGCGAAGGCAAGATGACAATGTGTGCAAAGCCCTGGCTTCAGTGCTGATGGAGAATGGGGAGTCCAGTGCCTTCTCTCCTGTGTCCCTCCTCTTTCTACACACCACCCCTTATACAGCTGTATGGTGCTCGAGATTTAACCAGCCCTATTCCCACTGGCAAGGCAGGTTTGGATCCGTTAACAACACTCCTTGTGACAGCACTGCAATGTAAGCAGCATCCCCATTTTAAAGAGGAGGAAACCAAGGCCAGTCTAATCCTGTACCTCCTGGAGACAGCAGAAGTCTCTAAGGGCCGCTGAACGCTTCAGAATGTCTGTGCTGCTGCAAAATCCGAGACTAAACACCCAAGATTAGGTGCTTGGTTTGGCTGAAAATTTCAATAGCTGGCCCATCAGCTGAAAAGATTTCTGACTCTCTCTGTGCCAGCTGAGAGGGACAGAAAGCCACCACAGGCTAGACGGCTAACTAAACATCTGTTCACTCATGGCTGGCCACGGGCACAGTGTCCCACCGCACTCATCTGAGCACTGGAGTATCACAGAGATGTCTGTGGCCTATTGCAAAGTTCTGGATCTCCTCCTCCCTGTGAAAATGGGCGGTAGGGAGATGGTGAATCTATGCTGAGCACAGAGGAAGGCCTGTGTGTGTGTGCCCGCGTGTGCGTGTGTGGAGTGGGGAAGTGACTGGAAACGGAGGAAGCAGGCGGGTGATTAAGAATAGACAGATGCCCGTTCTGGTCAATTCCGGACAGTCTGCTCACTAGCTTCCACCAGGCCAATCATTTTCCATAAATTAACGGATCTGTCATGACCTGCCTTCTCTCTTCCTGACTTCCATGCCCCCTGATTTTACTACTGCTCGGCATCTGTGAAGACCACCCAGATTCAGAACAGCAATCAGGACCACAACAGCGAATCCCGGTGTGCAGACCCAGTACTTGGCACACTGCTCCACACACAGAGGTGTTCAGTAAACTCAAGTGACCCGGTGGAGAGGAGACAAGGCTGCCCTACAGAACGAAGTCAGTCTCTGAAACCCCCCAGTAAGAGCTCAGGAATACTCACTGGGACAAGAGCTTGGTTCCACTTTCCACAAGCCGTGTCAGCACAATGATGCCATCCATGTTGATGAACTCAGTGGCGAAGGTCACATCAGCAGAGAGCTTGGCCAGCTCCTTCATGGCATCCAGCCGGGTCTCCATGTTGGACGACTGGGTCCTCTCCATCAGCTGGCGTGCAGCCCTGGACTGTGGGACCAGGGACAAGATGCATATGCCATCTGCTCCTTGCGGCAGGTTACTGCTCTGTGAGTAGCTCAGAAAGGCTTTTCTGTGGACATCCAAGCCCGAGGCAGGACTCATGGTTCACGCTGTCTAGGAGTTGCTTCATAAATGCTTATTGGATCAATCAAGGAATTACCAGTATGCCAAGACCAATCTGGAACTATGTATGCCCTTTCTGCAGCGCTCTGGTCTACGGATGACACAAACTTCCCACTGAAGGACTACAAAAGACACCGGGGAGACAGCAGTCTATCACCTTTGCAAGTCACAGAGACACAGACATTGACTCAACAGAGGGGAGTTTTCTATACATTTAAGCCATCAGACAGTAGAGCAGGCTGTCTCTTGATGTAATGAGCTCTCAGTCACTAAAAGCAATCAAGGAGAATCTGGAAACCCAGCTGTCAAAGATGCTACACTGGGGATTCTTGCATTGGGTGGAGGACTTAATCTGATGATCACCTTTAAAGTCCCTTTCAATCTCAAAATGCGATAAGCCCGACAAGTGTTTTTTAACTTTCTCTGAAAGCCTATATCATTGTTCCTCAAACTGACGGTCCTGGGGAACTTTTAAAAATACCAAGGAACCTGGGGAACTTTTAAAAATACCAAGGAACCGGAAGCTTTCAAAATAGCTTTTTCAAAGTGATGGCTGGTGACCAAGCCTTCTCCTAGCACATGAACTTTTCCCAGCAGAATGCCTGCTTCCTTTCTGCAAGCTCCAGTCACAAGCCCTCCGCTAGTGTCCACCGGCCCTTCCTCTTGCTGAACTTCCTAGCTTTAGAGTCAGGGCCCCCACAAGTGACCGACCTGCCATTCATCATTCTCTATTTTTTTTGTCTGTTAATTAATGTTCTTAGCTGGAATGGAAGAGCCTTGAGAGCAAAATGCCCCTGCGGTCTTTATTTTTTCTTACAGTGCTCAGCAAGTGACTGCAGCCCGGCTCCTGCCGCTGGCCAAGGAGTCAGGCCTGGTCACCTCTCTTCCCCCTCTGCCTCTCCTCTTTGATTATCACACAGATGGCCCTAGAGCGGCACACGGCTCTGGACGACACGGAAATCCTCCAGGCTCCCCACGGTGGAGAAATTGCACACCGCGAGAAAAGGTCACAGGATAGAACAATTTGAAGAGCGCTGGTCTGCATCACACTTAGAAACTTCCAACTCCAAATGTTAATTTCCTCCTGAGACAGCGTTTCTGGGCCGCTGCCTCCTGCTCCAGAGAGGCGTACTTCTGGGAAAGTCAACCACTCTGCGCAGGAGGCCTGTAAAATGCTTCAGCACGTCTATGAAAGCAACTCCCAGACGGTCACATTAAGCTATCAGAGCTCACGCGGGTGGGGGGGGGGGAATGAAGTCCTTGGGATGAGAAGGGTTCTAGAGAAGGGGGAAAGCAGGAGAACGCGGCGGTGAGAATACTGGCCAGGAGTCACACAGCCTCAGGTTTGAGAGGCAGCTCAGCCACGTCACTTAACCTGCGTCTCTGTTTGCTCATCTGCAAAACGGGGCTATCAAGAGTACCCATCTCTTCGGTTATCTGTCAAGATGAGAGGATACGCTATATGTTATTACTCCTCGCCACCCTTCGGCTCAGATGGACCAGTCTCTTGCCTCGTCAAGAAAACAGCTGCCACCATGCCCTTAATTTTCTGGCAGCCCTTCTACAGCTAAGTGACCCCCCATAGGGATCCTCCTCCTCGGGGACCAAGCCGTCAGAAATCCCTCCACCCGGGCTTTGGGATCCCCCCTCTGACCCAGTGAGGTCCTGTTCCATTAATTACCCCCTTTCCTGCACCATCAACCTTCCTCTCTTCCATCTCAACTTATTTTCAAAGACACATAAATTGCCACAGAAGTTAGCAGCTATGAAGGGTCAGAGGAGGCGGGGAACTGGGTAGATGAGGGATGGGAGTGGGAGGGAGACCTTCCACTGTATCTTTGTCAAACTTTTTGATTTTTGTAACCCAGGAATGTTTTACCCCTTTTTAAAAAGCATTATCTTTTTGGCTCCACATCCCCGAGTTCCTGCCTTCTGCTGTCTACTTCCTTTTATAACCAAGCTTCCTGATAGTGTGGTGAAGTCGGGGACCTTACTTTGCCACCGCTGTAGCCTGGCTGTCACTTATCGCCCCACCAGAACTGTCTTCACAGAGGTCACCAGGGACCATGGACTTCCCGGATCAGTGAAAAGCTTTTCTGCTCTCCCTCAACTTGATCTCTGCTCCCTGCAGACCACGCCTTCCTCTAACCTCACACTCCCTGCCCCCTCTCCCCTTGGGTCTCCTGGTTTTCTCTCTGCCCTTCTGGTCCCTTCCTTAGTTATCTTTCAGGACCTCTGGCAGGAATCAGGGAGTGGCCTCAGGGCCTTCCCTTTCCTTCCACAACCAGTATATCATCATCTCCCTAGGTTTACCTCTAAATACCTCTCATGCCTGTCCTCTCATCTCCACTGTCACTTGCCTTCACTTCATGGGCTGTTAACATTCCTCATTAGCTTCTTAAAGATTCCTCCTACCACCCATCTTCTTTTTTTAGCCCACCTTCCACACTGTCACTACAGTGATCTTCCTAAAATATAAATCTAAACATAATGTGCCTTCCTGCTTAAAACCTTTCAGCGTCCCCACATCCCTTCTGAGGCAAGTCTAAACCCACGAGCAGGCCGCCTAGGGCCCTTCCAGGTCTGGCTCCCCACTGGTTCCTACAGGCCCCGCCTCCCCCAAACAAAGCACATCTCTCTTCTTGGGATGCTTTTCATTTTCTTCTTTCTCCCGCTAATTCTTGCTTATCCTTCTACATGTGCGCTAAGCGGCCCCTTCTCTGGGAAGGTTTTCTGGGAATCCTCAGGCTGAGCCAGGCAGCCCCTTTTCGGAATCCCCACAGCTCCCAACCAACTTTCTGTCAAGATCCTTGAGAGAGGCCTTTGTTTAATCCTAACACGGTTGTGAGAGCAAAGACTGACTTTTTTTTTTTTTTAAGTAATCTCTACATCCAACATGGGGCTTGAACTCAGAACCCCGAGATCAAGAGTCGGATGCTCCAACGACTGAGCCAGCCAGGCGCCCTCAAAAATGGACTTTTTAAGCTCTGCAGTCCTGGTTTCTAGAAGAGAGTCTGGCCCGTGGTGGGTGCTCCTATATGTGTTAAAAACACTCCTGAGGCGAGCCGGATACCTACCGGGGAGATAGCCAGCTGTAAGATGGTCCCATTCTTAATGTCACTGCGCGTCTGGGTAACAAAGAGAAAAAAGAGCAACCAAGATACAATATTAAAATTGTGCAAGCCAGCTGAGTCAGCGAGAACGTGCTGTCTTTTACGGTAGCTGTGACCGAGCCTCTTCGGTCAGGCCTCCTTCTGCGTGCTTCTTGCCCGAGAACTTCTCAGACCCCCTGCATGTGCCCCGGGCCCTCCGGAGGTAGAAGCCACGGTTTTCCAGCCACTAGAGGAGGCAGGGCTGGGGTGCCCCAATCTACCCCGGAGGCAGCCCTTCCCCCGTAAACAGAAGCTGCCCGCATGTCAGCAAGGCCGGCTGCACCGCCTCCTCGAGCCTGACCGTGCAGCGCCCGCGCTGACCTGCGCTCCCGCACTCACCTGCTCGGTGATGTAGAGCTGCGGGCCGTCTGCGTAACGGAGGGTGTAATACTCTGGGTTCGGCAACGACCACCTGTGCGAGAAACACAGAGTACAGCCGTCCGGCCCTTCCGCCGGGCCCACATAGAAGCTGCAGGTGGACTCATCACTTCTGCCAGAGTCGCCTCAGGGGTTGGGCGGCCTGTCTGGAGGATGCGGGACCCAAAGCTTCAGGCTGAGATGCTGACAGAACCACCTGCTCAGCCCTGGGTACCGGCTGGCGTGGCAGAGGTGGTCCACACAACTCTGCGCGGGCCCCCCACCACCGGGGCCTCAGGCTTACAGGAAAAAGAAGGATTTCTACGAGGTCTTAGGGACATCCTCCTCAGCTCTACTTCCTTCGTAAGACAATGATTCTACGGAAGCTCCATTCCTGGACCCAACTAACTGGACATTCCTCTCAAGGTGGGGCAAGGTGCCTGTAGTGGTTAGCCTACCATTGTCCGGAACGGGGGCACTTTCCACTCACCCATCACAAACTTCCTTGATGATGGATGCCAGAGGCCGTTTCTGAAAGACAGAGAGAGAGAGAGATCCTTCACCAGCAACCACATGCTACTCATGGCAAGCTTCCGACGACGAGCTGCCAAGAACCAAGAAGGATCAACCCGGGGCCTACGCGGGGACTGCCTCCCTGACAGCTTCTGTTGCAGAGGAGGCCTCTCTCCCAAGCCGGGGGACCGAACTTCCATGGGTGGGACAGGCCTTGACCTTCCTGTGGCTGGCTCTTACTCCTGATGCCAAAGGTCCCCATCCCTGAAGACACCCCCGGTGTGCACTTTCCCGATCCTCCCCCCCCCCGCCCCGTGTCACTGCTTCCGCTTCTCCTCTCAGGAGCTCACCTGGTCAATTTCGAGGAGCTGAGCATTAGCACCTGGCCACTCAATGGCTACTTTGACAATGTCTGATGGCGGTGGCATTGTTCCCAATGGGCCCTACTTCTCCAAGAAACACACACAACACAGCCGCCTGGAGAGAAAGAATCCAAGAGAAGGAAAGAGAGAGTTTGCCTTCATTTTTCACTCGTTAGATATTTTTGAGAATCAGAAGACAGACAGTGTCCAAGGTAACATATGGGACTACTTGGCTGGAATTTTTCCACATCACACCAGACCCTCTCCTTGGGCTTTTTGTCTCTTTTAGATTAAATCAGCAAGTAGAAATGGGACAGACCTATCCATCAACTGCAGTTCAGCCAGTAGCAAGGTCTGCCAACGTGACACTTCGGTCTAAGGGTCAGGAGAACTGTGTGGCAGAAGAATGAATTTACTGCAGATTCCTGTCTTGGGACCTTGGGAGGGAGAAGCATATGCTCTGAGACAGATAAGAATAATAGGCAGAGCCTTTTCTTGGTTGAGTGCTTGGCTGACGGAGCCAGCCCACTTCTGTTCCACAGCCATCCTAGGAAGATCCCAGTGTCAGCAAGGCCTGGCCACATGCTCTCTCGCCTCCTCCCTGGTTACTGCTGCCACTCCTTCCCCCTCAAAGGACACAATGTGGAGCCTCCTCTGTGTGAGATGACGCAGAGTTCAGAAGACGGGGAAGAGAACTGGGACAGGAAATGCTATTTTAGTCCCTATTGCCAAGGGCAAGGGCTGCTGGATCTCAAGTGTAAGGAGGTGAAGACAGCCTCACACAAAGGCCCCTTTAGAGGAGGACGAGGCTTCGGAAGTATCTCTGACCCCCTCCCCCATTTGTCTCCAAAATAAAGGAAAATAAATCATTTTGAACAAGTCTGGAAGATGGGCCCACGTGACCGGTCTCCTAGGCAACTCCGCTAGCTTAGTGGTATTCTAAGCAGCAGCTAAAGCATCCTCTCTCCAAGGTCTGACGAAGGCAAGTCACTCGACTGATGGATTATTTCCATGTATATTTACATTCCTTGCCTACAGGTTCAGGAGAGGCCTCTCTCTTAATGAAAAAGACCTTTCTCCGGCATCCAGGCTCAGCCGCTCAGCCGCAATTCATGCTTCATGGATGGAGATCGCCTGGCCCACCCGAGCTCTCAGCAGAGCGGTTGCTAAGCTGTTATTCGTGTGTGCTATCAACTTTTAGGCCCAGACACAGAGGTCAGTTCTCACAGCCCTGTGGGCATAGACCCGTCTGGTGAAAGGGGTAAAAGTCCCTTCCCCTACACACCCATGAATCTCAGTGAGAGGGAAGCTTCCGTGACCATTTCCTGATCAGGGTGGGCTGCCCCAGAAGGCCAGTGTCAACACTGCCAGCATTTCCAGCACGTGACAACGCACAGATGGTGTTCCAAGTGCTTTCTCTGATTCTGCTGAGCCCTCCCAGCAGCCTCTTGAAGTAGGCGGAATCCGACTATTACCTCTGGAATGACACAGCTGGAGGTTGGTTAAAGGGCCCCAGTTCAACCAGCTAATAGGAAAGGGGACAGAACTTGGGGCTGACTTTGGCCGGTGCTCTTCCCCTCCCCCCCGAGCTAGCCTGAATTTCTGTTTGTTGCAACTAAATCAAGCCTAAAGAGGCTGTGGGGTGCTGGTCTGATGGCCCCTAAAGCTTCCGCGACATCTGCGGCTCCAAGTAGAATTTCCTGCATGGGATGTTCGTGCGCCTAGACACCCAATAAACTGCTCCCGTTAGAATACCTCCTGGTTGAAAGGAGACAGAGCAAAGCAGGGGTGGGACCGTGACTCTCTGGATGCCTAGGGCAGGCATCCTTATCCTTACCAGTAAATGTGCCATAATTTGGAGGTATGACTGTACAGTTGTGAGATCATTTTTTAAAACTGAGATATAATTTACATACGAAACGCACAGAGCTCACGTACGTGTGTATATATAGAATAGAAATGCACACATCTCTCTGTAACCACCATCTGAAACAAGACTTGGAACATTTTCATCACCCTAGAAAATTCCCTCCTACCTCCTTCCAGTCAATCCCCCACCTTCCAGCCCTCCAAGAGGCAACTCCTTTCTGACTTTACTCGCCATACATGAGTGTTGCCTGTTTTTGTACTTTATACACACGGAAGCGCACAGGATGGCTTCTTAGACTACTTGTCACTTAGTTCTTTCCTTGAAAAAAGTAGGTGGTGCAGGTGCAAGAGATGGGATGACTGTCCTGCTGAAGAAGTGACTGGATTTGGACCCGACGGACTCAGGACCCAGTCACAGTCCCATCCCTAGTTGTCTGGGCGAAGTGGACGTGTGCTTTCACCTAAGTCTCTGCTGTGGGATGGGAGTGTTGAACTAAAGCACGTGTGGAGTGCCTCCTAAGTCTAACAGTGCATGATTCCAAAGTAGAACTTACAAATCCACATGAAGATTGCCCATTTCAAAGAAACTATGCCCTTATTTCGACAGGGCTGCTAAGAAACGGTCGTGTTTGTTGGAACTCCTTTCCGGGTACGTCTTTGGAGACAGAGCAGCTCAAGCTCATTACCTGGATGTTTCACTTTCCTCTGACCCCACCTGGCATTTCCTCGGTGGACTGTTTCTTTACTCAACTTTGCCTTGAGGGATTCTTGGCTGTTCCAAAAATTCATATCCATTTTAAAGCGTGGAGATTTGCAACCGCCAAGACTATTCAAGAGATACTACGAGCCCCCATTTGCAGTGACTCTGCCCTTTCTGTCACAGGGCAGGCTGTCCGTCTGTACTGAATGACTCTCTCCCCACCCCTGCCCCAGCTGGTGGGACCAAGGTGAACACTCGACCTCGGCTGGATGAATCCAATTCTTTCTCCTAAATTTAAAGACACGAACAAGGAAGTTGGATGACAAGGGGCCCTGGAGCAGAAAGGTCATAGTCTCAGAGTGGGTACCGCAGCAAGCCAAAGCCGCTGGCACGCCAAAGATACCGAGAAGGAAGAACCAAGAGCCTTTCAGAGGAAGCTGTTCTGCAGGAAGAATCCAGAAATGTGTAGATAAGTGGAGGCCAGAAACCAGAAACCACAAAGTCCCAAAAAGAGATGAGAAAGCCTGATGACTTGCCAGATTCCACGGCTCCGACTCCTGCACTTGGGGTGCCTGAAATTCCCCTGGATCCTGACGAAAACAACCTCCTTTAGATGGCTTTAGCTGCTTTTTCTGTTCACTGCAACGAGAAGGCCTGACACTAAGTTTTGAAGGAACTCTGACATGGCGGCCCGCACAGACAGCGGTGTAACAGGCACAGGATAACAGCAGTGAGCAGGCCCTTACTTAACACCAGCTCCATTAATGAAGAGTGCAACCCACTTAGAGAAGTCTGGTGTGTTCAAAACAGATGAGTTATGTAAGTGCCTTATAGTAATCATGTGGTATATAATAGTAATGGGTAGGTAGCCTCCTTATAGTTGATCACTCCTTTTTTTTTTTAAAGATTTTATGTATGTATGTATGTATGTATTTTACAAGGGGAGTGGGTGGAGGAGCAGAGGGAGAGGGACAAGCAGACTCCCTGCTGAGCACGGAGCCCCACGGGGGGCTCATTTCCATGACCCTGAGATCACGACCTGAGCTGAAATCAAGAGTTGGTCGCTTAACCCACTGGGCCACCCAGGTGCCCCTGATCACACTCCCTGCCATAGCATTATTACAGCTGATGCTCAAGGAACCCTGAAAATCATCCCCACTTTACAGATGAGACGACTGAAGTTCAGATGGGTTAAGAAACTTGTCTTCCACAGGGTCCTTCCCACGCCTCCCCTCCCTCCAAAAAAAAGAAAGAAATCAGATCAGAACTGGATCTCAAGCCTGAGTTGTGTGACTTCAAAGTTCTTTTCCCTCTACATAATACTTCTTTGATGCTAATGACATCAGCTAACTAGTACGTGGTGCTAAGGTCCTTTTCTAAGGACTTTAAAACATGTATCAATTCATTTAATCCACACAGCAATCCTGTGTGGTATATTTTTATGCCCATTTAACAGATAAGACAATGCAAAGCACAGAGACATTAAGGACCATGCTCAGTGTCACACAGCTAATAATAATTATTAGACTCCGGGTAGTCCGGTGTTGTTTGAAAGCCATGTGAGCAGCAGGTAGAGCTGTCTGTGGCCCGCAGCAGGTGCCTGGAGGATTCTGGTTTGCCGTACCTGGAGCAAAAGCACCCTGAAGGGAAGAGACCTGCAGAGCAAGAGCTCAGCGGTCCCACAGGGAGTGGTTCCCACTGTCTAGAGAAGAGTCACACTTCCTCCCGTGCCAGCAGTTCTTCTCCATCTGGCCAGATCTTCCCAGACTGCCTGTTGCTTCTGTGAGGCAGGCCACATTCTTTCATTTCTTCTGTCCCTCTGCTTGTCCTCTTCCTTCCCTGGACTGTCAAAAGAGCTCCTACTCAAACGTCAAAGCCCAGTTCAGGTATCACTTCCTCTCTACCATTCTGAGCTGTCCCCACCTTTCCCTAGCAAAATGAAATAGGATGGGGCCACTGTGTCCTCACCGCATTCTGTTCAGACCTCTGTGAGGGCTCCTGTCCTACTCCGTTACAGGTATTACTATTATCAGACATACTACTATGACAGTTAAGTATTTATGCATCTCTCTTCCTCACTAGCTCCTCCTCCAAGGAAGGCACACCCGTAGCCCACTAACCTAGCATAGCACCTGGCACGCAGGTAGGGCTCAGTAAGCACCAGTGTCTGCGTAAATCCATCCCCTCCGACTTCCTCAACTCCTAGGAACCAGGGCTGCCTCTGAACGGAAAGGGACTGGCGTGAACTGTTCTGGTTGTTTGGTGTTCCCTCCACGCCCCACCACCTTCCAACTACACAGTATTTCCACTGTTGAGAATCTGGCTGTCATCTCTGACATCAGAAGGTGTCTCCCTGGAAAACCAGGTTTAGTGCCCCTGACTCTACTGCAAAGAAAGGAGCGAGTGTCCCTCCGTTTTTCTCGCTGTGGAGGTGTCAGGAGACGGGCGAGTAGGAGCAGTCTGATTCTCCCCAGCACATTCCTGGATGAAGGGTCTCCTTGTGGGGAACTCCTTCAGTACTTGCTTGCTTACTCTTCATTTTCATTTTAGAAAGGAAGTGGAAATTAGGTCGAAGCAATTCAATAACATTGCAAAACTCTCAGGGATATAAATAGCCTCTTGCTCGGCCGCTCAGCGATGGTCTTGGGTTCAACGGCAAACAGCTGGGATACGGGCGCTGTGGTTTAGATCCAGGTCCTGGGGGCAAAGAAGTGATACCCCTCTTCCAGATGAAGCCGCTTGCCACCCCTCACCTCCCAGCCCCTTTAAAGCAAGCGTTGCAGACATCAAGCCGGCTGGTCAAATTCAACATGCCACAAACAGGAGAGAGGCACACATTTGATCTGAGGAAGGTAATTCTGTAAGGCAGGAGAATGAAAGCACACCTTTTCAAAGGCAAAGCTGGGAAAACAGAGGGAAATAGTAACATCGGTGTCTCCAATGGAGCATTCGCTAAGTGGCCTCTGGAAGGTGTGCTATAAAATCAACACCATTACAAAAGGCCCCGTGGAGCTTTTATCAGGCATCACCCATGCAGGGACTGCTCCGAAGAGCTGGATTCTGATGGTGGGGTGACACAGCCCATCTGAAGAAAGGAAGTGAAAGAGGATCCCTTTCCACTAGCAAGGGATTCAGAATGAAGATGCCCGGTTTCCAGCTCCCCGTCCTCCCACCTCCCTCCTCCCTGCTCTTTTAAGGCTAAGGATTGACGTGTGCTTTTTTGTTCTCTTCTGCTTTTGATTCAGTGGAGGGGGGGGCGCTGTGGGTGAGTCTGGTTTATGTTTCCTGCAACGGAGTCCACCATACCAGGAAGGGAACCAGAGGTCACACCCTCTTTCTAAGCGAAACCACAATCTCACTAGAGGCTTCTCCCTCTGAAATCTTCTCATCTGGGGAGTGACTCAACTTCCCTGAGCTCGGCCCGCTGAACGAGGATGAGCTCTCAGGTCCAGAGAAGGGGCACAGGGTTGGCAGATTCCACCTCTGCCAGGTACTGCTCGAAACGCTGAGAGGGATCGTCAGGTCCACAGCGGCTGACGTTTCTTTTTGTAGAAATGTGCTGAACACCAGACTCCCCTAAAAGTCGCTAACTTGGCGCCAAAGCGCAGTGAGGAAGGTATGGGAACTGGGTTAACTGTTCGGGGCTTCTTCCCCTGAACACCTACCCTAAGGATCACCTAGGTCCCCTCTTACCCTGCACAGAAACCGTCTGCGGGGTGCCTCTACGTACAGAACAGAGTTTAAACTCCCCAGCAGAGCACGAGGCTGACCCCAGTTCCACTCAGTGGCTCTTCGGGGTGGCACTGCCTCCCGGGCCCTCCCGGGTAGATGTCGGCACGTCGCACCAGACCATCCTGTTCCCTCAAACATCATGCTCTTCTGAGTCTGCGCATCTGAGCTGTTATGCCTTCCGCCTGAGCCAACTGGCAAACTTCTACTCATCCTTCAAGGCCCAGTTCACACAGTCACTCATGGGTATGGCTTTCCTCGGCTTCTCACCTTAAGCAGAATTAGCTGCACCCTCCTCTGCGCCCCCAGTCTTTTATACAAACCCTCACAGTCCCACTGACTTACAAGTCTGTCTGTGCGGCCTCTTCTCTTGCTACTGAAGGTTAGCTGCACACCAGCAGTGCCAACAGCAGTCATGGAGGGTCACCCCCTCCATCGGGATCTGCCTTCTCACAAGACCCCCAGGGGGTTCACATGCACGTTCAAGTCTGAGAAGCAGACTCTGGACCAGTGGTTCTCAACTCTGGTTGTACACCATCAATGACCGCCCCAGGCCACTGGACCCCCTCCCCACCCAAGTGATCCTAATGGTGGTCAGGGCTGAGAGCCACAGCCAACAGGACTGTCAGCCATCTGAGAGCAGGGACGCATCCAGCGTCTCCTCCCCCCGCCCACTCTTCCCCAAAGTTCGCAGCACAATGCCTGGCACACTGCAGCGCCTGTGACATTCCACACTAAAAATACCCTCTATGGGGTGCCTGGGTGGCTCTTGATGTTAGCTCCAGTCATGATCTCAGGGTTGTGAGATTGAGCCTCGCACTGGGCTCTGCGCTGGGCGTGGAGTCTGCTTAAAATTCTCTCTTCCTCTGCCCCTCCCCCAACTCCCTCTCTAAAAATAAATAAATAAATAAATAAATAAAATAAAAATAAAAATACCCTCCAGGATGTCCTGAGACCTAACTGCCTTTCAACAAGAATAAAAACACTACAGAGGGCTGTCCATTGCCTAGAACTTTACAGATCCCTAACTATAATAATCGACAGATTGAGAAGGGCTCAGCGCTTACAGACTACTTGCCTCAGTTTTTGGAAGTGAAACAGACACTGACATGGAAAATACTGATGAACTTCAAGAAACTGTTCCCCTTCAACAGACCACTGTGGTTGCAACAGGGTGGCAGAGGTCGTGTGGGGAGGGGGTGTGGTGAGCCCAGAAGAGTCCTGGGTTATGGCTCAAGTCCCGGGCTGTGGGCCCAACTTTTTCAATGCCGACCATAACAACACAGCATTGTTCTTGTTGTAAAATCAGGCCAAGCCCTCTCATTTTATAAATAAGAGAACTGAGGTCCAGAGAAGTTGGCAAGGCCACACAACCAGTTGGGGACAAAAGAAGGTCTTGGTTAGTTTCCTCTCTGCGGCACAGGGGACCCGGCTGCCCAGATTCACCACGACCACAAGCCTCTCTGGCCCCCTTGTCCTGATCGACGTGAGGGGTTCAGACTAGATGTTTTTGAAGTCTCTTCCCACCTTGACCTTCTGGCGAGCCAGGGTCACTTAATGGTTAGGAGCTTGTGTTCTGGAGGGGGCCAGACCTGGATTCGGATCCCAGCTCTAACAATTTCCGAATCTGTAAAATGGGGATTAGACTTAACCCTACTCTCTAAAGTGGTTATGAATATTAAGTGGGATAATCTGACACAGAGTAAGCAGAATTCCAGCTGTGTGAACTTGAAGAAGTTGCAAAAACATGGTAACCACATTTCCCAGCATAAAAAACTCCTACCCTCCAGGCTTCAGGATACTGATGACAAAACGAGATCATATGTGAAAGCAACTGAGGAGGCAAATCAATATAAAAGGCAAAGCACTGCTGGTGGGGGTGTTCTATTATTATTATTATTACTACTATTACAATTATTACTTTCTTCTAGAAAAGCACCTCGGAGACTTTTTAGTCCGTTTCAGAGCCATGGCCAATACAAGGCCTGCTACATAACAGGCGTGCTCAACACATCGTTCCTGGTGACTCACATTAAACCAGCATTGCCTAGTGGGGTGACAAACTCAAATGCCTTAAGCAGCCGGGCAGATAAGTAAACAAGCCAAGTAGTGTCTATGCAGACACTGAGGCAAACTGCAAAGCATCCACCCCACCTAAAGGAACTCAAATTCAACACTTTCACACACGTTTCACAGCTTGGCCTCGACAGCAACTTTGCAGGCTCCTGCAGACCACTGCTTCTGGTTCTCCATCACACCATGTGGTTATCATCTAATCACCCTGTGATCTGGTCTTGTCTTTCCACGGTGAACATCCTGAAAATGAAGGCTGTGACCTACACTCCCCAGTCACGCTGAATAGCCTAAAACAGTGCTGGCCTCACCGTAAGGGGAACCTCCCTTGGTGAGCAATTGTGGAACTGAGCAGCCAGAGTGATAACTCGAGGGTGGCGCTCCCAGCTCTGCTGGGATGCTGCAGGTCGTGTATATTTTTCTCCCCAGATCCTGGGACCAGGGTCTAGACTGTGCTGAGAGGTACAGGGACTGGGTCAAAGAAGGACTTGCTTTGCAGGGTTTTCCTCCAAATGCATCAAATATACTTGTTCCTGAGCCACCTAGACAGGTGGTACTGATGCGTCCAGACACATTACTCTGAAACCAGACAGAATACGCAATATAGCCACAGGTGCCACTGTTCTCAAGTTTAGTCCCCACCTCCTGGAGGCAGCACAGGGTATAGAGAGACCAGACTCCAGATTAACACATGGGGTCCTGGACCTCATGGTCCCTCGTCCACTCGCAAACTCCAGGATGATCACCAGCAGGCAATGGAACTTTTAGGAGCTTCCTTATTTTTATTAGTAAAATGCAGGTAACAATACCTCAAGAAACTCTACAGGGGATTAAACGCCACAGGTATACAAAGCTTCTAGAACTGCAGAGCCCAATATGATAGCCCCTAACCTGTGTCCTGTGTAGCCACTGAGCACGGGGCATGTGGTTACCACACACTGAAACGGACTGGCTATAGGTAGAAAACATACACCAGACTTCAAAGACTTAGTGCCTCCGCAAAACTGTGAACTATCTCGTTAATAGTGTTTTTATATTGATCACATGTTAAAATAATATTACTTTGGAATATAATAGGTTAAGTAAAATGTGTCCCAAAAATTAATTTCACCTGTTTCTTTTTACATTTTTAATATGGCTACTAAAAAATTTCAACTACATGCGTAGTGCATTCTATTTCTATTGGACCCTGGGTATTGCTCTACATAGAGCTTGGCACACAGAAAGTATTCCAATGTTGGTTTCCTTCCCTCACCCGCAGGCTATCAGGGACCACGATTCACATCCCCTTCCTCCTGTCAAAGCCAAGTTCTCCATCCCCTTATTTAATAAATATTAAATATATTTAATAAATATTTTAAATTTAATATATTTAATATATTTTTATTATATATTACATTTATTATATAATAATATTATATAATTATTATATATAAATATATATTTATTACATTATATACTGTATAAATATATTATTTATTAAATATACTTACATAAATACCAGTGCCTAGACCTGTGTAAGATCCTGGAGATACAAGAGCAAAACCAGACACTATCTTCTTGACCTTATTATCTGGTGGGATGGACAGACATTTTAACACTTTCACAAATAAAAGTAAAACTGCAGTAGTTCAAGTGTGGTGAAGAAGTACACAGGGTGACAAAAGTGGGGAATTCACCAGGAGGAGGAGTCAGGGCCCAGGGATGCCTCCCAAGGAAGTGATACTTGAGTGCAGATTTGAAGGACCAAGATGAGTTTACTGGACTAAGACAGGTGGGGAAGACCGGGCCAGGCAGAAGAAGGCTAAGTGTAAAGACCTCGAGGGGAGCCAGGACTTGGTATGTAGAAGGAACAGGAAAAGGAGAGTGTGAAGACTATTGAACAGGAGGGAGAGGTTGGAGGTTCCAGATCTCCAGGGCTTGGGAGAGGATCTGGAGCTGACCCTGCAAGAGGCAGGCAGCTGGCCAGTTTTAAGCAGCGAAGTGTCGGGATCGATGTGCATTTTCAAACATCCCACTGACCACGCACGGTACGAGGCCCACAGTAGAGCGGCCCGAGCGCGTGGGGGCACATCAGGTAGGACAATGCCCAGGTAGGAGGCGACAGACGCCTGAACGGAAGGGGAGCGGCGGAGATGAGCAGTAGATGGACAGGGGGCCACAGAGCCGGCCAACTCGACGGGGCGGGGTGATGGGCAGCGTGTGCGTCGGCGGTGGCGATGTCAAGCGAGACTCCCCGGCGGCGGCGGAGGGCCACCCAGCCGCAAACACTCACCGGGCTCCCATCGAGCGCTCTCCCACCCCGGCCCTCCCCCATCTGCTGGTCGCGCCCGCAGCCTCCATCCTCCCACCCTCCTCCTCCCTCTGCTCCTCCACGCCCCGCCCGCCCTCTTCCCCACCCGACGCCCCCCGCGGTCGGGGACCCGCGCGCCTCCCGCCCGGCGGACCCAGCAGGGCCGCGACCCCCTGCCGAACCCGCGAGGTGTAGCTGGGGCCCGCCCTCCAGCCCCTCAACCCCCGGAGCAGATGCAGGCCGCAGCCTCCGGCCCCCTTCCCGGCCCGGCCTCTCCTCCCCGCATCCCTCCGGCCAGGCCCCTCTCCGCGGCCCGCCACGCCCCGGCGCCTGGCGCGCCCCTCACTCACCAGGGCGCTGACCTAGGCCCAGCTCCCGCGCCCGGGTCTCGCCTCCGCGGCTCCTCCAGCCTCCGCCCGCCCCGCCTTCCCGGGACCCCGCCCCCGCAGGCCGACCCGGGCTCCTATTGCTCCGCTTTGCCGTCACGCTGAATTCTCTTTCTTCAATTGGGTTGTCTGCCCGTCACTCGAGAGGGGGAGGGCCCAACTGCCGGGGGAAGCGCCGGCTGTCCCCGCCCCACTGGCGGAGGCCTCTTAAAGAAACAGGCTTCCTTCCCTCCCACCCTCACCACCCACCCCGCGGGCTGTGGGGTCAGAGGGAGCGGGATTTCGCAGCCGATCCAAGAGGCAGCCTTTTCTCCCTCAAACTTTTCTTTTGGCACAGCCCGGGAGTGAAGGCAAAGGCCTTGGATCCTTGTGACAACTCGGAGATTTTGAGGGGTGAGCTGTCCTCTGGTGGCACTCAGTCCCATGCCCAGCGGGCGTGTAATGCACACTCAACAGTGGGGATAACTGAGTGGGAGGTGACAGTCGTGTCAGAGGCTGTGAGCAGCCCTGGCTGCGCACCACCGAGATGGAGCTAATTATACCGGCACCCGGGGCTGACCGTGGGCGCTGAGCACAGGCAGAGGGCTACCGTTCTGTCGTACTGTCAGTGGAGTCCCGTGGGAGGTGGCATTTGTCACCGCACCTGCGGATCAGAGCAAGGCCGGGCACCGAGCCAAGGCCTCACTCCTGCTCTCTCCCAGTATACTCACAGCAACCCTGATGTAGGTGTTATGCCGATCCCTTTGTTTCGGATAAGAAAACTGAGGCCAGACATCCTGCAGCTAGTGGCTCGCAGAGCAAGACGCCACACTGTGCTGGTTTGATTCTAAAGTTTATGGTTTCACCATTTTGTCTCACAGATCCTTACGACAGTCCTGAGAAGCATGTCTTTTGTTGCCCATTTTACAGATGCTTGGCAGAGACTACATGGGGTTGATTCTACCCAGAAAGGATTAAATAATGACCATTTATAGGTCAGCTTGCAATCTCCAAACAGTCTCATTTGATCCCCAAAACCTCGAAGATGACTTTTGTTAAGTCTTATTTTCCCGGTGAATAAACTGGTGCTCAGGGAAGCTGAAGGTCAGTAATAGCTAACATCAATTCAGCCCCCGCAGAAGTCCTCCGCAAACTTTCCACAAAGGTCCACATAGTAAATACCTGGCCCTACGGTCTCTCTGACAGCTACTCCACTTTGCTGTTGGAGTGGGAAAGCAAGTACAGGCAACAGATAAACAGACAAGTGTGGCGGTGTTCTAGGTGGTGGCTGGGGCCATAGTTTGCCCACCCCTGGTCTACATGTTTGCTGGATATCAAAGTCTTGTATAGACTGTTGCTTTGTGGGATCCTCATGGCAACTTTGTTATTATCCACACTGTTATTGTCTATTATTATTGCTGATGATGCTGTCATCTTAATCCTTTTACAAGGGGGGAGTGGAAGGCGTGGCTTGGTTAAGGATGTACCTGAGGTCAGTGCAAGACCTAGAAGTCAAATCCAGCTTTTGCTTACTCTGAATCCCATCCTGTCTACCACACTCCTTCCTGCCTCATTGCAAGGTGGCAAGCCATGTTCCCCTTACCTTTCCCAGGCTCCAGGGAAAGCTAACTCCTATAATTAACCTCCTGAGGAACATTCTCCTCCTTCCTGCCTTCCCCATTTATTCCAACCCATCAACACCTCTCCCTCCCTGAGCCCCCATGGTGCTCATACAAGGCAGCCTTGATTGTTACTGAGGCATAGTCTCCATGTGGTCAGCGACTGTTGTGGTCAACCAGCTGTCTGCCAAAATCCCTCTCTCTGCCTTGCATCGTAACCTGGCTGGCCAGCTAAGCTTCACTGCCCAGCCCCATCTGCAGTTAAGAAACACCAGGTAGGGGCGCCTGGGTGGCTCAGAGGGTTAAGCATCTGCCTTGGGCTCAGGTCATGATCTCCAGGTCCTGGGATCGAGGCTCAGTGGGGAGTCTGCTTCTCCCTCTCCCTCTGCCTCTCCCCCTGCTTGTGCTCTCTCTCTCTCTCTCAAATGAATAAATAAAATCTTAAAAAAAAAAAAAAAAAAAAGAACAGCCAGGTAACTAAGTTCTTGCCAGTGGAAGTGAAACTTCAGGCAAGGCCTTTAGTCAGTGGGCCTGCCTCCTCCCTTCTCTTTGTCCTTCTCACTGGCTGGACCCAGCCTTGACCTTGTCATGATGATAATGTGCAGGGGGATGACGATGTCACCACACAGAAGGTGCCAGGGTCCCCAGATGATCACGTGGAGCAGAAAGCTACCTGCTGCCCTGGAATATTTCCAGGTCACTTCATACTCTTATGTAAAAGGGAACTAATCTTTGCTCTTTAGGCCATTCACTTTGGCGGGGGCGGGGGGCGCAGAAGGAGAGGGGCACCTATTAGAGCGAGCCCTGCACTTACATGGCCTGAGGGGACACCTCCTTAATTTTGCGCCCTGGTGCCTCACTTGCCTCGCGCTGGTCCTGGCCCTGCTCAGTACACATTAATCCCAGGAACGAGTCACTCATGTTAGCTTTATACTAATTTGTCTTTTTTTCCTGATGTGCCACTGCAAGTCTCAGGAACCAATTCTAGCTAACTTCGGCAGTAAAGGAATTTGTTGGCAGGCTGGTGGTTAACTCACAGTGGTGACAGGAAGCTGGCGGGCTAGGTTAGGGACGGACAGAGACTGGAGATGCTGTGGGTGTTGAGGGAGTCAAAAAGAATTAGTTCCACCCTTTTCTCCCCTTTCTCAAACAGATCTTTCTTTGATCAGAACCAAAGTCCCTGGAGCAAGAGTTCCGGTTGGCTGAGCTCAGGCAACATGTCCTCCCCTCAGCTATGGAAGGCAGACCCCTTCACTGACCGCTCCACCCAGACTGTGCACAGGCGAAGAATTCCAGATTCCTCCACCTCCACTCCCAGCTGCTACCCCTGGGCAGTTGAGGCCAGGTGGTCTGTTTTCAGGATGAGAGCAAGCAGGAGAAGTGCCTGACGCTGAATGTCATGATGGCATAAGCCCAACACGGTATCTGGCACATGGTAGAGCTCTGTATCATACAGAGCTCTCTGTCACTTACCAGCTGGGCGTTCTTGTGTAACTGACTAGGTCTCTGCGAGCCTCAGTCTCCTCATCTGTACAATGGGGATAATGACAGTACTGACCTTAATGGATTGTCCTGAGACAATTTCCCTTGTCCTGAGAATTAAATGAAATGCAGTAAATGAACAACATTTGGCATGGTGTCTGACATAACAAGTGCTCAATAAATTGCAGGTAGTTTTAAAAACTATAGCAGGCCTTCAGTAAGTATTTATTATATGAGGGAATTATCTAGAATATTTTGAGTTCCTCTGAAACCACATCTGAAACTGGGTGTATTGAAATACCCCTCCCTGTTCTCTAACCCACAGACCTTCCACATTCGGATAGTCTGGCATCCCCTTTGTGGCCTCGTTTCCCTCCTTCTCAAGCTTAGAAGCCTGGTCTCCCCGACAATGTCTCCCTTGTGTTCATGCTGAACTCCTGTGCTCCCTTCTTTCTCCACTGACTCACCTGGAAAGTCCCAACTCTGCTTAAACTCAGCTCACCACCCGTTTCTCACCTGTGTCCAGCAATGGACAGGCTCAGAGAGAGATACAGACCCTTTGGGGGCTCAAGTGGGTCCTCCGCACTGTGGAGTAACCCTTCAGCACTGCATTTCCCTGGGGCAGCCTGTCCTGTTCTCCCAGAGTCTCTCGCGTCTTCTCCCTTCTGCCTTCAGCTCCTCACTCGTCGTTGATGACTTTCTTCTCTAACAAAACCAAAACCAAAAACAACAGAAAGAAAGAAGGAAGGAAAGAAAGAAAAAGAAATAATCAGGAAATAAGGAGAAAACTCTCTCCTCTTCTCATTGCCAACCCCCCCAGCCTGTCTTCCTCAGTACCAGAGAGCTCTGCCTTCTCTCCTGTGACTGAAAGTCACCTTCTCTGAGCCCTGTAAAGGCCACCAGGCAGGTGTTCCCAAGATGGCATCTCTTCTCACCTACTCACAGATTTTGCTTCTGTGGGGATCCTGTCGCCCCTGAACCATTGGTTCTCTGTCACACCCAACCGTGTCTGCCTGAGCTGTAAGGTGGCCCATCTTTAGAATGGTGGGGGCTCCACCATGGTCTTCAGGACCCCAAATGATCTGGCACTTGACTACTTTGACTCCATCTATGTTCAGTCTCCCCACACTCACTCAGCTGCAGGCTTACAGCCTGATTTCCCACCTCTGGGCCTTTGCATATGCGGTTCTTCTGGAATGCCCTTTCCCCTGATCCTCACCTGCTTACTTCAGTTTATTCAGGTCTGCTCTAAAATCTCAGGATGTCTTCCCTGACCACCCTAGGAGCTTAGATCTAGCCCCACCCCCACCCCCACTCTGGTCCCTTCACCTGCTCTAACTTCCTTCAACGTGCTCAACATCATTCCTTTTTTCTTGTCTGACATCACAAGAGTCCTGAGTTCCACGATGTCAGGGATGTCGACTGTCTTGTAGCTTATCCCCAGTGCCGAGAGCGATCTAGCCCACGATACGTGGTCAATATGTTATGTATTGCAGCCCTGAATAAACAAAGGAAAACAAGCCATGGGTAAATGGAGCAGCTCTACGAATTTGACTCATGTTATATCTGAATCTTCCTAAACACTCATATACTAAGCGTAGCCCTTCACATAAATTATTGTTGAAATATAATCCCTGCGACCACACTGGAAGGATTTCTGATTTGGTGGCTCATAAAAGTCAAAACCTACCTTTATCTGCTTGAAGAAATAGAGCTAGTATTTATTGTGGGTCTATGTGCCAATTATGTCGGGGACTGTTATATATATGCTTATTCAAAGTTATCAATGTCTATGGAGTATTAGAGTACCCATTTTACAGATGAGGAAGACTGAGGTTTAGCGGTGCAAAGAAACTTGCTAAAGCCGCCAGCTCGTGTGGTACCCAAGTCAGCCTGACTTCAAAGTACCTGTCCTTCTCTTTATGCTACCCCCTGAAAACAATATAGTACCTGGGCATTTCATTCTCCAATTTGTTCTATTTCTCAAATCATTAATAAGCCTGGATACATATGAGACTTTGTGCTAAGGTCCGTACATTAATTATCTCATTTGCTCCTCACATTCCTACGAGGCGCATCTGTTACTACCTCTATTCTGCAGTGGAAGATTCTGACGTGTGGACGTGTGCCCAGAGTTGTTTGGTAGAGTGGGAAGCCCGTATTTAAATCCATTCTGCCTAATTTCAAGGCCTGAGTTTTTTCTGCAACAGTGTGTTATCTCCCTTAAGACAATTCTCTGCCTCAGATAGAAAGAGAAGAAAAATGACTAAAACAGACGAATAAAGTATCATTAGGAAAATTCATGGTGACTTGTTTTTTTAAGTGGGAAGCAAAGGGCAGGAGGCAGACAGCCAGTCTAGCGTCGGCTCTCGCAGGTTGGGGGTTCACATAACTCACGATAACTTAATTTGCAAAGATCATTGTTCCAGGAACTGGGGCTTATCGGGTATTTTTGTGAGTGGAAGTGAAGAGACAGGAGGATGTCTTGGAGACCCCGGCGAGCAGTCAGCTGTCAGCCCCAGCAGGGGAGTGCGCGAGCTTATTGTGTGAGACTGGCGCCCCCTGCTGGCGTAGGAAGTCATGGGAAATCATCGCCAACATCTAAAGCCGGAGGGGGTGGGGGGGGGGAAGTATG
>NC_048230.1:59208408-59285029 GCF_002007445.2 Ailuropoda melanoleuca | reverse complement strand
TTGGGAAGTATATTCAATGAGATTTGAGAAATGTCTAGCACACCCAGTATTTAAAAATAATAGCTACCACTTACCAATATAACAGGGTAGGGGGCAGGCGCCGTTGTATAGATTTTACATTAATTTTATTGACTCCTGGGACTTTACATATTACATCTAATTTAGCTGTCACCACAATCGTCTGAAATAGAAATTATTATTTTTACTCCCATTTTTTACAAGAGGAACCTGAAGCACAGAGAGGTTAATCATTTATAATACGGCTATTAAGTGGCAGAGCCGGGACTTGAACCCTCATACCCGTGCTCCGAAACCACTCACTGGCCATTCTTTATGTCTGGAGCGCCCCTTGGCAAGTCCCCTTGTAAAGTGCCTCACTCAGGAATTTCCACGTCTGGATTCCCTGTACTGAAGCTGTTAAATTTGATTTTCTCCTGTTAATCTGGCTCGTGTCAATCTGATTCTAAGTCCAGCCAGGAGGACCTCGAAGGGCAGAACAGTTGGTACAGTTGGCAAGAGGCTTTAACTTGCAGGACCCTGCTTGCTCCGGGATACCACTGCAGCTGAGGGACCTTTGGGAAGTGTGACAAAGAGCGGGCAGAAGAGGTGGGTTCATTTGAAAATGAAAACTGCCTTTTTCCCTAACGCCTTGCAAACTAAATATAAAGGACCCCATGTAAACTTCAGGGAAACCACCACAACAGCTCATGTCTGTCGCTGTGTGGGTCATTCAAAGATCACCAGAGACATTAGGACCACACGCCGGGAACATCTGTCAGAAGGCCGCTGCCTGCTCTCACTCTCTCTGAAGTTGCTTTGACCTTGACACCTAGAAATCCTCACTGGCTGTCCTCAGAACCCAAAAACTGATTTCTATTTTGACCTAATCATTAAACATCGCTTTTCTTTTGTTTCCATAGAAAGGCCTCTTGTTTAGAATCTTATATCTTTTTTTTTTTTTGAGAGAGAGAGAAAGGTTGGGGGGGGGCAGAGGGAGAGAGAGAATCTTAAGCAGACTCCACACCCAGCACAGGGCTCGATCTCATGACCCTGAGATCATGACCTGAGCCAAAATCAAGAGTCGGACGCTTCACCAACTTAGCCACCCAGGGGCCCCTAGTACGTGATTTCTTGAACCACGAACCCAAATTTGAAAACACATCTGCTTCACCACCTCCTGAAATGAGTTTATACCTGAACTGACCTATCGTCAGGACTAAGACTGGTTCAGTGATACAGAACAGTAGTTCACCAGCTCAATTTTTAAAGCATGAAACTTCAGGGAATTTCAGAGGAGAGAACTACAGGGGCTGAGGGCAGGGTGCCCCAAGATGAGCCACCTTGGCAGGAACATTATTTTGAGTTAAAAGCAATCCAAACGGAGCAGATTCAGAAAAAGCTCTTTACCTCCCCCTCAACTGCCTGCTTTACCAGGAAGAGAGCTATTAACAGAGATTCCTCTTTGCCTTCTCTGCATAACAGGACCACCTTTGTTTTCCAAACATCTCCAACTCACCTTCCTCCTATTGGTCTTTCTCCCCTTTGTAACCTCAGACCCCTACCCTTCTCCTCAGCTATCACGTCGTCTGTCGTTAGAATTTCCAAGTCTGTGTGAATTCCCCATATGTACACTATTAAATTTGATTTTCTCCTGCTTAAAAAAAAAAAAAGAACCTCACTCTGAGCAGACACACAGCAACGGCTCCATCATTTTTTAGAAAATGGTAAACATGCTAGGATTTCGCGGTGAGCCTGCGGCTTTTGTACTCTACCGTGGGCGGCTGGGGGAGGGGGTAGATTCTTCTTGGCGACTGGTCCTACCACCACTGCGCCTGTCGGGATGGAAGATGAGCCCCCAGCCAGTGATAAACCTGGCTCCTTGGATCTGCTTCTCCAGCATCTTGGTTACAACAGAAGCAGAGGATCCAAAACAATAAATGGTAAAATATTTAGCAACCACGGAGGAATGAGGGCGGGACTGACCGGTCAGAACAGACAGCTCCTGGAGAAGATTCCTAGGGGATTTCTCTGCCCCCCTCCGACTGATGTAGGAAATGTTGGGGTTCAGAGCCAACCAGCCAAGAAAGAATTCTTGAGACATCTTCGGCGCAAAAAGGCGGCTGTATTAAAGCATGGGGACAGGACCAGTGGGCAGAAAGAGATGCACTGGGGTCATGACAAGTGGCCCATTGTATACTTTTAAGTTGGGAGGGGGAGAGGGATAGTGTAAGTCCCTAAGGAATTTTGGAAGCGAGGTTTCCAGGACCTTGAGGGGGGTAGCTATCATTAAGAAAAGGTCATTTATTACTGTCTAATAAAACTTTAGTCATCGGGGCGCCTGGGTGGCACAGCGGTTAGGCGTCTGCCTTCGGCTCAGGGCATGATCCCGGCGTTATGGGATCGAGCCCCACATCAGGCTCCTCCGCTATGAGCCTGCTTCTTCCTCTCCCACTCCCCCTGCTTGTGTTCCCTCTCTCGCTGGCTGTCTCTATCTCTGTCAAATAAATAAATAAAATCTTTAAAAAAAAAAAACTTTAGTCATGAGACCCTTCAGATGTGTATCAGTGGGCCGTATGCTTGGGGGATGATTACTAACATATGTCTTGGGAGGTAGAAATATAGGAAATTTCCAAAGGAATTTCTATATGTTAAAGTAGGCTTATAGGATCCTGGGGGATCGGGATAATGTTAGGCTAAGACTGCCTTTTTTTAAAATTATATGTTAGTCACCATACAGTACATCATTAGTTTTCGATGTAGTGTTCCGGTGCCTTTTGCCCTTAGCAAAGTGTCAACATCGAGGCAGCTCAGGTCCAAGAGGAAGGTCACTCTACCTGTTTCAGGGACTTGCCGATGGACTGTAGGCAGTAAGGGCATTTCCCACATCACTATTGATGAGGTTGGGGAATATCGGTGAGGTTCAGTGGGGTGGAGTCCGGAGCCGACGACCAAGAAAGAATTCTTGAGCGTCTTTGGTGCAAAATGGTGGTTTATTAAAGCACCAGGACAAGACCCGTGGGCAGAAAGAGCTGCTGCCCCGGGGTTGTGAGGAATGGCCCATTATATACCCTCAAGTTGGGAAGGGGTTAGGGAGAGCATAAGTCTCTAAGGAATTTTGGAAGCAAGGTTTCCAGGAACTTGAAGGGGCTAGCAACTGTTGGGAAAAGGTCATTTATTACTGTCTAATAAAACCTGAGTCATGAGACCCTTCAGATGTATATCGGTGGGCCATGCTTGGGGGATGATTGCCAACACGTATCTTGGTGGGGGGGTGTTAGAGATAAAGGAAGTTTCCAAAGGAATTTTTATACGTTAAAGTAGACTTACAGGATCTTGGTGGAGGGGAGGGGTCAGGCTAGGACTGCCTTTTGCCCTTAGCAAAGTATTAACATCGAGGCAGCTGAGTTCCTAGAGGAATGTCACCGTGCCTGTTTCAACGACTTGTCAATGGGCTGTAGGTAGTAAGGAAATTTCATTGTCTCTACATACATTCCCTTCTGGAAGCTAGGTTACTGATAGCTTTGTTCCTATAAACTGCTAAACTGAGGGAGACTCAAGTCTTGCAAGATTGTGCATCTATAGGTTAACTGTTTATTTGTCCTTCAGGGCAGCCAGGAGTGCCTGAGGAATGTCACATACATCCCATGGGGTGGGGGGTTGCAGGGTGTCAGCTTCTGCTTTGTCCTCAGCTTGCCTTCCATTCCCTCATGACTATGACCAGGACTGAAAAGTTCCTGGAATGCAGGGAGGTGAAGAGGTTAGGGGTGGAGGGAGAGGTCAGGGCAGCTGACCAAGTGGAGAAAACACTAAGGGATTTGAAGCAGCTACTATTTACCAAAAAATATGGGAGAATTTCAATACTTTAACAACCGGGGTGGATATGCGGGCTGAATATTGCCATCCTTATTGTGGGTTCTGGGGTAATTGGCTTGACCTCTCTGAAATTCCTTATCTTTCTCTTTTTTAAAAAAAAAAAAAAGATTTCATTCATTTACTTGAGAGAGAGCTAGCACAGAGGGAGAAGGAGAAGCAGACCCCCACTGAGCAGGGAGCCCAATGCCGGGCTGGATCTCAGGACCCTGGGATCATGACCTGAGCTGAAGGCAGTTAACGGACTGAGCCACCCAGGTGCCCCTGAAATTCCTTATCTTCGTGCGTAAAATAGGGATAATAGTAGAAACTGACTCATGGGACTGGTGAGGGAGTTACATGAGGTAAAATATGTAAAGGTCCAGCTTCTAGCTCACAGGGGGCATTCGGTCAATGGGGGTTGTTACTAACGGCCAACCACTGTGTGTGTGTGTGTGTGTGTGTGTGTGTGTGTGTGTTTACACGCGCATGTGTTAGCCTCATTGACCTGAGTCCTCTGTGACACCATCCCTTGCCTCCATCGCTCTGATTATAAGCCTGCTTCTAGAGATCAGACCCCCAGGAGGGGTGGGGGTCCTTTACTGGTGGTGTTTCCTTTGTTCCAGGAGACTCCTTCCTAAGTTTTATTGAACTGACCTGGTTTGTCTGGAGTACCTGCCTATTTGTTGAGAAACTGAGGCAGCCATCACAGAAGGAACGAAGGCCCCCTCTTGCTAGAGGGCCTGGCCTTGGAGGTCTGGCCTGGGGTGGAAACCATGTGGAGAGGCTCCTATATACCGTAGGACACCTCCCGACCCAAGAATTCATCTGCACTTTCCACAGATGTCTGTTGAGTGCTCAGTGCATGCAGACATTGGTTGTAGGGTGGTGAGCAAAAGCATGGTCCCTGTCCTCAGAGCATTTACAGCCCCAGAGGGCAGATAGCAAACAAACAAACAAATAAATAAAATATGCTATTATACACTGAGATAAAGGTTATAGGAGAATGCTTAGGTTCACTTCCCTGCATTCCAGCAACCAAAGCAGGAGGGTGACAGGGTTATGGAGGTCTTCTCTGAGGAGGTGATAATTGCATTGAGACTTGACAAATAAAATGAGAATTGCATTGAGACTTCACGGGTGAAGGGTCAAAGGCTGAATGCTCCAGGCAGAAGAACAGTATAATGTGGGGAGGCCTGGAAGCAGGAAAGATCCTGACTTGGACTGGGTGGTTGGATCATCAAAGCAAAGGGAAGAGGAGGGTAGGGAGAAGCCAGCTAATGCAGCGCTGTCAGCTCTGCTGTGAAGAGTCTAGGTTTCTTTCTGTGTGCAATGGGAATGAACTAGAGGGCTGCAAGCAGGGGAATAGCACTGCCTGATTTGAATTTGGTTTTTCAAATGAAAGGCCTTGCATGTTGGGGCGCCTGGGTGGCTCAGTCCATTAACTGTCTGCCTTTGGCTCAGGTCATGATCCCAGTGTCCTGGGATGGAGCCCCACATCAGGCTCCCTGCTCTACGTGGGGTCTGCTTCTCCCTCTCTCTATGCCCCTCCTCCCTGCTTGTGTTCTCTGTCTCAAATAGATAAATAAAATCTTTTTAAAAAGTTTTAGAGAGGTCTTTCCTATTTATTACTCCACCAACCTACTGCTGCAGAAGCACTGACAGAGAAAAATCCTTTCCCTGATGAAAATTATCTATTGTTCGGGTAGTAGTGAAGTTCCCAGAGTAATAGGATGGGAGCACATACCTTCGGCCGCATAAACGTGTGCGCCATCTCACGTGTGCTCCCTCGCAGACCCAGCTTCGTTCTTCTTCACTGCCTCCTCTTGGAGTTGTAGCTAATTTTATTACCAGTTTTCATCCCAATCCACTGGGGAATGAGATGGTTCTGCCTTTGTTTCTTGGCCAGGAATCACTTAATCCTGAAGTCTTGTGAGAAAACTTGGCGAGGAATAGTCAACCTCACAGACCATGATGGCCGAGAAAAGGAGGGAACTGGTCTGAGTTTTGAAGAAAGATCCCATGGGTTGCTGTGATAGGATTGTGTTGAGAATGGCTTGTAGGGTACAAAGGTGGACGTGGGAAGATCAGAGGGGGATGTGCATATTGAAAAGCCTGCACACTCCTAAGAAGACTCCACCTCGAGTCTGGAGCTGGTCTTCAACCTGGCTACCAGGTCAATGGCAACTCATCTCATCAATTTGTCCTTTGGTTTATCTTATTTAGTCCTTAGAGGGCAGCCCTATTTCTAAGACTTGGGGAAATCACCTCACAGCTGCCTTTGGTTCGTCTTTCCAGTTTCTCCCAGTCCAGTGATGGGGCAGGTGCCTGTACAGCCAGCCGATTCCCAGCAAAGGGTGACGCCTTAGGCGAGTGAAGGGGCAGAGGGAGTGGTGGAAGGTGGTGGAGTTCCTCCTGAACGGTTCTAATCCTTGGAAGTGACCATGCAGCATTGGTACTGGCATCCAAGGCCAAGTGAAAAGTAGCATTCCAGCAGAGTGGACAAAACAGGCACAGCAAGGCCCATTTTACAGAAGAATAAACTGAGTCCATTTCTTGAGTCAGAAATAACTCTGACTGCCTAGCACAGATTCCTAAACCACTGCCTCGTGGACCACAGCCTTGTGCTTTCTTCGGGTTTATCATCCTATGAAAGTGGCATAAAGACATCTGTCTTTCAGGGAGGCAGTGAGGGTTACCTGGCTTGACATATTAAGTAAAAACATTGAGCCATTTGGGGAGACAGATGCTGGGCACATTCCCACTCCCATTCACCAGCTTTGCACCTTAGAGTTCAAATTCGTGCCTTAGCAGAGTTACGAAGCTGTCATGCCATGTATCTGGGGGAGGGAGTAGTGATGGTATTACGAAAGTCAAAACCCAGAGGGTAAAATCTTGAAAGCCATTGTCTCAGCAAATGCTAACAATGAGGATAATGATAAGAGGCTTCCATTTAATGAGTACCTACCATGTATGTGCTAGGTATTTTACATTTATTATTTTGCTTTGTCTTTTCATCAGCTAGGTATTTAATGCACTACATGCCAGGCATCATTTTATGTTAATTCTAATAATCACCAGGAAACTCAGTGGTAGGAATTATTATTCCTGCTTCGCAGATGATGAAACTGAGTTAAGAGAGTGAAGAGAACCAGATTATAGAATAAGTATCATTGATATCTTGGACAAATGAAAGGGCCTATTGCATCCATTTTTTATTTTTATTTTTATAATTTTTGAAGATTTTATTAAGTAATTGCTACACCCAACATGGGCCTCAAACTTACAACCCCTAGATCAAGAATTGCATGAGCCAGCCAGGCGCCCCTGCATCAATTTTTTAAAACACACACAAGGGGTGCCTGTCTGATTCAGTTGGTAGAGTATGGGAGTCTTGATGTGGGGTCATGAGTTCAAGCCCCATGTCACGGTTGGATTTACTTAAAAAAAAAAAAAAGCATTCAAAAAGCACACAACAGCTTTTTAAATACAAAAAAGTTTGATTCCTCTTAAAAATAGTATTTCTTTTAAAGATAAAAATCTCAATAGACGGGTTGAATAGCAAAATGGATTAAAGAGTGAAGTAATGAACCAGAAGATGGAGCTCGGGAATCCTCCCAGAATGCAGTGTCAAAGAATAAACAGATGGAAAGTAGGAATGGAACATGGAGATGTGAAGGGCAGTTGCAAAAGTTCCATTGTCTGCTTCATGTGAGTTACAGAGTAAGAGAAGAAAACAAAAGAAGGAAAGTCCTTGAAGCAAGGTAATAATTTAAGATATTTTTAAAAAAGATTTTATTTATTTATTTGAGAGAGAGAGAGTAAGAGAGAGCATGAGAGGGGAGAGGGTCAGAGGGAGAAGCGGGGAGCCTGATGCTGGACTCGATCCTGGGACTCCAGGATCATGACCTGAGCAGAAGGCAGTCGCTTAACCAACTGAGCTACCCAGGTGCCCATTCAAGACATTTTCTTAGAATTTAAGAAATATACGAGCTCTTATGGTGAGAGGACCTAGTGAATATTTATGGGAAGATTGTGGAAAGACATCTACTTACGTCATCCTGAAATCTCAGGACACTAAGAATGAAAAGGAAATCCTGAATGTTTCCAGAGTCGGGTTGGGGGGGAAGAATTACCCAGGACAGAATGAGACTAAGATTGACATCAGTCTTTTCATTTGCAACTTTGTAAGCAAGAAAATAACAGAATGGTATCTTCAAAGTTCTCTGGTGGAATACTTGGGAGTTTAGGAGTCTTTACTCAACCAAATATATCAAGCAAACGTAGAGGCATCATAAAGACATTTTAAGAGAGAAATGGACTAAAAAAGTTTGCATGCTACATGAACTCACAGTTCATGTAGCATAGCATTCCTTCACAGGGTACTGTTGGCACTTAGGGTGGAAGGATTCTTTATTGTGTAAGACGGACCCACACGCTGCAGTTTGCTTAGTGTCCTTGACCATCATCACCAAATGCCAGTGGAATTCCTCCTTAGTCACTGTGACAATACAGCACACTCCACGCTGGGAAGGGCTGCGATATAGCCTCTGGTTGAGAAACAACTGGTGTAGCAGTTATATTCCAATAAAGAGAAAATGGATCCAAGAAGAAAACATGGGATAGAAAACACACAGGTAAGCAAGAAAATCATCAAAATGTAAGTCTCAATAAAAATCTTTACTTATAATAATTTTTTTAAAGATTTTATTTATTTATTTGACAGAGATAGAGACAGCCAGCGAGAGAGGGAACACAAGCAGGGGGAGTGGGAGAGGAAGAAGCAGGCTCATAGCGGAGGAGCCTGATGTGGGGCTCGATCCCAGAACGCCGGGATCACGCCCTGAGCTGAAGGCTGATGCTTAACCGCTGTGCCACCCAGGTGCCCCTTTACTTATAATAATTAACTGAAGTGTGAGATGACAACGTGGGATGGGGAGGTATGAAGACTGGAAAGGAGGTAGGAGAGAAAAGTAAAAGCATGCTAAGATCATTTTATTTGGTAGGAAGACATAGATATCAGTTACTATGCTTAACTATGTGTTTTGACAAATAAATATAATAGGAACAGAATACATACTTTCTAAGTCATTAGAAGAAAAATGTACCCGAAAAGTAGAGATGAAAAAGAAACACAAACATAGCACATACAATAGAAAACACAAAGTAAATTGGAAGAAATGCTCAAATGCATCAATAACCATAATCAGTGTGAATATATTAAATTCACTGTGAAAAGACAGAGACTCTTGAATAAAAAAAAAAGTCAAAGCATATCTATTTTATTAAAGAGAGCAAAAGCAGAGTAACACAGAAAGACTGGAAATGCTGAGAGGGAAGAGGTGCACTGGGCAAGCCAGGGGAAGGAAGGCAAGCCGTGCAATCATGGCATTAGGCAAAATGGATTCCACACAAAAATGATCAGAGTTATTTGAAAAGACCAAATTACACATTGATAAATATTCAATCTACCAATAAATCTAGCCTTTGTGCTTGTATGTGCCTAGTAGCATAGGATTGAAATGTGTAACACTAAAACTGATAGAATTACAAGGAGAAACAAGCAATCCACAGCTCGGTGGGAAACTTTAATATGCTGGTTAGAAATCTGCAGAACAAGTCATTGAAACATCAAGTAAAGCACATGGAAGATCTGAAATACCACGGTTCACAAGGTTTATCAAATAGATTTTTGTGGAGATAAATGTTTGCCCTTTTCAAACACACACGTTAACTTTACAGAAATAGTCTGTCTTTGAAATAAATAGTTTTTTCTTTCAACCCTTCCCCCCTTTTCTCTTCTCATATTTTTCTTTCCTGCCTTCCCATGTTTCTATCTGTGCCACCTGCTTCTCCTCCTCTCAGATAAGCTTGATGGCAGAGCGATTATCTCCTTTTAGCTCTCTCTTCATGCTTATAAAATCAGATGTAAACAGATACACCTATGTAGATTTCTCTCCCCATCTCTTACAGACATGGAACCCTAGTTTATACATTTCTCTGCATCTTGCAGAGATGGAGGATGGAAGTCTCCTCGAGACAAGAAATTCTTTTTTAGTGGCTGCATGCCATGCCATGATATAAACGTGTCACACTTTATTCAGCCCTTCCTCTACCTATGCTCATGACCCCTGTTGATGTGAACATCTTCATCTGTATATATTCTGATGCTTTTACTTCTCTGGTGTGGATTCCCAGGCATGGGATTGCTGCTCAAACAATTACGTGCATTTGTTTTATTTTGATAGATGTTGCCAGATTGCTCCCCAGCAATCTGATGTGGTGAATAGGGTCCCTTCCTAGCTGGTAGTAGGTGTTCTCAAGCTTCCAATTTGCTAGTCTGATGTGTGTAAAGGGATGTCTTGTTATTCAATGTGTATTTTCCTGACTCCCGGGGAAGCCGAATATCTTTTTAGGTTTATTCACCATTTGGGTTTGTTCTATGAGAGCTTCTGACCATTTTTGTTCTGATGCTAATTTGCCAAAGCTCTTCGTGTATACAGATATTAACCCTTTATCTGCCATCTGCATTGCAGGTGGATAGAAAGAGCTTACAAGTGCCAGGTAGGCATAGTATTGCATGTTTTCTTCTAAGATTTTAATCACTTTATTTCTTAGATTCAAACCTGAATTCACTTGAAATTTGTTTTTGTTCGAATGATGTGTGCAGTAAGGTTCTGATTTTATTTCTACTATCTCTGTACTATCTAATATAGTAGTTATGAGCCACATGTGGCTTTTGGGCGTTTGAAATGTGACTGGTCCAACTGAAACGAATGGTAAGTTTAAAATATACACCAATTTCTGGGGCACCTGGATGGCTCAGTCGGTTAAGTGTCTGACTCTTGATTTCAGCTCAAGTCATGATCTCAGGTTCATGGCATGGGGCCGGCATCAGGCTCTGTGCTCAGCGTGGAGTCTGCTTGTCCCTCTCCCTCTGCTCCTCTCCCCTTGTGTTCTCTGTCTCTTAAAATAGATAAATAAATACAATCTTTAAAAAATATATATACCAATTTCCAAGACTTAGGATGAAAAAAAAAGAATATAAAATGTCTCATTACTTTTATATTGATTGATTACATTCATATATGTTGGAATCATACTATTTTGGATATGTTGGATTAAATATTAACATTAACTTCACATAGTTCTTTTCTATTCTTTAAAAAAATTTTTATTTTTATTTTTTATTTTTTTTAAAAAAGATTTTATTTATTTATTTGATAGAGATAGAGACAGCCAGCGAGAGAGGGAACACAAGCAGGGGGAGTGGGAGAGGAAGAAGCAGGCTCATAGCGGAGGAGCCTGATGTGGGGCTCGATCCCATGACGCCGGGATCAAGCCCTGAGCCGAAGGCAGACGCTTAACCGCTGTGCCACCCAGGCGCCCCTAAAAATTTTTTTTAAGATTTTATTTATTTATTTGACAAAGAGAGAGAGCACAAGCAGGGGGAGCAGCAGGCAGAGGGAGAAGGAGGAGCAGGCTCCCTGCCGAGCAGGGCGCCTGATGTGGAGCTCCATGTAGGGCTCAATCCCGGGACCCTGGGATCATGACTTGAGCTGAAGGCAGACACTTGATGAATGAGGCACCCAGATGCCCCTCTTTTTTATTCTTTTTAATGTCACTGCTGGAAAAATTTTAATGACATTCACAGCTTCCATTATATTTCTATTGGACAGCAGTACTCCAGATAATGAGCTTGCCAGGACTACTTCTTAAACATGTTGGTTCTGTTTCTCTCTTTTTTTGATCTGCCTCACGAGGGGTGTAGCTGTCTTACTGCTTCTAGTAGACATCTGTCTTATAACCGCTACTTTGAATCATCTTCGGAACGGCGCTCTTAGATTTGGAGAAATTCACAGTTGTTGAGTCCGTCTCTCTAGGCTCGGATCAGAACTCAAGTTCCCAAGGCTCCTTCGTTATTAGAATGCAGACACGGGACCTTTGTGGGATGAATGGTAAGCGGGCTGGCTACAAGGGGAATCAAGTTCTCCATGGAGTTGCCATTTCTGTAGGTCCCAGTGGGAGAGGCAATGAGCTTTGTAGGTGGCAGTGCCGCCAATGGTCCCAAGGTCAAGGTCCTGGCATGGGGGAGGGTCAGTGATGGGACAGCACAGCTAGAGTTGGGGGCATTGCTTCACCTTGAGTCTGGCTTTCCGGGCCTCATAGCAATAGTGCGAGCTACTCAGTGTCTCTTTAACAAACTTGCTTGCTGTTTCATCATCAGCATCGGCTCATGTCACTGACCACACAGAACCCCGACTGATACCCTGGGATTGTTTTCCTCAAAGAAAGGGATTTGGGGATATTTTCTCCTACTATTCCTAAAATACCATTCTATCTTAATGAATTCTCCTTAATTTTTTTCCAGTTTATTTTCTCATTCTTTTTCTATTTCTCAAGGGCAGCATGGGCTTAGCCTGGGCCTCCCAGAAAACAGAGCTTGTGGCAAAAGTCTACATGCCAACACTTCACGGAGGAGTGCAGCCTCAGAGACACCAGGCTGAGGGGGGAAAGTGAGTCAGGGAGGAGGAGAGCCAGGGTGAGTCCGAGCATTACTGAGAGTTTTGTAACTAGGGTCCTGGGATCTAGCCGTGTCGGGCTCCCTGCTCAGCAGGGAGTCTGTCTCTCCCTCTCCATCTGCCTCTCCCCAGGCTCATTCTCTCTCTCAAGTAAATAAATAAAATCTTAAAAAAAAAAAAAAAAGAAAAAGTATGGGTGTGGGGAGGGGATTAGCAGCACCGCCTGGGAGCTTGTTAGAAAGGCAGAATCTCAGGCCTCTCCCGGAACTACCGAAACAATCAGCAATTTAACAAGAGCCCTAGGTGATGTATTTGCTCCTTGAAGTTTGAGAAGAATTGCTGTATGTAGTAAGACCAACAAATCAGGTTCACCGAAGCAAGACAATGCCTGAGGACAGAGGAAGGGAGGGGTGACTGAGGCAGAGAAGACGAGGGAGGTGCAGGTGCGGCTCCAGAGCTGAGGCAAAGTGAGTCATAGACAAGTAGCAAGTTCTCTTCACTTGTTAATGGAGTTACTTAAGGCTACAAAATTTCCTTTGAGGGTAGCTTTTTCTGGCCCCATAAGTTTTCCAGGGTGTCTCCTTTTCTCTGTTTTCTAGATAATTCTTTTGCTTTTCTTTGATCCAAGTGTTATTAAACAGTATGTTTTTCACACTTAATTTCCAAGTAGTTATATATTTTGGTAATCTTTTAAATTCCTTCTTTCTTTCTTTCTTTCTTTCTTTCTTTCTTTCTTTCTTTCTTTCTTTCTTTCTTTCTTTCTTCTTTTTTAATTGAATGATGAGCAGAGAAGGTAGTCTATGAGATAACTAATTTCTTGAATTTTTCAAGATTTTTCTATGACCAAGTAGATGATACATTTTGGTAAATGCTCATGTATACATACATACATATATATATATATATATATATATATATATATTCTGTAAATGAAGAAATATTTATTTGAATTTGTGGACTCTATTACTAATTCTTCAAGGCACCTACTCTCCCCTAATCAGAGCTACTGATTTTGAAAGAGAGTGAAGTTTCCTACTGAAACTGTATTTTCATGAGATTCTCTTTGCATTTCTGATCATTTTTGCTTTCTAGATTTACCTGCTGTGTTGTTGGGTGCAGAAAGTTTTATGCCCATTACATCCTGTTCATAAATTGTGTAGTAATGTTGTCCTTCTTTATCCAATTGGGGATTTTAATCTTAAAATCCAACTTGTCTGGTGTGAATATTGCTACTCTTGCCTTTTTGTCTGCTTCCAGATCAAAGCCAATTTTTAGATCCTGAACACCTTGACAGAACAAGAGGTTCAGTGTGGCCCTGAGACCAGCTGCATTAGCAGGGGTTGTGGTTTGCCCCTTCAAGGTTGCTCTTATAAATTTTCCCTCCAGGAAAGATGCCCGTGGGAGTCCTGGAACTAAAATGAGGAAGCGGCGCTGAATAGCAGGGGTGGACAGTAATGGACGCCGGATGCATAGCCCAGTTCCCCCTCAGGAGGGAAGGACCGATTCTCATGGCTGCTGGAAGTATTACCAGCAAATAGTCCTCTGTTGTTAGCTCTTTGGGAAGTGCCTGGGCTTACAAAAACTGCTTCACCCAAGGTCATGGATCCCCTCTCCCTGCCTGCAGCCCATGTCCAGTTACTGGTTGACAGGGGAGTACAACGGCCCTGCTCCCCTCATACCAACTTGGGACAACTCTGAAGTGCCCACATAACTTCAGAGCTCCTCTGGAGCTCACACCTGGCAACGGGGACACTGTCCTTGTTCTTAAGGGAGGCGTGATGAAGAGTGAAGTGTCATAGGGGCTCCTGGGTGGCTCGGTGGGTTAAGTGCCTGACTCTTGGCTTTGGCTCAGGTTGCAACCTCAGGGTCCTGGGATTGAGCCCCCGTCAGGCTGGCTCTCTGCTGGGCGGGGAGTCTGCCTGAGACTTTCTCTCCCTCTGCCCACCCCCCTCAACTCTCTCAAATAAACAAATAAATCTAAAAAAAAAAAAAGTGAAGCGTCAGAATATTGGTAACTATTGTTGATGATTCAGGGAAAAAAATGTGTATCTATGTATGAAAAGAGAGACCGAGACATAAAGCTAATGTGGCAAAATCGTAACAGTTGGTACGTCTAGATGGTTTGTGTCGACACGTTTACTGTAGAGTTCTTTTGCCTTTTCTGGGGATTTGAAGTTTTACAAAATATAAGTGCAAATAAAAATCTTTTTTAATAGGTGTCTCAGTGGAAGCAAAATGAGTCTTGAATATTCGATGTGCTATCTTTACCTGGGGCCTCTTCATTACTTTTAATCTTTTGTTTGTTTTGCTAAAACAGTTATATAAATCTCTCTATCTTCCTTTGAATTCTCCTTTGGTCACATCTCATAGATTTTTCTATTTTCTGTTCTCACTGTAATTCATTAGAAATAATTTATAATTTCCATCTTGATTTTCTCTTTCACCCGATAGTTTAAGTAGTGAGTGTGGATCTGTGTGTCTGGAAGGGTTTTGGGGATGGTGAAGTTTTTGGTTTCTGAGTTGGGTCTTCTAGTTGGTGATTTCTGGTTTTATTGCACAGCGGTCTGTGAAAACGGCCTATGGTATTTTGGAATACCGTGAATTTTCCTCTGGGAATTCCAGGGAGATGGTTCTTCAATACACCCTTGCCACCATCCTCCTTCAGCTTAAAACTAGCTACAGAACATTCTTTGAGGCAAGAAGCCTCTGAGGTTTAGGGTGGCCACAAGACCTTGCTTCTCTGGAGTCCAGAAGAAGGGAGCTGGCAGAGAAACTTTCCACTTTTGAGTCCAGCGGGGGCATGGGGACCAGAAGCCCAGAGCCCAGGAGTCATGGTCAGAAGGCAAGTGGTGAGATCTGGGAACACTGACCGATAGAAATCCCAGGACATCCTGAGGGAGAGGCTGCACTTGCCCACATGAGGGCGCTTTGGGCTCACTGTCCTGGGGCACTTTAACCGCTGTGGGACAGCTGCCTGGCTCAGTGGGAGAGCATGCAACTCTTGATCTTAGGGGTCGTGAGTTCAGGCCCCATGCTGGGCATGGAGCCTACTTAAAAAAGAAAGAAAGAAAGAAGCAAACAAACAAAAAATGCTGTGAGGGAGTAAACAATGTGTCTCTTCCCTCTTCCCCAGGAAAATGTCAGCGGAGGAGACTGAAGTCCTTCTGGAAACCACGACTTGCCAGCTAAGGTGCCGCTGACCCAGAAGGGCCAAGCCCGCTGAGCCGTCCATTCCTTGAAGGACTGACCCTGCCGAAGACGCCCAGCAGCTGACCATGGGCCCTGATGAACCAGCAAAGGAAAATACCAACCAGCAAAGGAAAATACCAACACGCGCACAGGGAGCTAGAAGTGAGCAAGAGAAAGAACAGGCACGTCACGGAGAACAGCAGGCACAAAACTACCAGAGGCGAGAGGATGCCCTGAACACTCATTGATGATGACAGCAGCACCCAGGAGCTGCAAGTACAGGGCGGTACACCCCCCCTCACACTCACTAACACACACCTGTGCTGGGTGGAAGGGAAATCTCACGTTCAGACTAAACATCTCAAGAGAGGAGCAGAGGAGGGGAGGGTCACTGCTGGAACCTGACCTGGGATACCCAGGGGAGACACAGAACAAAACACACATCAGAAACTCAAAGGGATGGGAATGATAAGGTGAAAAAGAGAGGTTTGGGGGAATGATGCAGGCAACCAAATGCTAGGATATTGGAATTATTCAATATTGGAATTATTATTAGTATTGGAATATTGGAAACTCATAAAACAGAGGAAATGGAAGACGGGCAATAATTAAACAGAATGAAGTAGGAAATTTTCCCTGAAATTTTCCCAGTAAATACTTGATCTGAAGATTTAAAGGGTCCGCTGAATTCCAAACAGAACGTAGAAAAAATAATACTCACCTTTAGGCATGTCCTGAAAAACTGAGTGAGCTCCAAGGATAAATACAAAGCTTCCTGGGGCGCCTGGGTGGCTCAGTCGGTTAAGCGTCTGCGTTTGGCTCAGGTCATGATCCCGGGGCTCTGGGATTGAGCCCAGCATGGGGCTCCCTGCTCCGTGGGGCATCTGCCTGCTGCGCCCCCTGCTTGTGCACTTGCTCTCTCTGTCAAATAAATAGATAAAATCTTAAAACAAAAACAAAAACAAAAACAAAAACTGGGGAAATAAGTAACTTACAAAGAAAACCAATGAGGCAGGTATTGGACTTCTTATCTGCTACACTGGAAGCAAACACTGGCGTAAGCATAATTCACAGAGCTTTGAGGACCTCCCCCTGGTGTTTGGGGGAGGGGCAGAAGGAGAAGGAGAATAAAAGCATTTACATCTCTTTGAGGGTTGGGGAGCATGGAGATGTAAAATTGTTATAAATGGGTCATCTTAAAAGTATTATGGGAACTAGATGGCATTTTTTTTCATATAATAGAAGATTACATAATTGTGATGATGTATTTTATTCTAAATGTTAAAAGGGAAAGGTAGGGGCTCAGGAGTTAAGCATCTGTCTTCAGCTCAGGTCAGGATCCCAGGGTTGGGGATTGAGCCCCTCCCTGGGCTCCCTACTTAGCAGGGAGCCTGCTTCTCCCTCTGCCTCTGCCCTTACCCCAAGCTCATGCTCTCTCACTCTCTCTCTCAAATAAATAAATAAAATCATAAAAAAAAAATAAAAGGGAAAGGTAACTGCTGTTGGAATGGAAAAATATAGAAGAACACTAAAATCTAAAAGAAAAAAAGATAATGGTCATGTTATCAAGCCAGCAAAAACAAGAAAAAGGAAATAATAAAATAAAATAAATAGTAAGGCTAAATCAAAATGGAAGGAATAAAGTACATCCATTTCTACTCTATCTCAAATTGGTCTGCGGGTATAAATGCCAACTCAGATCCTGTGCCAGTGGTTTTTTTAAATACTGGCAACTCCCCCTTTCCCAGCATACTGTTATCTGTCATGGTCTTAGGGGGTCCTTCTAGGGATCCAGCCTCTCCTTCAATCGATGTATTTGGAACCCTAACACTGGCTCACGTCTGGAAGCTGAGTGAGGGATTGTGACTTTTGAAACAGGTGATAAACCACCTTCTCAGGAAAGTTAAGTTGTGAAAAATTATGTACCTACTTGTAGAAAAGGCACAGGGTCACACATTTCTATGTATAAGATGTTTAGGAAAAGACGAGAAGGAACTACAGAGGACTGTTGGCCATTCTTGCCTCTCAGTGGTGGTAGAGTGGGCCATTTTAATTTCTTTGTAATTTTCTGTATTTCCCACATTTTTGTACTGTAGCAGATGTGCTCTGCCACGCGAGAGATTACACATGTGTAGGTGTGTTTTCTCTCCTCTGGAGAGAGGTTCCAGAAAAGCATCTTGGCATAGTGAAAACTGTTGTCAACTCCCCACGCTCCAAAGGGAGGGCGTGGCTACCTGGCATCACTAGAGAAAGCTTCCCAAGAAAGATTCTTTTTGGATTATGCGAGGTGGCTTCTCTCAGAAGAAACAAGCAAAAACAAAGAGTACTTACCATTGGATTCCATTTCTAGAATGCTCTGAAGATGCAAACTTGTCCTCAGCGATGCAGAGCAGGTCAGTGGTCGTTGGGGGATGGGCTGGAGGAACATAAAAGGAGGGAATAGGATGGTGCATGGGGAAACTTTTGGGAATGAGTATAAGGGACACTGGAATTTAAATTTCCCTTGGGGGAGTACATTCTGAACCGTAACAAGATCTTCAGTTAGGAACTGTTGAGGTTGGACAGTACCCTGGCATACCCCAAGTTCCAGGGGAAAGGATTGTCCTAACTTCGAATGTGGGGCAATGCCGGGGTGTTCTCTTGACTCATCTCCCCTTATTGAAGTGTTTCTCAACCTTTAGTTTTTAGGTTACAGCCCCCCCCAAAAAGCCTTTTTAGATATTTTTTTTCCTAATCGTCCCCCTCCTCATGAAATTTTAATACCATAGATATACTATATACCTGTTTATATATTACGGTCCTTGGAAGGCTACAAACCATTGCAGAATCTAAGATTTTGGGTGGGACCCAAGAACCAATTTTTACCCCCTTGGGGTCCATATTGCCTCCGTTGAGAATGCACGCCTATTCCAGTATGAAAATAATTAAAGTGGGCAACGAAAAAGGGGTATTATAATTTAAATGATCGATTTGATTCTTTGACAGAAACATGGTGACACACAGGCTGTGGAAACTGTTTCCTCAGCACTGTGCATTAATGTGAACTTAGAAAATGGGTGGCTGAAACGCTCAGGCAGGGTTTGCAAGGCAGACAAGCTTCCAGAGAGGTGGCAGTCTTTCATGTGCGATTAGAGCCCTCTGCTGGCCATTTCGGGAACATCCCCCAGTAAATTAACAGCCCAGTCACTCACCTGTTATTTTTCCCTAAGGTGTCCGTTGTTGAGCTCCAGGCTGGGGGTTGAGGTTTAGTAAGGTGAAATGACAGAGTCAGAACCACACAGTAGCAAGGGGGCAAAACTAGAATTAAAAGTCAGGTTTGCCCGAATCCGAAGCCCATACTCTCCTCTGGAGGTCGAGATTCATTTCTCCATCTGTATGTGTCTAATTGCTGCAGCATCATTTGTCTAAAAGTCTACTCTTCCTCCATTGCTTTTTGCACGTTTGTAAAAAATCAGTTGGCCACATTTGTAGGGGTCTATTTCTCGGTCCTCCTTCTCATGCATTGTTCCATTGATCTCTGTGTCTATCCATTCACCAATACCACACAGTCTCAATTATCATAGCCTTATCATAAATATCCAGTAGACTGAGCGTTCCATTTTATTCCAAAATTGTTTTAGCTATTCCAGTTCCTTTCTTTTCCATATAAACTTGAGAATAATCTTGGCTATATCTACCAAAAAAACAAAACAAAACTCCTGCTGGGATCTTGATGGAAACTGCATTAAACCTATGTATCAGTATAGGAGAATTTCCATCTTTACTGTGTTGTTTTCCAATCCACGAACAAGGTATGCTTATCCATTCTTTAGTTCATCTTTGATTAGCACTATGTAGTTTTCAGCAAGCAAGTTCTGCACATGTTTTGTTAGATTTACATCTAACCATAGGCTTTTTGGGGAGCAATTTAACATGGTATTGTATTTTAAATTTTGGTGCCCATATGTTCATTGTTGGCATATTTAAATACAACTGAATTTTGTATGTTTACCTTGTATCTTATGACCTTGTTGAACTCACTTACTAGTTCTAGGAGGGTTTCTTTCCTTTCCTTTTCTTGAAGATTCCTTGGGTCTTCTAGACAATCACATAATCTGCAAATAAAGGACAATTCTATTCCTTCTTTTCTGATCTGTGTTTTTAAATTTCCTTTTATTGCCTTTTTTTCAGAATTGGTTTATTTTACTTTCGGAGCCCAATGCAAGGCTTGAATCACAACCCTGAGATCAAGACCTGCGCTGAGTTTGAGAGTTGGCTGTTTAACTGACTGAGCCACCCAGGTGCCCTTCGGAATTGGTTTATTTAATCTAAGTTGTCAAATTTGTGGGTATAAAGCTGTTCATAGTTTCCTCCGTTAATCATTTTGATATTTGTAGAGTCTGTCATGATACTGAATTTCACTACTGATATTGGTAATTTGTCCTCTTTCTTTTTCTGTATCTTTCTAGAGGCTTCTCAATTTTATTGATCTTTTTAAAGAACCGACTCTTACCTTCATTGATTTTCCCCCTATTGTTTTGTTTTTAATGTCATTGGTATCTCCTCTTAGCTATATTATTTCTTTCCTTCTGCTTGCTTTGGGTTTATTTTATTCTTCCTTTTCTACGTTCTTGAGTCATGCACTTAGATTATGTTTCTTTCCTTTTTTTGGTATGTTTTATTTATTCATTTAAGTAATCTCTACACCCTATGTGGGGCTCTAACTCACGATGCCGAGATCAAGAATCACATGCTCCTCTGATGACTGAGCCACCAGGTGCCCCGTACCACACTGCTTAAAACCCAGACTTGGACTTCAACCATCTTTGAGTTCTTCAGAGCACTCAGCCCAAAAAAAAATGCCTTCAAGTGACCCCAGGAAACAAATATTGAATTAAAGTTGACTCCTGCCTTCTAGTCCTTGGATTTCTTGGTGTTTCTTTGGAGTTTGAGGCAAATTGAATTTCTGTAGTTTCAGGATGGCTCATGGACTCTCCAGCCTGCTATTTTTCTTAGGGCCCTGCTTTGAGCTTGCTAGAAGCCAGGTTTGAGATTCCAGGGGCCAGTAGGTGCCATCAGAGACAGATATTGGTTACTGGGTTGAACGTTCCATCTAAAGTGACTTTGTGTTTAGGCCCCTGATATTGACTCTACATAAATACACTAGCTCTCATGTGTTAGGAGGAGAACCCAGGAATAAAGATCCAACAAGGGGACACACATTGAAATGAGACATCATACCAAAGCTCTGAGAAGAGGCAGGAGGGCTCCAGACAGGGAGCTGGCTCAGAAGCAAATCTCAATCCTCCTGTTCAGAGTGCAAAATTTGCAGTGTTACTCTCTACAGAGACTGTCAGGACTGGGTGATGATGGAGGGCTTGGGGCAACTGTCAGAGACGTGAGCTGAGCTGAGGGGACTGGCACGAAACAGACTTCACCAGAGAAGGACCATTACCGAGTGTCTGCAAGCTAGGTAGGAGGGCTTCATCAGACTCAGCTGAGGACATTCGAGCTCCATGCTTTCTTTATTCTCCTTTCTTTCCAGATCAACACCTCTGGCCTCTAAGGATGTGCTGATTGCTCTATAAATTGACATACAAAGTTCGGAATAATACTGGAAAAACATTATAGCTGTTATGACCTGTTTGTATCCCTCCAAAATTCATATATTGAAATTCTAGTCCCCCGGATGTGATGGTATTAGGAGGTGGAGCCTTTGAGAGGTGCTTAGGTCACAAGGGTGCAGCTCTCATTAACGGGATTAGTGCCCTTGTAAGAGATCCCACAGAGCTCCCCCACCCTTCCACCCCATGGGGACGTGGTGCACCAGGAAGTGAGCCCTCGCCAGATACTGCCAAGATCTCGGACTTCCCAGCCACCAGCACCCTGAGAAATAAATCTCTGTTGTTTATTAGACCCTCAATCTATGGTATTATTATAGCAGCCCAAATGGACTAAGCCAATAATATTGTCTAAATCTGCTCTTCGTTTTAAAGATGAATAAAATTGGGTTGGAAGCAATGTCAAGATTAGAAGTTGCCCACCCTCAGTGCCCTATCCATCATTCCAAATAAAGTCAAAACAAGCATCTTAAAAAGTTTCTTACTAGAAATGACAACCAAGGGAGCACCCTCAATCAGAAAGACACACATGCTTGAAAGCCCGTTCCCTTCTCTGCTCTTTCCAGAGCTTCCTGTGGTTACTTAAATCGGGAAGGGTTAAAAACATTAGTTTAAAACAGAAAAGCAGCATAACCTAAACATATATTCACGTCAATGGCTATTTCCCTATGAGATCATTTTTGATGAGAGGCTGAAGAACCTAACGTTTGGGAGCACGCTTGGGTTAAATGATATAATCACAGGACTTACCATAGGTAGTTAGCTTTAGTGGATGAAGGTAAAAAAAAAAAGAAATAGAAAAGATATATATCTACATTTATAAGTACCTATCAATATCTATCTATCTATTTATCTATCATCTATCTATCTATCTATCTATCTATCTATCTATCTATCTATCCATGTATCATCTTTTGCCCAGTCTCTTAAATTTCTTTTTCTTTTTTTTTTTTAAGAGAGAGGGAGAGGGAGAGAGAATCTTAAGCAGGCTCCATGCCCAGTATGGAGCCCGATACGGAGTTTAATCTCACAACCGTGAGATCATGACCTGAGCCAAAATCAAGAGTTGGACCCTTAACCAACTAAGCCACCCAGGTGCACCCCACTCCCTTAAATTTCAAACTTCCTTTGTCAACTGGTATATATATATATATATATATATATATATATATATATCAAACCACATACAGATGGTTTTTACACCAACCATTAAACCACCATTTCTGATGTGTGAATTCAACTTGCTCATGTTTGTGAGAACTTCTAGTATTTTTTCATTTTGATCTATTTATTTTTTTTTTAAGATTTTTTATTTATTTATTCAACAGAGATAGAGACAGCCAGCGAGAGAGGGAACACAAGCAGGGGGAGTGGGAGAGGAAGAAGCAGGCTCACAGCAGAGGAGCCCGATGTGGGGCTCGATCCCATAACGCCGGGATCACGCCCTGAGCCGAAGGCAGACGCTTAACCGCTGTGCCACCCAGGCGCCCCTCATTTTGATTTATATTTACTATTTAATGTACTTTGATTTTGTTTCTTTTTCACTTGCTTTGCTTTTTCTATCTTGGTCAATGTTCACCTTATTATTTTTAAAAAGTTAGGACTAATTTTACTAGGGAGCAAAAGGAAAAATATAATAAAGAAAATCGAGACGGTGAGGTGCAGAGATGAGTGGTTTAGACTCTTGAAAACATCATTGTTGAAATTCTGGATCCAGAAAAATAGATGAATGAAAAAAACTTAACTATGATCTTTATGCCAAAACACCACCTTTGCTAACATTCGAATACAATTACCTTGAAGCCTGTGTCTTGAAAATGAGTCTATAAACAGAAATAGGTATGTATGCATATATATGATATAAAATATTAAAAGTGATACCTGTATACTCATGAGTCATTTGAGAAACATGAAGCTCTCTCTGTCTGTAAATGTAAGTCCCTCTTTCCTCCACAGACGTAACTGCTATCCTAGATTTTGTTACTCATCCACTTGCTCTCCTTTGTACTTTGCTCACATGTATACTTCTCTATCTCTACATCTCTCTCTATATAAACAACGTACTGCTGAATTCTTTGCTTTTTGAACTTTGTTTTTGAAATACAGTTACATGATATCTATATATTTTTTTCATTCAACATGAAGGTATAATAATCTGGAAGTGTTTAACTCATTAATTCATTTTCATTGCTGAACCTTATCCCCATGGTCTGACCATAACCAACATTTATTAACCCAGTCTATTGTTAATGGACATTTCTTACTTTCCATTTTTGTAAACTGTTACTACAAGAAGTATCGCCATGTTGTCACAAACATTCTGGTATATGTCTGTGGGTGCACACATGCGAGAGTTTCTCCAGGGTGGTGTTTTTCTGTGATGGAAACTGCAGGTGAGCCTTTTCTTCCTGTCCTTTTACTGAAACACTGCGGGACATTTGGTATCTTTGGCTCTCCCACACTGTAACCACAGATAACACCCTGTCACAGGGACAACCAAACCATCCCAGTATTTCTAGACATCTTTTAGGATGCCCCATTGAGAACTATTGCCCTAGGGTATGTATCTAGAAGTGGGACTGTCGGGTCACAGGTTGTGTGACTGCTCGGTTTTCACTTAGTCTATATAAACCACATTGTTGTGATTCAGAGACAGTAGTGGGTTGGATCACAAATCCGACATATACATAATTCATGTTAAACGGCATGCTCATGTACCATATGCCCACATATATATTTCAATATACCTCAGGAAGTCTTCACATATATACTTGATGCTATTATATCAACGACTTAAAGTATTCCTGCTTTTACAAAAGGTACACATTTCACAATCTATTAACAGAATATTTTCTGTTATCCTTTCTCTAATAAGTTTGGTATCACATCTGAAATACGACTTCTAGTTAAACAACATTTCCACAAGAACATTTTTATCCATATTCCTTAAAGTGATAAATTTCCCCTCAATACCTTTGACTGCTTGTTGAAAGCTTTCACATGTTCAAAGCATTCAAAAGGTTTCACTCCTCTATTAATCCTCTAGTTCCAATAAGCTATAACCAATTGGGATGAAGACTTTCCTACATGTGTTGACATCTTAGCTTTCCTGCCCTGTGATTTTGCTGATGTTCAACGAGTCTGATTTGTAGATGTAGGTTTCTGCATGCAGCCAACATTGATGGGAGTTTTCTTCTTGTGTGTTTTTCTTTGATGTTTGGTGAGGGCTGACCTCTGGCTGAAGGTTTTTCTACATTCATTACATTCATAGGGTTTTTCCCCTGTGTGAATTCTCTGATGTTTTGTGAGGGCTGATTTTTCATAGAAGGTTTTCCCACATTCAGGGCATTTGTAGGGTTTCTCTCCTGTATGAGTTCTCTGATGCACAACCAGGTTGGATTTCACACAGAAAGATCTCCAGCATTCGTTGCATTTATAGGGTTTCTCTCCTGTGTGGGTCCTTTGATGTTGAGTAAGGTTTGATTTCACACAGAAGGTTTTCCCACATTCACTACATTGATATGGTTTCTCTCCTGTGTGAGTTCTCTGATGCACTGTGAGGGCTGACTTCTGGCAAAAGGACTTCCCACATTCATTACATTCATACGGTTTTTCTCCTGTGTGAGTTCTCTGATGTTCGGTGAGGTTGGATTTCACAAAGAAGGACTTCCCACATTCGTTACACTCATAGGGCTTTTTCCCTGTGTGTGTGCTCTGATGTTGAGTACGGTCTGTTTTCTTATGAAAGCTTTTCCCACATTTATTACAGTCATAGGCTTTCTTTCCATTGTGAGCTCTCTGATTTTGAGTGAGGTGTGACTTCTTATTGAAGGCCCTCCCGCTTCTGTGACACTCAGCAGTTTTCTTCCCTGGGTGCATTCTCTGATGTCGAGTGAGTTTTAACTTCTCACAGGAGGATTTCTCACATTTACCACCTTGAAAGCTTTTCTCTCCGATGTTAATTCTCTGACTTCTAGTGAGGTGTGACTCCTTCTTTATGCCTCTCTCACTATCATGACACTCACTAGGTTTTTCTGTTGTGTGAGTTCTCTGACGTTGAGCAAAGCATGGCGTTTTGTGGAAGGACTGCCCACATTTATCACAGTCATGGATTTCCTCTCCTGCATGAGTTCTCTCACTCTGAGCGTGGTATGACTTCTGCAAGGCGTCCTCGCTTTCATTATACTCATCAGGTGTTCCTCCTCTGTATGGTCTCTGCTGTTGAGTAAGGTCTGACTTCTTGCTAAAGGATTTCCCCAGTTTATTGCAATCATAGTGTTTCTCCCCTATGTGGGTTCTCTGATGTACGCATATTGACTTCATGCATGAGGGTTTCCTATTTTTATTGGATTCATGCAGTTTCCTTTCTTTAAGGGTTCTCGGGTGAGCACTGAGCTTTAATTTTTGGGTGAAGGCCTGTCTGTATTCATTACCTTCAGAGGGTTTCTCTCCTTTGTGAGCTCTCTTATGTGTAACAAAGGCAGTCTTTTTGTGAAAGTTCTTTCCACAATTATTATATTCAAGAGTTTTCTCCAAAACCGAATTCTTCTCATGTTGAATTAAGTCCTCATTGTGTCTGTGGGATTTCTTCCTGTGATCATTTTCATAGGGTTTGTTCCCTGTATGACTTTTCTCATGCACAGTATCAAGGAATCCACATCCACTGATATCGTTAGACTTTTTTCTTACATGGTTTCTATTACTAATAATTAATTCTGAAACACTTTTCAAGCTTGTTCCAAAGGAGTCACATTTATGGGATATTTTTCTTGAGGGCACTGGGTTTGTGGCCATATTAAATGTTTCTCCCAAGGTCTTACTTCTCTCCTTAGTCAATATTCTGTTGTTGAAGAATAAAGCTTGCCTCGAATATTTATCTTCCTTTTCTTGGCTTCTTTCTTTCATGTTATTGGCTTTCTGGATTTCTAGAAATATGAGAAATTGACATATGTTACAAATCTTAGCACATTTCTTAAGAAATGGCATTGTACACAAATGGCCTATATGGACTTGAAGGGTTCTTAGACATAGTGTTCTGGGATGAAAGAAGTGCTGGGCAAATATTTATTCTACTCTTTTGTTTTGGTAACATAAAAACAAAGACAAAAACACATATTGTAGTAGAAAAAAAAAGGAGGGGAAGCTGAAAATTAACACAAGTGGCTCTGGTTTGTTACAAATATGATGTCAAGATGGATAGAGGGTTTGAAAAAAGACATAAGGAATGGTGGGCTGAGTAAGGAGGTCAGGAAAACAACTGATCCAAGGATGGAGCATTTTCAAAGGATGGGCAAAGACAAGGCACACTAAGGAGGAAGACAAGGAAGACTGGAAGGTAATAAGGGAAGTATCAGAGCCAAGATCAGGTTGACGCAGATCAGACTAGAACCATATCCTCCTCTCCCCCATACTTTACCACCTGCAGTGGAATCCTTACTCCACTTTCCATGTTCCCAAACTCTTCCTCCTCTTTCCCATTCTGTACACCAACTCCCAGTTAAACTTATGAAATTACTAATTTCCTTGGGTCTCAGGGTCCAGTCCTATAGTTCATCCCCATCTCTTCCTCGAGCTGTGATATGGTAAAACAATGTCCAAAGAGAGTGTTAAGACATAGGAGAGAATGAGCCCTCCCTACCCTACTTGCAAAAGGATCCAACTGCCCTCTGTATTCTGGTTGTTGATGTTGTCATTTGACCCCATCAGGATTGATCAACAGTTATCTGTCCTGATTGACACCCTCCACTCCTCCCTCTTTCAATCTCCTCATTTATTTTGTCAACTGACTGTGCCCTGTCACAATACGAATGTTTAATTCCACCTTTATATCATGCTTTCTTCCTCTCTGATGTCTTTTTTTTCTGTGAAAACTCAAGTAGCTGGCTATTCAATTTGGTCCAAGGACCTTTATTAATCTTTGTCTTAAAAACTTTTTAGCTATGGGTGATTATTACTATCCTCTGCTATTCTCATTTTATGCAAGAACATCAATTGTATGCTTAAAAATACGTGATTTTTCTGTAGCCGATAAAACAAATAGAAGCCAATATGCCAGCAAGGAAAATTTGATATTGGATTTTTATACCTAGAGTTTATACTAGGTTCTTATATCTAAGTTCACAACCCATGTTCAAGCAATCAGTCCACAAGTCTAAAGTATTGTCGATCATATAAGATCAGGGTATTTAATTCTATAAATTGGACATTTCCAGCCACATATCCACTCTCATGTCTTTCACTTGGTTAGTACATATTCTGTCCTTAGCCCTACTCAGAACCTACATATCCTTCAGGGCAATGCTACTGTCCCAGTGCTTTTTTTAAAAAAACAATCTCATCACTTCAAGTTCCATTGGTGGCAAAGTTTGCAAGTACATACTATCTGTACAATGTGTTCTGACACTTCTTTCCACGGCTCGTTTGTGTGATGTTTTCTTTCTACTTCTACTTCCATGACCAAGCCTGATTTTCATTGCTTGGTTGTAATCCACATTTTAATTAATTAACTAACTAATTAATTTTTAAAGTAGGCTCCATGTGGGGCCTGAACTCATGACTCTGAGATCAAGACCGGAGCTGAGATCAAGAGTCAGAAGCTTGACTGACTGAGCCACTCAGGCGCCCCCATTCCACTTTTATTTTAAGTTTGGGATTTCAGCTGCCTCCCACCTCCACTGAAAATGGAGTTGACATTTCGTTTTTATTTCCCCTGTGGCCTTCGAATAGTCTGCAGGAAAAGAAGAGGCAATGCTGAGTTTACACATCCATCTGCATACTGGAATTCACTCCTTCCTTCTCAAAATGCTTTGTTCATGGGGCTGCAGAAGACCATTGTCTTCTTTTTTTTTTTTTTTAAGATTTTATTTATTTATCTGACAGAGATAGAGACAGCCAGCGAGAGAGGGAACACAAGCAGGGGGAGTGGGAGAGGAAGAAGCAGGCTCATAGTGGAGGAGCCCAATGTGGGGCTTGATCCCACAACGCTGGGATCACGCCCTGAGCCGAAGGCAGACGCCTAAGGACTCTGCCACCCAGGCACCCCCTGCAGAAGACCACTGTCTTCTGGTTCCTTCCCCACTGTACTGGGTGCTTCTGCTCAGTCTCGCTTGCTAGAGTCATGTGGCTTCCTGACCTCCAAACCTAGTGCATACAGGTGCAGCCCTTGACCTCCCCTCTCACCTAGCGTGTCACTCAGGGTAGAAGTCAGTCTTACCAGGCCCCTAAAGCTCTGCTCCAGCTAACTCTCTGTCATCAGCTGCTACTTTCTTTTGAACCCGCTCTGGTCCCACGGACTCCTCTCTGGTCCCTGATTACACCAAGCACACTCCCATCTCAGAGGCTTCATACCTGCTGCAGCCTCGATCTGGAAATCTCTCAGATAACCTGTGGCTCACTCCATCCCTCCATTCAAAACTCTATCCTGAACTGTTTCTTTCCAAAACCAGCACTCCTTATCGGTCCCTATATCCTTCATCTGACTTTAATTTTCATACTGCTGATTACTGCTGGACATATTACTTTTTTTTTTCTAATTGCCAATTTTTTGCTAAATTTGCCAATTTGCTAATTAGATCTACTGGTAGGAATAGAGACTTTGCATCCCCTCTGCTTAGAATGTAACAGGTGCATAGGTGTCTAATAAATATTTGTTGAATATAGGAATGCACCAATAACTGCTTATTGACAGTGTGTTCGGCAGAGGAGGGAAGGTGAACAATGGCCACTACCGAACAGAGAAAAACAGAGAAATAAAGGTCTAGGATGAGGAAAGGAGCAATTGGGTTCTACGAAATCCAAGTCAATCTCTCTATGCATAAAAGTCAAACAGAACGTGAAGAGCACTTACATATGAGCGCTATTTGGAGGTTTGATAGCTAAGGTATGGTGATCAACTGTCTCTAGTCACTTCTAAAAGCCTCTAAAACACTTTCAGAAATGCTCTGACCTGGCCACTTGGCATCCAGCTTCCACCAGTTGCCTTCTCTCTACCCTCGTGAACTCACCTGGGCGACTCTGACTTGGAAGCTCCCTCTTTGGTGCCCATGGCTCCTCTCCTTGCTCCAGCTTGAGTACCAGCTCAGGTTTGGTGACACAGTGCCCTGTTATGGGAAATGACATGGGACTTGGCAAATCTGCTTAAGGATCAGGCCCTTTGAAGAATCAGAAGGGAGAAGCTTTAGAAGCTGTACAATGATGGGGCCCTCATCAAAGAAGACCTTTTCACTAGAGAGGTGAGAATGTAACAGACTTTCAAGTTCCCCAAAAGGGTCTCTGAATCCCAAATCTCAAGCCTGAAAGTCATTACACCCTACAGTGATTTGGTGGCTAAGACAGGAAATGCATGCCTTTGGCAGCTGCATGGGAAGGACACTTACCCAGTGACACCAGCTGCCTGTAGTTCTCCAGCATCACCTCCTTGTACAGGAGCCTCTGGGCAGGGTTCAGCAGCTGCCACTCCTTCTGGGTGAAGTCCACAGATATGTCCTCGAACAACACCGAGCCCTGTAACAGTCAAATCCCGCTCACTGGGAAGCGTGCAAGACCGGATGGCATGGGAAATCAATATGGAAATGAATTTCTACTGTGTTCATTGTTTTAAAAATTTGGGGCAGGGGAGAGGGTAGAGGGTTAAAGGGAGGGGGCAAGGAGAGAGGGAGAGGGAGAGAGCGAATCTTAAGCAGGCTCCATGTCCGGTGTGAGCCTGATGTGGGGCTTGATCTCACAACCCTGAGATCATGACCTGAGCCAAAATCAAGAGTCAGATGCTTCACCGACTGAGCCACCCAGGTGCCCCTACTGTGTTCATTGTTAAGAGTTTACCAGAACATGTTACAAAGGATGACAACTATGTACCTTCCTTTATGTTGTACTCTGTGGGAGAAACAGAAGCCATAATAGAAATACTCTGCCTCTATGTTTATTTATTAATTCATAAAATAATGAACATTTGAGTCCCTCTATATATCGAGAACTATTCTAGTCGTAAGGATGCTAAGGCGAAAGAGACACTGATCCAGTTATTAAGGTGTTTACGGACCAACAAGGAGATTTTCTACAAAACACACACATGTCCAATAATAAATTACACAATAATAAATAACAACACACATTTAGTTAAGGGAGTCCCAAGCAGTACGGGGTGACGGAATAAGGTTGGGGGCTTCGAGGAGACTCAGAGCAGTAGAGGTATTCAGTGGTCAGACACGAAGAAAGTCTGGATCTTCTCCTGGAGACCAGGGGCTAATACTGAGGCACCCCATCAACAGGAGTTCCTGAGCATCCCTCTGTGCATCGACATGTAAATGATTTACGTCTGGGACTCTCCAGCTCACCGCCAAAAGTAAAGTTCCCTTTCTTAATTTTTTCTAGATACAAAAGAAACATGACAGGGCATTCTAGTACTTTCCTCACATACCATACATTACTTCATTGTTGGTGCAGTTCTCTGGGTGGACACGGGGCTTCGGAGATGACTTCCATGGAAATGCGGACATATAGATAAATAACATGATCAGATTTATATTTTGAAAGCTATGCCCTAGTACAGCAGAGTGGGGAAGTGTTTTAAAGCAGTGGTTCTCAATCAACATGGTCTTGCCTGCCGGGGAGGAGAATGTGGTCATGGCAGGAGACATTGTGATTGTCCGAACTGAGGAAAGGGTGCNGTTGTCCGAACTGAGGAAAGGGCGCTTCTGGTATCTAGTGGCTGGAGTCCAGAGATGCTGTTGGACATCCTACGATGCCCAGGACAGCCAGGATTAGCTAGCCCCAAATACTGATTGCGTTGAGGTTGAGAAAGCCGGGGAAGGGTTTGTAAAGGGAAGGGAAGGGAANACATGGTCTTGCCTGCCGGGGAGGAGAATGTGGTCATGGCAGGAGACATTGTGATTGTCCGAACTGAGGAAAGGGTGCTTCTGGTATCTAGTGGCTGGAGTTCCAGAGATGCTGTTGGACATCCTACGATGCCCAGGACAGCCAGGATTAGCTAGCCCCAAATACTGATTGCGTTGAGGTTGAGAAAGCCGGGGAAGGGTTTGTAAAGGGAAGGGAAGGGAAGGGAATTCAGAGAGGAAGGTAATAACCATAATCAGAGAAGATTTTAATGTAGTAACAGGGGCATTTAGAAGTGGAGCTGATTCTAAATGGTGTTCAATTGTTTAGGGCAACAGGGACAATGGAACACTACTCCGGGTCATCTGCAAGAGCAGCTGGGTCAAGGCTGGGGCCATATACTGAGACTGACAAGCCAGGAGGAAGAATAGGTCAGGCAGGAGAGAGAGAAAGAGGGAGAGGGAGAGAGATCTTGGACGTGTTATACGTAAGGCATCTGTGACACACACAGGTGGAGAGTTCCAGGTGATGGCTGGATGTAAGGTCTTGGGGCTCAGGAGAGAGGTCGAGGATTAAGATGACTTTTGGAAATCAGGAGCATCTCGGTGGTAGCGGAAGCCGTCCAAGTAGGGAACTTGCCCACAAAGAACAGGGAGAAGGAAGACTTGGAGCCTGGCGGGGAGGAGGAGGGAGAGGAGGCCTGGCGACCAAAGAAGCGGGAGTCAGCCCTTGCACCTGCACAGGGAGAGCAGAGCACGTCCACGACAGCACTCTCGAGGCAGCCGCCGAAGGAATGAANTGAGCCTGATGTGGGGCTTGATCTCACAACCCTGAGATCATGACCTGAGCCAAAATCAAGAGTCAGATGCTTCACCGACTGAGCCACCCAGGTGCCCCTACTGTGTTCATTGTTAAGAGTTTACCAGAACATGTTACAAAGGATGACAACTATGTACCTTCCTTTATGTTGTACTCTGTGGGAGAAACAGAAGCCATAATAGAAATACTCTGCCTCTATGTTTATTTATTAATTCATAAAATAATGAACATTTGAGTCCCTCTATATATCGAGAACTATTCTAGTCGTAAGGATGCTAAGGCGAAAGAGACACTGATCCAGTTATTAAGGTGTTTACGGACCAACAAGGAGATTTTCTACAAAACACACACATGTCCAATAATAAATTACACAATAATAAATAACAACACACATTTAGTTAAGGGAGTCCCAAGCAGTACGGGGTGACGGAATAAGGTTGGGGGCTTCGAGGAGACTCAGAGCAGTAGAGGTATTCAGTGGTCAGACACGAAGAAAGTCTGGATCTTCTCCTGGAGACCAGGGGCTAATACTGAGGCACCCCATCAACAGGAGTTCCTGAGGATCCCTCTGTGCATCGACATGTAAATGATTTACGTCTAGGACTCTCCAGCTCGCCGCCAAAAGTAAAGTTCCCTTTCTTAATTTTTTCTAGATACAAAAGAAACATGACAGGGCATTCTAGTACTTTCCTCACGTACCATACATTACTTCATTGTTGGTGCAGTTCTCTGGGTGGACACGGGGCTTCGGAGATGACTTCCATGGAAATGCGGACATATAGATAAATAACATGATCAGATTTATATTTTGAAAGCTATGCCCTAGTACAGCAGAGTGGGGAAGTGTTTTAAAGCAGTGGTTCTCAATCAACATGGTCTTGCCTGCCGGGGAGGAGAATGTGGTCATGGCAGGAGACATTGTGGTTGTCCGAACTGAGGAAAGGGCGCTTCTGGTATCTAGTGGCTGGAGTCCAGAGATGCTGTTGGACATCCTACGATGCCCAGGACAGCCAGGATTAGCTAGCCCCAAATACTGATTGCGTTGAGGTTGAGAAAGCCGGGGAAGGGTTTGTAAAGGGAAGGGAAGGGAATTCAGAGAGGAAGGTAATAACCATAATCAGAGAAGATTTTAATGTAGTAACAGGGGCATTTAGAAGTGGAGCTGATTCTAAATGGTGTTCAATTGTTTAGGGCAACAGGGACAATGGAACACTACTCCGGGGTCATCTGCAAGAGCAGCTGGGTCAAGGCTGGGGCCATATACTGAGACTGACAAGCCAGGAGGAAGAATAGGTCAGGCAGGAGAGAGAGAAAGAGGGAGAGGGAGAGAGATCTTGGACGTGTTATACGTAAGGCATCTGTGACACACACAGGTGGAGAGTTCCAGGTGATGGCTGGATGTAAGGTCTTGGGGCTCAGGAGAGAGGTCGAGGATTAAGATGACTTTTGGAAATCAGGAGCATCTCGGTGGTAGCGGAAGCCGTCCAAGTAGGGAACTTGCCCACAAAGAACAGGGAGAAGGAAGACTTGGAGCCTGGCGGGGAGGAGGAGGGAGAGGAGGCCTGGCGACCAAAGAAGCGGGAGTCAGCCCTTGCACCTGCACAGGGAGAGCAGAGCACGTCCACGACAGCACTCTCGAGGCAGCCGCCGAAGGAATGAAACTCTCCTCCCGAAGGAATGAAGCTCTCCTCCCGTGTCACCAGTGGTGACAATTTCAAGAATAAGAGATGTTCCTACCGCGACATGATGGGCTGGGCACACACATTTATCTCTTTGGCCTTCAAAACTGGAGCAGGGGAGACATAAAAACACCACTATGTGATCAGGGCAGAGGAGTGCAGGGAAGGGGGCTGTCAGCAGGGGACAAACTCTGACTGGTTTCTGTAAGAGATGGAGTAGGAGACAGAGAGGCTGTGTGCTCATCCCCTAATAAAAACCCAGAAGGTGCAAGAGAAGGTTCTGTTCAGAGCCAGGTGGCAGGAAGATGAAATGGGATCTGGGCTGAAGACCCAGGAGAGAGAGTGGGCATATGAGGACTGCCATGCTCCTGGCTCGTTCTTACCCCTGGAGGGGTTGGCGAAGGGTCAACACTCAGGAAAACCTTCTCTATAAAAAGCAGGGCAATCGCCTCCAGGACTTTGCAACCCAAGAGAGAAAGAAAGTACTATGCTCAGTACACTGACCAGTCCCAGCTTTGCTTTTAGGGCAACACTAGGGAAACAGACCAATGCACTCTGCCATCAGGTAAGGCTTTGCCGGCTTTGGCAGGGGGAAAGGAGGGTCCCCGGGAGCTCTGCCCCCCTCTGTACAGCCTACAGAGAGTCCTGTCTGTACACATCTCCCACCAATCCACGGAAAAGGCCCCAAGTCTCTCCTTCCACTCAAGGGAAGAGCTTGCCAAGGAAAGAGACGTCTGTGCTGCTGCTGCCTAGATTGATCTTACGAGGTTTTTGTCCTTCCATTTACAACAGAAAACTAAAAAGGGCCCAGACTCTGCTGGAGGAAAAACAATCAATCGGAAAAATAAGCATCAGGAAAAACTGCTTAACAAATTGTTATTTTATGTAAATAAAAACCAACAGCCTAAAAAATAAAGTACCAAGATGAATCGATTGAAGCCTATGAAGACAAAGTTAATTTACATATTGAAGACAATACTTTTAAGATTTCAGCTTGGTGTCCCCAGATTGGTGTCAGAGTGTTATTTCCATAAAATGAGAAAAGTTGGCTCTGCGAAAAGAAGGACCCAGATAGGACATACTCTGTGGGTGACTTAGGAAAACAAAAAGCCCTAAAACTCTCCAAGGGAGGCTTTGAAAACTCCATGACTTGGGGACAAAAATGAGCAAATCTCTTAACGCACAGAACAAAAGCACAGGAAAATGGAAGAGATGACAGAAAAGTAAAGGGAGGACAGCCAGACCGCCGCGGAGAGCCACTGACAGCCTCCCAGGAGCTCTGGGTGGCAAGAATGGAGAGGAGGCAGGGAGGGACATAATCTCGGGAAATCACTGGAAGTGTCTGGGGGCACTCGAGCGTCCATGGGCAGCAGTATCTTCCTCGGGCAGACGCAGCCTGGTGAGATAGCTCAAACTCCGGGAGAAAGAAAAACTTGGCAAGAAGAAAGAATAAAACAGGAGTGAGAAGCAAACTGGCACACGACTTCTCCCCAGTCTCTGCAGATGCTGGGAGATAAAGGAGATCCTGTTTTCGCCTCCTACCCTGAAGGAAAAGGAGTGCAGACCCTGGGGGTGTAGCCAATTATTCCGGTGACAGGGTGGAATAAAGGTGCTTCCAGACACTCAGACTCAGAAGGCCTGAGATTCTCCAGAGGCCTCCATCAGAAGTCAGCAGTGAAGAAGGAGAGTGTGGACAGCAGACAGAAGAGCAAGAAGAACCGGTTCCTGGTGAAGCCAGAGAAGGGAGGAGGACTTACAGACCTTGCGAGGGAAGAGGCACAGGGTAACTCAACTTCAGGGAACGTTGAAAAACATTTATAAACTGTATGTAGGCACCATTTTTACATTTTTGGACAAAGCGACATATTGTGGGTGTGAAGCCTGAGAATTCTCGAAACTTGGGAAGAGGAGCTGCTACAGTGATTGACGGGGCAACTGAGGCAGGCTGTGCCAGTCCAGCAACAGTCCATCTGGAACGAGGCAGTAAAATCAGTCCCTGAAAAGACGGAGAATGACTGGTCCTCTGGATGGGTTAGGAATGCCAGAGCTCACACGCAGCCGAGGGCACCTGAAACCCTCTTTCTACCTAAGTATGGTTCCCAGCTTTAGGAAATAAAAACACAGGGCACCCAGGGAAACAACAAATAGGTTTTTAGTATAAGTATGTCCCATGCAAGGTATACTTTCTGTGCCCTGTGTCTTATCTAGCAACGCCATGCCCAAGAGACGTCCCATTCCAAGTTCCTGGACAGCCTGGACCAGAAGCAGATGGTAACTTACTTTCAAAAATGGGTGGAAGCTTGTAGTGGGCTTGGACTCCAGGACAAATTTGACCTATCTGGCCAAATTTCTTTTCTTTTCTTTTTAGTAACCTTTACACCCAATGTGGGACTCAAATTCACAACCCCGAGATCAAGAGTCGCATGCTCTACCGACTGAACCAGCCAGTTGCCCCCATCTGGCCAAATTTCTTTTTAATGATGTATCCTTAGAACCATTCCAGCTACAAGCACTTAAACCTGTTAGTTATACTTTCAGTAAAAAGGGCATAATAAAACTCCCTACTTCATAACACTGTCGTAATTAAAAGAGTGAAGCCAGGCAAGGAATTTAACAGTAACTAGAACGTGATAAGCAACCCTAAGCTGTAGATAACATTAAAAAATGTTTTGTCTTCAAACTTGGGACAGCAAAATAACCAGAAAATGTGTATTAGAATTGAAATAATTTTTGTTCAAGTAGCTAGAAGGTGTGATGCAATTGTTAACAAAGGATTCAAAAAAGAATATTTATTATGTAAAGACAAAGTGGGAAAAGAAAANTACACATCTCCCACCAATCCACGGAAAAGGCCCCAAGTCTCTCCTTCCACTCAAGGGAAGAGCTTGCCAAGGAAAGAGACGTCTGTGCTGCTGCTGCCTAGATTGATCTTACGAGGTTTTTGTCCTTCCATTTACAACAGAAAACTAAAAAGGGCCCAGACTCTGCTGGAGGAAAAACAATCAATCGGAAAAATAAGCATCAGGAAAAACTGCTTAACAAATTGTTATTTTATGTAAATAAAAACCAACAGCCTAAAAAATAAAGTACCAAGATGAATCGATTGAAGCCTATGAAGACAAAGTTAATTTACATATTGAAGACAATACTTTTAAGACTTCAGCTTGGTGTCCCCAGATTGGTGTCAGAGTGTTATTTCCATAAAATGAGAAAAGTTGGCTCTGCGAAAAGAAGGACCCAGATAGGACATACTCTGTGGGTGACTTAGGAAAACAAAAAGCCCTAAAACTCTCCAAGGGAGGCTTTGAAAACTCCATGACTTGGGGACAAAAATGAGCAAATCTCTTAACGCACAGAACAAAAGCACAGGAAAATGGAAGAGATGACAGAAAAGTAAAGGGAGGACAGCCAGACCGCCGCGGAGAGCCACTGACAGCCTCCCAGGAGCTCTGGGTGGCAAGAATGGAGAGGAGGCAGGGAGGGACATAATCTCGGGAAATCACTGGAAGTGTCTGGGGGCACTCGAGCCTCCATGGGCAGCAGTATCTTCCTCGGGCAGACGCAGCCTGGTGAGATAGCTCAAACTCCAGGAGAAAGAAAAACTTGGCAAGAAGAAAGAATAAAACGGGAGTGAGAAGCAAACTGGCACACGACTTCTCCCCAGTCTCTGCAGATGCTGGGAGATAAAGGAGATCCTGTTTTCGCCTCCTACCCTGAAGGAAAAGGAGTGCAGACCCTGGGGGTGTAGCCAATTATTCCGGTGACAGGGTGGAATAAAGGTGCTTCCAGACACTCAGACTCAGAAGGCCTGAGATTCTCCAGAGGCCTCCATCAGAAGTCAGCAGTGAAGAAGGAGAGTGTGGACAGCAGACAGAAGAGCAAGAAGAACCGGTTCCTGGTGAAGCCAGAGAAGGGAGGAGGACTTACAGACCTTGCGAGGGAAGAGGCACAGGGTAACTCAACTTCAGGGAACGTTGAAAAACATTTATAAACTGTATGTAGGCACCATTTTTACATTTTTGGACAAAGCGACATATTGTGGGTGTGAAGCCTGAGAATTCTCGAAACTTGGGAAGAGGAGCTGCTACAGTGATTGACGGGGCAACTGAGGCAGGCTGTGCCAGTCCAGCAACAGTCCATCTGGAACGAGGCAGTAAAATCAGTCCCTGAAAAGACGGAGAATGACTGGTCCTCTGGATGGGTTAGGAATGCCAGAGCTCACACGCAGCCGAGGGCACCTGAAACCCTCTTTCTACCTAAGTATGGTTCCCAGCTTTAGGAAATAAAAACACAGGGCACCCAGGGAAACAACAAATAGGTTTTTAGTATAAGTATGTCCCATGCAAGGTATACTTTCTGTGCCCTGTGTCTTATCTAGCAACGCCATGCCCAAGAGACGTCCCATTCCAAGTTCCTGGACAGCCTGGACCAGAAGCAGATGGTAACTTACTTTCAAAAATGGGTGGAAGCTTGTAGTGGGCTTGGACTCCAGGACAAATTTGACCTATCTGGCCAAATTTCTTTTCTTTTCTTTTTAGTAACCTTTACACCCAATGTGGGACTCAAATTCACAACCCCGAGATCAAGAGTCGCATGCTCTACCGACTGAACCAGCCAGTTGCCCCCATCTGGCCAAATTTCTTTTTAATGATGTATCCTTAGAACCATTCCAGCTACAAGCACTTAAACCTGTTAGTTATACTTTCAGTAAAAAGGGCATAATAAAACTCCCTACTTCATAACACTGTCGTAATTAAAAGAGTGAAGCCAGGCAAGGAATTTAACAGTAACTAGAACGTGATAAGCAACCCTAAGCTGTAGATAACATTAAAAAATGTTTTGTCTTCAAACTTGGGACAGCAAAATAACCAGAAAATGTGTATTAGAATTGAAATAATTTTTGTTCAAGTAGCTAGAAGGTGTGATGCAATTGTTAACAAAGGATTCAAAAAAGAATATTTATTATGTAAAGACAAAGTGGGAAAAGAAAAGCATTTAGAACGTTTCCATAGCAACTGAGATAAAGGAGTATATCTTATTTAGATGGAACTGTGGGTGAAAACAATCCCTGATGTCAAAAGAAAAATACGTTCACATACGTGTTGCACACATCAAAGGTAATCAGTGAAACAACACAAATCAAACGTAGACCTTCAAAACCACCAGAAGAGGAAAAAAGGAAAGTCAGATAATATCACAGGATAAAAGTCCAAAAAATGAAGATAAACAATTCATATGAAAGCATGGTCATTAAAAAATGTGAAGCCACTCTTGGATTTCATTGAAAAAGTTGAGTAATAAGTCAATGACTCACCCAGGATATGTTCATCTCCTGCTCCGGGGTAAGTTTCCAGAACTATGAGGCCAGAGCTGGAGGAAGGGGAAGGAGCAGAGCAATCATGAGAAATAGGGTCTGTCCTGATGGTCCCCCCGGAAGCTTTGCCTAGAAATCCACACATAGTAGCTGACAGCCAGCCACAGGGTGGGAGAATGTCTCTGACCCTTCAAAGGGGCCAAGGGGATTCCCCTATCCCTGATGTAACCCTGGGGATTTAAGAGAAGCATGCTTTTCATTGCGGAGAGTAAATATTCCTATGTTATTGGTTTCTTACAATTTACAGGTTTCTTTGATTTAATAGCAGACAGATAAAAAACAAGCCAAAGTCCAACTGAGAAAGAGCTGGTTAAACAAATCTTAGCATAGCAAGGATAACATGCCACGCCTTTGGCCATTATTAAACATGTTACATTTGAAGTTTCTGATGTCTGGGATTTGTTTATTATTTGCTTAAGTTTGTTTGTTTAAGTAATTTCTACACCCAGTGTGGGGCTCGAACTCATGACCCCGAGATCAAGAGTCCCACGCTCTTCCGACTGAGCCAGCCAGGGGATTTACTTTAAAATAATCTAGTCATGAAAGGTAGAAGGGAAATGTGTATGTGTGTGTGTTAGGGGTGGGTACAGATGAAACAAAATGGTCATAGGTTGATAACGGTGGAAGCTGTGACAAGTATTACGGGAGTAATTACGTTATTTTCTTTACTTTTCTATGTTTTGAGTATTTTCATCAGAAAAAAGTGTAAAAAATGATGTGACAAACAACAAAAATCTGACAGAGATCTGCTCACTTACTTTCTTACATATATATATATATTTTTTTTAATTAAAAAAAATTTTTAAGTAGTCTCTACACCCAACGTGGGGCTGGAACCTGCAAACCTGAGATCAAGCAATGCCCACTCTACCAACTGAGCCAGCCAGGTGCCCCTCCTACTTATATTTAAAAAATTAATATGAACCTCTAACAGGCTTTAAGGAAGTCTATTTTTTTTTTTAAAGGGATCTATTCTTCTTTGGTTTCAGTGTCTCTAAGGGATTTTTTTTTAAATTAAGAAACTTGTTTCGACTTAACTGAGCCACAGTGGACAGAAGAGGGGCTTGGGAGTCAGGGGGTCCTTTAGGTTCTGGGACTAACAAATAATGTAAACTGAGATTATATTAATATTAACGATACTGACAACATTTGGATGGTACTTACTATGTAACAGGCAATGTTCTAAGTACTTTATATATATATTACCTCATTTATTCCTTAAAATAAAGCAAGGTGTAGGTAGTATTATCACTCCCAGTCTACAGGTGAGAAAATTGACGGAAGAAGTGAAAGTAATGTGGTAGAGCCGGGCTTTGAACCCTGGCAGTCTGGCTCCAGAAACCTTGTACTTACCCCTATGCTAATGACTCCCTCAGACCCAATACTCTTCACTTTTAAAATGAGACAGGTGACATAACCCCTGAAGACCCTTGCTGTACTGCTACAAAGGCAAGAATGGGGGTTGGGTGGTAGCATATCCCTAAATTCCAGATGAGGGGATGGCTGTGGTTTGCGGGCTGTGCAGAATCCCAGGAGAGGGGCTGCAGGGAGAATAAAAATCATGGGGGGTAGTTTGGGGAGAGTGGAGATAGTGTCTTCCTGGCCGTCCTCCCAGACCACATCCTCATCCACTGTCCACAGGATTTCCTCATCCTAGGAAGCCTGCCTCTTGCCCACCACCCTCAGCTCGGCTCACCTCTCTCTTTTGCAAGTTGGCCCACAGCTTGGCTGACGGACAGTGCTTGACAACCTCTGGTGCGGTGATTTGACTCAGGGCAGAACGATCAGAAATTGTTTCCAAGCAAGCAAAGATGGAACCTGCTTGTTTCTGGGGTCTGTGTCCCCAGCTGCGGTGGGCTGTTTCTGGGTGGGGGGGGATCTCCCAGGTGGGAGTCCTGCTCATGGTGGCCCCACCTTCTTTCCTTACAAGAGCTGTGGGAATCCAAGGAAATGTGAACCTGGCTGGAGGGGTAAATTCAAATAACTTGAAATCTCCAGCTCAGGTCCCAGCTGTCCCTGGGACTTCACCACCCCCTACAACAGTTCTCAGTGGGGTTCCCAGACCAGCAGTAGCAGCCTCAGTCAGGAGCTGATAGCAATGCAGATCTGGGGGCCCCTTCCAAACCTACTGAACCGGAGACTCTGGGGGTGGGGCCTTGCCAGCTCCTGGGTTTTAACAAACTTATTTGAGAGCAATTGTCAGAAAAATCTGGTTTGGGAGTCTGTAAGCCGCTGAGGTCACAGGGGAGATGGACAATGAAGAAAGAGTAGAGGTCACTGTTATGCAGTGACCCGAGGGCCCTGAACAGATGTCAAGAAGTCCCCACGAACTCTAGGGAAGCCCAGCTTGGTATACTCCGGGTTCTTCCTCGTGCCTCTGTGGGACTTGCCACTTTGCTAAGTGCTGGGAAGGATGCGCTGCTGGACAAACCCAACATGGGATTTAGAAATAAAACTGCTCGTGGTTTGTATGCCGGCTCCTTCAATTACTACTGTCCATGAGACCCCACCTCCAGACTCTTGGTTTTCTTCTTGGTTAAAATGGGATTAATACCAATTTTACGGGGGAGGGGGGGCTTTGGAAATAAATAATACTCTTAACGAAAAAAAAAAACAGTGATAAAGGCAATTAACATTTCCCAGGTACTTCGTGAATGCCAGGACCTGTGCTGAGTGCTTTACAGGTGTTATCTTATGCAATGCTCAGAACAACCTGGAGACAGGTTTTAGGAATAAGTTGATTTTACAGACGGGGAAACTGAGTCTTAGAGGCTCATCATTTTGCCCGCGGAGATTCAGTGGCTGAGCTAGAATTTAAACTCGTCGGAGTTCAAACTTAGGCGCTTGCATCAGTCTGCTAAAATGCATACCCACCACCNTTCTTCTTTGGTTTCAGTGTCTCTAAGGGATTTTTTTTTAAATTAAGAAACTTGTTTCGACTTAACTGAGCCACAGTGGACAGAAGAGGGGCTTGGGAGTCAGGGGGTCCTTTAGGTTCTGGGACTAACAAATAATGTAAACTGAGATTATATTAATATTAACGATACTGACAACATTTGGATGGTACTTACTATGTAACAGGCAATGTTCTAAGTACTTTATATATATATTACCTCATTTATTCCTTAAAATAAAGCAAGGTGTAGGTAGTATTATCACTCCCAGTCTACAGGTGAGAAAATTGACGGAAGAAGTGAAAGTAATGTGGTAGAGCCGGGCTTTGAACCCTGGCAGTCTGGCTCCAGAAACCTTGTACTTACCCCTATGCTAATGACTCCCTCAGACCCAATACTCTTCACTTTTAAAATGAGACAGGTGACATAACCCCTGAAGACCCTTGCTGTACTGCTACAAAGGCAAGAATGGGGGTTGGGTGGTAGCATATCCCTAAATTCCAGATGAGGGGATGGCTGTGGTTTGCGGGCTGTGCAGAATCCCAGGAGAGGGGCTGCAGGGAGAATAAAAATCATGGGGGGTAGTTTGGGGAGAGTGGAGATAGTGTCTTCCTGGCCGTCCTCCCAGACCACATCCTCATCCACTGTCCACAGGATTTCCTCATCCCAGGAAGCCTGCCTCTTGCCCACCACCCTCAGCTCGGCTCACCTCTCTCTTTTGCAAGTTGGCCCACAGCTTGGCTGACGGACAGTGCTTGACAACCTCTGGTGCGGTGATTTGACTCAGGGCAGAACGATCAGAAATTGTTTCCAAGCAAGCAAAGATGGAACCTGCTTGTTTCTGGGGTCTGTGTCCCCAGCTGCGGTGGGCTGTTTCTGGGTGGGGGGGGATCTCCCAGGTGGGAGTCCTGCTCATGGTGGCCCCACCTTCTTTCCTTACAAGAGCTGTGGGAATCCAAGGAAATGTGAACCTGGCTGGAGGGGTAAATTCAAATAACTTGAAATCTCCAGCTCAGGTCCCAGCTGTCCCTGGGACTTCACCACCCCCTACAACAGTTCTCAGTGGGGTTCCCAGACCAGCAGTAGCAGCCTCAGTCAGGAGCTGATAGCAATGCAGATCTGGGGGCCCCTTCCAAACCTACTGAACCGGAGACTCTGGGGGTGGGGCCTTGCCAGCTCCTGGGTTTTAACAAGCTTATTTGAGAGCAATTGTCAGAAAAATCTGGTTTGGGAGTCTGTAAGCCGCTGAGGTCACAGGGGAGATGGACAATGAAGAAAGAGTAGAGGTCACTGTTATGCAGTGACCCGAGGGCCCTGAACAGATGTCAAGAAGTCCCCACGAACTCTAGGGAAGCCCAGCTTGGTATACTCCGGGTTCTTCCTCGTGCCTCTGCGGGACTTGCCACTTTGCTAAGTGCTGGGAAGGATGCGCTGCTGGACAAACCCAACATGGGATTTAGAAATAAAACTGCTCGTGGTTTGTATGCCGGCTCCTTCAATTACTACTGTCCATGAGACCCCACCTCCAGACTCTTGGTTTTCTTCTTGGTTAAAATGGGATTAATACCAATTTTACGGGGGAGGGGGGGCTTTGGAAATAAATAATACTCTTAACGAAAAAAAAAAACAGTGATAAAGGCAATTAACATTTCCCAGGTACTTCGTGAATGCCAGGACCTGTGCTGAGTGCTTTACAGGTGTTATCTTATGCAATGCTCAGAACAACCTGGAGACAGGTTTTAGGAATAAGTTGATTTTACAGACGGGGAAACTGAGTCTTAGAGGCTCATCATTTTGCCCACGGAGATTCAGTGGCTGAGCTAGAATTTAAACTCGTCGGAGTTCAAACTTAGGCGCTTGCATCAGTCTGCTAAAATGCATACCCACCACCAGCCAGCCCTTAGCTTGCAGACATATAATGAATGTTAGAACCATTCACTCTCATTCCCGCTGCGGTCATGGATTTGACTCGCTTATGAATGGGTGACCAGGGCATATGCAAATTCGAGAAGCTCCTGGAAACAGTTCTTTCGCATTCAGATGGCTCTCCTTCGGCGCGCTTTATTCTGACCAAGAAACCCGTGCCCTTATCCTTTTCGTGTAACCTGTGGGTCTGCAGCCAAGCCACTCTGTGTCTGGCTTTCTTTAGGGTCCTCAGCCCGCGTGGGGTTCGCTCAAGTTTTTGCTTCCACCATGTGTGGGCACAAACCTATCCCGCGCCGGGCAAAGCAACCCTCCAAACTAGGTCCTCACCTGTAGTGCACATCCTTCGTGCAGGACTCGGTCACCGAGCAGCGCGCCGACCCGGAGGCTCCCGGATTACCTGCTGTGCGAAGCCGGAGACAAGGGAGCGGGTGAACAATGAGGAAGAACTGCACATGCGCAGGAGGAGCAGCTGCGAGGGACAGGTTCCCGGGGCTCTCCTGCTGGTGATCCATCAAATTCGGGACTCCGTTTCCCACAAGTCTCCGCGCTCCTGTCTTAGGGAATGTCGAAAGAGTCCCTGCCTTATCTGGAGAGTTGGGTTATTTGTCCAAAATCATCTTTACTTTTGTTTGGAGCGCTGGTTCCTCCATGACCCCTGGATTAGGAATCTGAACCCGGTTCCACGGGTTCCTAGGACCAGGGTCCCTTTAGACTCAAAGCGACCTTGGGAAGGAAAGGTAGATATCAACTGTACGCATGAAAACATAAAATTTTAACTGAAGTACTAGAGAACAAAGCCCAGCAATGTAGTAAAAGATGGATGCCCACCACCAGTCAGCTTTCTCCCAGGAATGCAAGCATCATCTCCACTCAAAAACCGGATTTCAAAGTACCACTAAAATTTAGATGAAACAGCAGATACACAAAAATCAAAGGAAGATCTGATCAAGGACAGTCCTCATAATCTACCCTCCCGGAGATGACCATGCTAGGTGATAGTTTCGTTAAAACAGGACACTGAAATTTCAATATGTTATTTTGATCTTTTCATTTAAACATGTGGTTAATCATTTTCTGACCCTTTTAACCTTTTCATTTTGAAAAATTTCAAGCTCACAGAAAGGTTGCTAGGCACGATTCATTCTGCATGAACATCTGGAAACCATTTATTTAGATTCACCAATTGTTAATATTTTGCCATATATGCAACTCTCAATTTCTCTCTCCCTGTCTTCTCATCTTCCTCACCATTTGAGAGTAAACTGGAGACATGAACTGTCACCCCAAAAACTTCAGTGTGCATCTCCTAAGAACAAGGGCATTCTTTTATGTAACTACCACACAATGATCAAATCCAAGAAATTGAACACTGAAATGTTATCTAATATGCAGACCATACTCAAAGTGCACCCATTGTCTCAATAGCCTCTATAACTTTTTTTTTCTTCCTGATCCAGGATTCAATTCAGAATCATTCATCAGATCCAGTTGTCACACTGTTTAGACTCTTAGTTCCTCAGCCTTTGTCTGTCTTTCATGGCAGTGGTTGTTTTGAAGAAGACAGAGCAGTGGTTTTGAAGAATGTTCCTTCATTTGGGTTTGTCTGTTTCCTCACAGATTCAGGTTATCACATTTCCTGGCAGAAATTCTACATAAGGGATGTTATATTCTTCTTAGTAAATCACATCAGATCAGTTTCATATACATGATGTTAGTTTGTCCCATTTTTGGTAGTACCAACTTTGATCCCATGATTAAGATGACGGGCAGGTCAATATACTCTTATATCAATTGTTTCTCTTAAGCCAATCATAGTAATAGGAAGTGAGTTCCATTGACAGTACCATTCGGTATCTAGGACTAAGTTAATAAGAAGTTAGCTACACCTGTGGGAGGCACAGCATAATGTATAAACCTGTGGAATCACTATGCTGTACACTCAAGACTAATATAACATTGTGGGCCAACTATACCCAAATAAAAAAATAAAAAACAAGAATTTGGCAGAATTACACAAAAGAAACTATTACACTCTACTGTGTGACATTAAGGATGTGACACATATTGTATTTTAAAGGCACATGTTGTTGTCCTAGACGGGAAAACTCAACATTCTTTAAAAAAAATTCCAATCAAAATTTCAGTAACTTGAGCGATGTGATTTCCTTCCCCCTTCTTTCCTTCCTCCCTTCCTTCCTTCTTTCCTTCCTTTCTTCCTTCCTTCTGCTTTATTATACTTAACAGAACACATCTAAATTTCATCTGGAAAAAACAAACAAACCCTAGCAAAAAAGCCGGACTTAAAAGAATTGGAGTATTTCCTATCAGACACACGAATGTAATATTCAAAACGTTGCCTGCTCTTTCGAAGAACAGGTACCCAAGAGCTCATAAGAATTTAGAGCACGATAAAGGTGGAATTTCCAAGTAGGGCACTGTGGGAGGAGGGAGAAATGAGACAGTCAAGAAATCATGTTCGGAATCTAGGGGCTGTGGGAGGAGAGGGCAAGCTTATGTCTCTAGTAGGAACACATTATAACACATAAATTTCATATCAACTCTTGATTTAACATTTGAACAGTAAGCCACCAAGTACCTAGAGAAAATATAAAAGAATTTTCTCATTTAAACTCTGGGCAGGGATGGCAAGCTGTCAAACCATAAAAGAAATGACTGCTGAATTTTACTCTAGAAAAATTTAAAACCTTACTTTCAGAAAAAAAAATTAAGTAAACACACATTTGGACAATATATTTGTTAAATATATGAAAGAAATGGTTTATTGACTTCATTTAATTATCTCTTACACATTTATAAGAAGATCACACTACCATAAAAATGATCGATGGATAGGAGGGGGAAAGTAATAAAAGGGAAAATGCAAATGAGGAATAAATATGCGGAAGCAGCCGATAAACTCCAAATAAAAAATGCAAATGTTTAAATACATTTTTTGGCCTTTATAGTTGGCAAAGATTATAAAGAAAAACGATATCCAGGGTGGGCATAAGTTTGGGAAAATGTTCATTCTCATAAATTTCTATTTGGAATATAATTTATAAAACAATTTGGAGGCCGCTCTGTACCAAGATTTAAAGGAGCATGCACTTCAATGTAGCAATTCTATTGTTAGAAATACAACCGAAAGAAATAATTGTCTAAAGATACATGTATAAGTACATTTCTTACAATTTATGCTAATGGCACCACATTGTCAAAAAGCTAAATATAAAAGCCAGAAAAACAGAAAAAAAAAAGAGCTTGTAGGAATCCATAAGGTAGGGAATCTATCAGGGAATCACGGAAGATTATAATGCAGAGATATATTGACTGACATGGGGAGTTCGCAATATTTATTCATTCACTCACTCATTTATTTCAATATTATAAAAATAAAATACTTTTTACATAGAAAGATAAGGTATTGATTTATTTTTTATAAAAATCATAAATGTCTCCTAAGGGTATAAAAACAAATGTAAAAGCCAAATACAGGAACAAAACTAGACCCCCAAAATTAAAAATTACTTTACTTTTACCTACATTACAATGGAGCAGTCTATGCAAGGATTTTTGCTTATAAGACCTGGAAAAATTCAAAACCTGTGTTATTCAATACTCGTATCCCCATAGGAAGAGATGTAGAATAGGAAGAATGCATTCTCAGGGAGCATAAATTCACACCCGCTGTGGAATGTATCTGCTTTAATACTGCCTTTTTTATCTCGTCCGCCTTGGCTCTGATGCTGTATTGAGTGTTCTCCACTAAATTAACTGCACAGCGCACTGCGGTGTTTGTGTAAGTGTCTTTGCAGTACATTATAACATCTAATTTCCACTTCAAAGTAATTGGTCTTCATGAATTTTTAAGCCCCCTGAGAGCACTACCATTTAATGAATATTTGGATGAGAATGGTGTAGTAATTAAAATATTTTAATAACCGTGAATGCTAAGATAACTGCCAAAGTAACAAAATCATTCAAAATACTCTAAAGCATGAGTAACAGTGTGCTCATTCAAGGACATTAGCAATACTGAGCTTGATTGTTAAATGGGTGAATTTTAGTTTATCTGCTAAAATGACATAGCCAAATCTCAGTAAGATAAACAAAGCTCACCATTAGTGCTCTTTGCTGCTCATGATGTATGTGGTCCCTTACAATTTTGGAAACTCCAGAAGGCTTGTATTATATTGAAATTTGTAACTAATATGAGACATTGGTATACTCATTGTTGGTTTCTTATAAATGTCCATTTTCAATCATATTTAGGAAATTCCCTTCTCTTCCTAGTTTGCTAAGGATCTTAAAATCATGAATTTAAAAAATTATGACTGGACTTGAATTTTTTTTTTAAGATTTTATTTATTTATTTGACAGAGAGAGAGATAGCCAGCGAGAGAGGGAACACAAGCAGGGGGAGTGGGAGAGGAAGAAGCAGGCTCCCAGTAGAGCAGGGAGCCCCATGTGGGGCTCGATCCCAGGACCCTGGGATCATGCCCTGAGCTGAAGGCAGACACTTAACGACTGAGTCACCCAGGTGTCCCTGGACTTGAATTTTAACAAATGCATTTTCTATATTATTGATTGGACCTTTATATTGCTAATATATTCTTTTCCACTGGTTAATTTTTAGGGTTAAACAAATACTGTATTCCTGGACTAAATCCAACTTGGTCATGAACTCTTACCTTTTAAAAATACTGCTTTGTGTGTGTGTGTGTGTGTGTGTGTGTGTATTTACGTGAGATGATGGATGTTAACTAAACTCATTGTGGTAACCGTTTCATAAAATATGAAAGTCAAGTCAGGGGGCGCCTAGCCAGCTCAGTTGGGTTAGCACGTGACTCTTGAACTCAGGGTTATAGGTGCAAGCCCCACGTTGGGTGTAGAGATTACTTAAAAAAAATTAAATCTTAACAAAAAGTCAAGTCACTCACTATACCATACATCTTCAACTTATACAGTACTATATGTCAGTTATGTCTCAGTACAAGTGGAAAAAGTACTGCCCAATTTTATTTGCTCATATTTTGTTTAGAACTCGACTTCATGAATGAGATTGACTTTCAATGTTTCATTCTTATAATATCCTTATTTGGTTTTGATATCCAGACTATGTTGGCCAACAGTTGACAACTAGTGTAACAGTTAATGGGTACCTGAGTTTTCTAACTTAAGGGGAGGCTAAGAAACAAAGAATTTAGGGTCCTTGCTGGCATGGATGGGGTGATCTTAAAGCTTTGCCTCCAACCCATGGGGGCCAATCCCACAACCACTTTTTCCTACAAACTGCCTTGGAAAGAAGAAAAAAAAAGGTGAAGAGGGAAAGAAAAAACACTCATGAAGAAGCCGCATGAAGAACACTGCACACCTTTAGAAAGCGTGTTATGGTTTAACAAAATCCCAACCAAAATCTGATGTGTTTATTTTTGCTTTGATGTTTTACTTGACAGGCATTTCTAAAGATGTTTTATTTATTTATTTGACAGAGATAGACGGCCAGCGAGAGAGGGAACACAAGCAGGGGGAGTGGGAGAGGAAGAAGCAGGCTCCCAGCAGAGGAGCCCGATGTGGGACTCGATCCAGGAACGCCGGGATCACGCCCTGAGCCGAAGGCAGACGCCCAACGACTGCGCTACCCGGGCGCCCCTTGACAGACATTTCTACAACTTCATCTGAAAGGAAAATAATTAGGAGACAGGGCAGAATTTATTTATTTATTTTTTAAGAAATGCAGAGGAATACTTTGGGAGGGCTCCAGACCTGGACTAGGACTGCATCTGGAAAAGGACAGAAGGGAACAGATTTGAGCAAGTTTGGTGACCAAATGTAAAGTAATTGGTAATTGATGGGTGTGAAGTATTGAGCAGAAGCCATTTCTGGTGGCTTATTTACCATACTGAGCTTGTGAAAGCCATACATCTATACACATATCCTTCCGTAGCAATATTCTTCTGCAGAATCTATATCTTTAAAGAAAGGACAGAGATACCCACTCAATAGATTATGCAAATGCAGTCACGACATACAGGGCACTTTACCTAGGCAGACTCAAGCATACTCCAGTCATCACAAAATACGGATTCACATATGCTATGAATGCAGTTGTAACACTAGGCACAAGAGAACACAGTCACACAAAAATCAGTACGTGATCCACTCACGTCCCAAACATTCCATACGTAGCTGTCTTTACCATTTACAATGTGCGTATAGAGGCATGTTTTTCTTCTCTAACCCAGCCGGGAGTAGCAGGATTGATGACACTTGTTTCTCTTTCTCTCTCTCTCTCTTTAAAGATTTTATTTATTTAGTTGAGAGAGAGAGTGAGAGAGAGGAGCAGAGGGAGAGGGAGAAGCAGACTCCCGGCTGAGCAGGGGCTCATCCCAGGACTCCAGGATCATGACCTTAACCGAAGGCAGACGCCTAACCGAAACACCCAGGTGCCCCTTTCTCTCTCTTTTCAAAAAGACTTTATTTTTTTAAAGATTTTATTTATTTATTTGACAGAGATAGAAACAGCCAGCGAGAGAGGGAACACAAGCAGGGGGAGTGGGAGAGGAAGAAGCAGGCTCCTAGCAGAGGAGCCTGATGTGGGGCTTGATCCCATAACGCCGGGATCATGCCCTGAGCCGAAGGCAGACGCTTAACCGCTATGCCACCCAGGCGCCCCTAAAAAGACTTTATTTTTAAGTACTCTCTGCACCCAGTGTGGGGCTCGAACCACAACCCCGAGATCAAGAGTCAAGCGCTCTACTGACTGAACCAGCCAGGCGCCCCTTGTTCCTCTTCCTTAGTGCCATTAAAACAACTCAGAAACGTTGACTCCCAAACTAGTCCCAAAGGAAAAAAGGAAAGGAGATCAGCAATCCAAATCGGAGAGTTCTTCTTGACAAGGGCTTTTGATAGAAAAAGGGAAGGGTCATTTGTTGTTAGGAAATCCTGCAACTTTGTCATTTTTCTCCAATTTGATCATGCACCAATTTTCTCCATTGGACCTTTGCATTTTCATGTACATTTTATTTTATTTTTTTAAAAGATTTTATTTATTTACTTGACAGAGAGAGACAGCCAGCAAGAGAGGGAACACAAGCAGGGGGAGTGGAAGAGGAAGAAGCAGGCTCCCAGCAGAGGAGCCTGATGTGGGGCTCGATCCCAGGACCCTGGGATCACGCCCTGAGCCGAAGGCAGATGCCTAAGGACTGCGCCACCCAGGCGCCCCTCATGTACATTTTAGAATCAACTTGATATCTTCAACAGTAAAACCTGCTGGGATTTTGACTGAGAATGCATTAAATCTACAGATCACTTGGGGGAAATTGTAATCTTTATTAATATGGGGTTGTCAAGTCCAAGAGCATGGTACATTCTTCCTTTTATTCAGACCCTTTTACATTTTTCTCAATATTATTTGTTGTTTTCAGCACCGAGATTTAATATAGCTTACACTAGATTTATTTCTCTGTATTAAATGATTTTGGTACTAAGTGAATATTTTAAAATTTTCATTTATTATGTGATTGTTGTTGGCATATAGAAAAATCACTGATTTTAAAAAAATATTTATTTTGGGTGCCAGGACGGCTCGGTTGGTTAAGTGTCTGCCTTCAGCTCAGGTTGGGATCCCAGGGTTCTGGGAATGAGTCCTAAGGTGGGCTCCCTGCTCAGCGGGGAGTCCGCTCCTCCCTCTCCCTCTGCCCCTCTCCTGGCTTGTGCACTCTCTCTCTCTCTCTCTCTCAAATAAATACAATCTTAAAAAAATAAAATAAAAAAATATTTTTTTTCTACCCAGGCACCTGCTAAATTCCCTTAAGTCATTCGTAGAATCTTTTGTATTTCTTACGTACATGATCGTGTCACCTGTAAATAGAGTTTCATTCCCAATCCTGTGTGTTGACTGCTTTTTCTTTCCTTTTGCACTAACACGGTCATTACCATGTGGAGTGGAAGTCCTGATGGCAGGCACCTTTTAACTCATTCCTGATGAGATTAAATTAAAACTCACTATTTAATCCCATTCAAGGGGACAGCTCTTGATATTTAACCTTTTCTTAACTAAGGAATTTACTTCATTTCATATTTTAAATGTGATATTCAGCATGCTCTCCCTCTAGAGTTCTCCACTTCTCCCTTTTCAGCCCCAGAATCTAATCTTCATGCAGAGGATTCTTCATGGGAATCTTCACAGGAAAAGATGTCTGGTCTGGGTGTCATCTGCTGGGTCCTGCTTGCCTGGGCCAGGGCCATCCGATCCTGCTAGGATTTGGTTTGGGCTTCTGTTCTATTGCATCTGTTGCTGGCTTTACTTATTCAGCCGTGCCACCCCGTCCTTCACCCAGGCCACCCTCAGCCTCTGCCCTCCTGCCCCCCTCACTCTCAGCCCTGTCCTCGTCCAGCAGCCCATGCTACCCCCCAGCCCCCACCCACCTTGTGGATGATGGCTCATGGGAAAGGGAGGTAACGTTTGACACCATCTCTCTGCCTAAAGGTGCCAAGTTACCTCTCCTTCTCCATTGCAGCTACCTTGTGAAGGTGAGGATGACCAGGTGAGACCCCTCCTCTCAGATTCGAGTGGGAAATGGGTCACAAGCTCCGCTGGGTCTGTGTACTGAAGACATCACGATTGAGGCACATGGTAGGCATTACGAAAGAACACTCATAATTTTTTAGCCTAAACCTTGTTTATCCCTTAGTCCGCTAGTTTTCAAAGTGTGGTCCTTGACCAGCAACATGAGAATCACCCAGAAAACTTATTAGAAATGCAAACTTTTGGGCCCCACACCGGCCCTACTGATTCAGAGTCTGGGGGCGGAGGGTGGCTAGCAATGGACATTTTCATGAGCTCCCCAAGGGACTGTGGTACAAGCTCCAGTTTGAGGATCACTGCCCTCCTCTCCTCATTACGCTATGGACTAGAAGGGCCGGGAGAATGTATGCAGGTGACTGGCCCTGGCTGAGACACCAGCAGGTCCTGGGTGTGTTAGTCTGAGCTCCATATAAGTGGGTTCGGGTGTAGGCTGGGTCTGCCAGGGCAGCCGGATTTCCTTCTCGGAGAAGGGGCGTTCACTCCCCATCTGCTGGATGCTAGAGGCAGTTTCCGTTTCTGGGGCAGGTTCGGTGAGGGCAGTTTCAGACTCCCAATCACTGGGGCAGCCTGCTCCCCGTGAGGTCCTGGTTGCCGTAGCAACTGTGTGGGACCATTAGGAGGACTGGGAGAAGCAGGAAATCGGGTGCAAGCCGGGGAGTCTGAAAGACTCTACAGTCTGTTCCCCTCTGTGGGTGTGGGGGTGTGGGGGTGTGGAATTCCTGCTCTCTCATGATTCTGTTTTCAGTTCCAAGGTGTGGCTTCTCGGAGGTCTGCTCTTCTCTAGGGAGGAAATGAAGAAGAGAAGGGGAGGGTAAAATGATTCTTTCATTTTAAAAAAAATCATGTCCCAGGTCAGTTAACATCGTCTCTCTTTTTCTGAAATGCCAGTATTCGGTTCCTAACACATTAGCTGCCGTGTCCTAGATTTTCATACTCATGTCTAGTGGCATGTTTTCCAAGTCTGTCTCTCTTTTTTTATGATTTTCTTTATTTATTTGACAAAGAGAGAGAGCGCAAGGTGGTGGGGGGAGAAGCAGGCAAAGGGAGAAAGAGAAGCAGGCTCTCCATGGAGCAGGGAGCCTGACTCGGGGCTCGATCCCAGGACACCAGGATCACGACCTGAGCCGAAGGCAGATGCTTAACTGACTGAGCCACCCAGGCACCCTCCAAGTCTGTCTCTTTACATGAAACTGGAAAGTTCTCTTCCAATAGCCGCATATTCACTCAACAAATGTCTCAAGGAGGAACTAACTAGAGGGCATCAGAAGACAGGCTACTATGAACAGGGCCAAGGGATTCACTAGGAATTCCACCGCGGAGGCGCAGCAGAGACCTGCTGAGTTGGGGATGAAGCTGGAGATCACGTACTGGTCAGCAGCAGCAGCATCACCCAGGAACTTGCTAGAAAGGCAAACGCGTGCACCCCCTCCTCAACCTGCTGACTCAGACCCTCTGCAGGTGGGGCCTGGCAACCTCTAGGTGATGCTTGCTAACGTCTGAGAATCTGTGCCCTAGGGTATCTCTCAAAGAGTGGTCCCAGCACCACAACTACGGGTCAGCAGCATCAGCCTCATCGGGGAACTTGCTAGAATTGTTAGAACTTGTTAAGAGTCACAAATTCTCCAGCCAAAGGTTGCATCTGTTGCTCTGAACCCTGTTTGTCTGGAGCAAAGCAAACAGGTCAGTTAGGAGAGACTGGAATGAACCTGCCATGAAGCCATGAAGCCAGGATTCATCTGGATAAGAAAAGAAGTTGAGGGATTATGCACACGACCAAGGTCTTTAGTTAGTGTCACCAAGGCACAACAATTAAAGGAACATGAAATTGGCCTTAATGTTGGGAGGTTGAGTACAATGACAGTCAATGTTCAGAAACCAATCAATGTAGACAGAAAGATTAGGTAACTGGTGAAATTTTTGCGTAATTTAACAGAAGAGGACAAAGCTTAGTCAATGCATGACACCAAAGACTTGGAAACAGCCCAAACATCCACATATAGGAAACAGGACTCCATTTAATTATACCTAATTTGATCAAAATAGTCCTTAAAATGTTTAAGGGATTTTCATGATTATAATATACATGACATCATTGAGTAGAGCGTCGTGGTTTATTAGGCTGGACCTTGAGAATCTGAGAAAGCTAAATTGAATTCTGTTTGTCCTGGGATATCACACTTCTCTTCTTTCAAGCTATATAACACTTATAAATTCTCATATTAATGAAAAAAATGCAGGATAAAAAGTGATATTCTTCATTGATCCCTAAAACGATCTCTTCTTCCCCACTTTTATAGACTGTGTACATCTTTAGGCATTTACATACGTACATATAGATACAGTAATTATACATATAATTAACATGTTCAGGTTTTTGTATGGAAATGGGATAATCTATGTAATATCCTGTAAACACTTCTCTAATTTCACAATATTCTAAAGCTATTTCTAAGGCTTATCCATGAAGAGCTCCCTAATTCTTCAACTTCTGCATGCAATTCCAGTCTGGTTATTCCATAAACTGTTCCTCTAATTATATACCCATACAGCGCCTGCATATATTACTGATGCAACAGCCTGCTGTACATGGCCTGTGTATGTCCAAGTATTTTTCTACTAAAACCTAGTTCATCAAAAGATAATGAGCTATATTGTTTTCAGAGGTATGACCAAGTTGTACTTTGAAAAACATGAGCCAGTTTTTAAACCCAACTCCAGTGTTGGAAAGTTCTTGGCTCTCAGAGCCTGACCACAGTAGATATTACGTTTTAGATATTGTGACTTTCCTGCCAAGAAGTTAGGGCTCATGAGTAATTTCATTGCATTTCCCCGATTCCGACTGGCTCTGACCATCTTTCACCTTTATTGGCCCTTTGTCTGCATTTGAAAAATGAATTGTTCACAGAATCTCATTCACTTACTGAGCAGCTCCTCCTTTTCCTAGTTACTAAGCTGTGCACAGATTGTGAATATTAATTTCAGCTATGCCCTATGCAAATGTCTCAGATCTGCTGCGTATCACTTTGCTTCCGGGAGATATTCTATCTTTAATATAGTGTCATTGATTCCATTAGTCATTTCCATTTTGCTTCCTGAACCTTAAGTATTGCTTAAGACCTCTCCTCTGTGACTCTATACTATTATAATTTATTGTAACATTGGTATGCTCTTTCCATCTGAGCTTCTATCTCATCTGGCATTTACCTCTGTGGACAACTCCAAAAACAGACCTTCTTCCTCCCCTAGAGGATGTTATCTCCTCATTGTTCACGGAATCATTTTACAGCTGATATGTGGATGTCTGGGCTTGTTTCTCTAGTCCATTGATCTACTCATCTGTTCCTATGCCAATTATTATTCTATAATGACTTTAATTACTATAGCTTTATAGTCTGTGGATAGAGGGACCCCTCCCTTATTCCCTCTCTCTTTTTTAAAGATTTTAGTTATTTGAGAGAGAGAGAGGGAGCACACTGAGGTGGAAGGGCAGAGGGAGAAGCAGACTCCCCACTGAGCAGGCAGCCCTGTCACAGGGCTCAATCCCAGGACCCTGGGATCATGACCCGAGCTGAAGGCAGACGCTTAACCAGATTTTTCTTCTCTCTCCATAGGCTTTACACAGCTCTTTTTGAATGATCAAGTATTTAAGGTTGTAATATTAGGGGTCCTTTGCCATGGAGAATGCAATGTTTCTTTTCTTCTCTAATTTCTCATTTTTCCTGCACAGGAAACCTCCTGACTTATACACTTGCTTGCATTTTCATTGTTTTTTGTTTTTGTTTTTGGGTTTTTTTTTTAAATTTTTGGCTTGGTTTTTGTTGATTTTTTGTCTAACTATATATATATTATATATATATAAAGTTTGGCATGCATATGTGTTTTTCTTATTGCCTTTGCCAGTTTTTTTTAAAGAAAGCTAAATGACAATGGGAGCATCCTAGACATTTTTGTTACAATAATGAAAATGTTCCCATTGTTTCATTATTTCAGATGTTATTTGCTGTGGGTTTTGAGTATGAATGTTTGTTCTCTAAGTGATTTTCCTTTCTCCCTTGATTTTAAATAGTATTTTTAAGGTTTTTGCACTAAAAAAAGCTGTCATTGAAGTGTAGTTGACATATAATGTTATATGAGTTTCAGGTATACAACATAGTGACTTGACAATGATTCTATATATTATTTAATGCTCACCAAGAAAAGTGTAGTCACCACATTACCTTATTGACTATATTCCCTATACTGTATTTTTCATCTCTGTGACTTATTTGCAAATAGTATTGTTTTTTAAAATTGGCTGAATCTTATCAAATTCAGAGTTTGGTACCCATTGGGAGTTTTTCTTTCCTCTGTTAATGTACTAAATTTGAATAACAGGGTCTTTATAATCAATAATCAACCTTTTTGTTCATCTCAGGGCCAAAATTTATTAACTCTATAGCAGCATAATTTTGCTATTTTGTATTTAGAAATTGTATCTGTTTAAAATGGAAATCAGTTTATTTATTCTTTTGTGGCTACATGTATGTTTGCCCTGTTTGTTTTGGGGATGTCTTTGTCTCCTAGAATAAGATGGTGAAGTTTCCCATACTATTTTCTTTCTTCTGCTTTGTATAATAAGGAAATATGTTCTTTGAAGTTTTCATTTATTTATTTATTTATTCATTAAAGATTTATTTATTTATTTATTTGACAGAGAGAGAGACAGCCAGCGAGAGAGGGAACACAAGCAGGGGGAGTGGGAGAAAGAAGCAGGCTCCTAGCGGAGGAGCCTGATGTGGGGCTCGATCCCATAATGCCGGGATCACGCCCTGAGCCGAAGGCAGACGCTTAACCGCTGTGCACCCAGGTGCCCCCATTCTTCAAAGTTTTGATTTACTTTCCACACAAAATGGTCCNCCTGATGTGGGGCTCGATCCCATAATGCCGGGATCACGCCCTGAGCTGAAGGCAGACGCTTAACCGCTGTGCACCCAGGCGCCCCCATTCTTCAAAGTTTTGATTGACTTTCCACACAAAATGGTCANTTCATTTATTTATTTATTTATTCATTAAAGATTTATTTATTTATTTATTTGACAGAGAGAGAGACAGCCAGCGAGAGAGGGAACACAAGCAGGGGGAGTGGGAGAGGAAGAAGCAGGCTCCTAGCGGAGGAGCCTGATGTGGGGCTCGATCCCATAATGCCGGGATCACGCCCTGAGCCGAAGGCAGACGCTTAACCGCTGTGCACCCAGGTGCCCCCATTCTTCAAAGTTTTGATTTACTTTCCACACAAAATGGTCCAGACCATGTCCCTTTTTAAGAAATGATTTTGTTCACTCTGGAGTCATTGGTCAGGAGTATTTTCTGAGTCCAAAATAGTTAACAGTCCTATAATTTATTCTGTCTTCCCTAAAAATACAAATTTATTGGAATAAAGATGCATACTTTTTTCATTTCTGAATAGTAGTAACTGTGGGTAGATCATTCTTGCTTTTTATGCTTGGAGTCTCTCTCTTTTTTTTTTTTTTAAAGATTTTATTTATTTATTTGACAGAGAGAGAGACAGCCAGTGAGAGTGGGAACACAGGCAGGGGGAGCGGGAGAGGAAGAAGCAGGCTCCCAGCAGAGCAGCCTGATGTGGGGCTCGATCCCAGAATGCCGGGATCACGCCCTGAGCCAAAGGCAGATGCTTAACGACTGAGCCACCCAGGCGCCCCTGCTTGGAGTATCTTTTGTAATCTTTCTTAATACAAATGCCTATTGGTCATAAAGAATTATATATATATTTTTCCCAGTCGTGTCATTTTTCTTTAGGGTAGAAATGGGCTGGCCTGACAGTCTCTGGTTTTGGCTTGATGTCCTGTTCCCACTAATAGATTTCATTGCACTGTACCTATTTAAGACTGTTACTCCCCACAAGGCTATACATTTATTTTTTTAATTTCTATTTTTGTATTATTATATCAAGTAGGTTCCATGCCCAGTGTGGGACTCAAGCTCGTGACTCTGAGATCCAGAGTCGCACACTCTGCGGACTGAGCCAGCCAGGCACCCAGGCTGTCCATTTCTTCGGATACTCCTNTCTTCGGATACTCCCTTGACCACACTCGGCAAATGTTGATATATTTCAATTCCTAAATAGTTCAAAATCTGAGTTAATACCTCCTTTGCTGTAGTGCTTCATAATTAAAAATATTTCAGATAACATTTCATTATTTTGTTCTCTGGCTTTTTAATACACATGATTGCAGTTTGGGCAGAGAATTGGACATAGAATTTCTGCCTTTAGAATATGTGGAGACTTTCTTTGTTCCTAATACATTGCCAAACTCAAAGGCTGGCTATTAACTGACGGTTGGCTATAAAGTAACTTTGTAACATTTAGATCAATTTAATTGTGACACTCTTCTTCTTAATTCCATTTGCCTATGTGAACTGTTTTCTGAGACAGAGATGTAAAATTCCCTGTGGTTTTCTTTTTGTTTCTATTAAATATTTACTTGATTTAAAGCATACAGTATTGTTGCATAAAGGTTAATGCAGATTCTGAGTAAGACTAATATTTATCAACGTAAAATTCTTCTTTGTGTCTTTGACATTGAACATTTGGACATTAACTTTCTGTGCTCTTTCACTACCTAGGCATTGAAAGGTGGAGGGGACTCTGACAGGGGAGGACTTAATGGATGCCAAAGGAATATTTTGGCACGAACCCATCTATTGTTTCTAAACCAAATTTAATACAGAAAAGTCAGTCCTTGATCATAATGAGCTCCTACTATATACACTGTGACTTCTTTTTTATTTTTATTATTTCATTTATTTTTTATTTATTTATTTGACAGAGACAGAGACAGTGAGAGAGGGAACACAAGCAGGGGGAGTGGGAGAGGGAGAAGCAGGCTTCCTGCTGAGCAGGGAGCCTGATGCGAGGCTCGATCCCAGGACCCTGGGATCATGACCCGAGCCGAAGGCAGATGCTTAACAACTGAGCCACCCAGGCGCCCCTACACTGTGACTTCTTTACATTATTTTGTTTCCTCTGCATGGGTCTTCGAATTGTTTAGTGATCTTTCTGGTCTGACAATTGTAAGTGCTCTAATGTGAGTTCTGAATACTTTATCTGCACCAAAAGGAATGTTCCAAGAGATGTATTTCTAGGGTAACTTCCTTCCCATGACACAATCATGTCAGTTACTCCAGGCTCAGGAACTGGATTCATTCCTCAGTCAATCCAAAAGTCCTAGACAACTTTTCTGTTTCTATTGAAATAATGCTTTAAAGAAAAAAAAATCATACGTATTCAGTGGAAAAGTTAAAAATATGGATTACAAAGAAAATGTACCAATACGGCCACATCTCAGCCCACCACTGTTTGCAATTTTTCCTAGGAACCTGTATATTTTCTTCAAAGTCCCACTACATAAAATTTATAATATATATTATCAGTTTAACATAAATTCTACAAGTCATTAAATTACAATATACAACTGATAATATATAAATTATTGATTTTATGGCTTCTTTGTAGCAACAGCCCATGAATAGGTATAATTTGACCAATCCCTCAATGTAGGCAGTTTTCTACTTTTTTCACTATTATAAAACACTGCTACGGACATATTTCTAGTTAACTATTGTATATTTATCTTAGGATGCATTCCTGGGAATTTCTCTATTGAACCTTGTTTCTTTTTCATTTATGACAAAACCCAAATTTACCTCTTCTTTGAAGGCATCACTCCTATGCAAATTGTGATCTCACTTTTCAACATCTCTTGGCCAATGTATCAGTATTTAGCACTACCTGTTGTAATAATAATTTTTAAAAAGACTTTATTTATTTATTTGAGAAAGAGAGTACAAGCAGTGTGAGGGGGAGAGGGAGAAGCAGGCTCCCTGACACGGGGCTTGATCCCGGGACCCTGGGATCATGACCTGAGCCGAAGGCAGACGTTCAACTGACTGAGACACCCAGGCGCCCCAGAAAGGAAGAAATTCCTAAATGTACTTAAGTTACCTTATAGGACACACAGAATGGCAGAATGAGAAACTTAGCAAATCTTCTTCCTAAAAGCACTGATAAAACTGAACAAAATTGTAAAACAACCATTTCAGGACTCTGGTGGTAGCCCAAGGGCATATAACAAATTGAGAAGATACTTCTCCAAGGAAACTACTAAACTGTGGATACAAACAGTGACATTTTTTGTGTTTTATCCCAGCTGTCAGGTCAAAAGTCTCATGGCAAGCTAGACAACTAGACACTTTGCTGCTAGAGAGGACTGACTTAATTCCAAAACTCAGCTTTTGGAAACTGTAGCAATCTCCATGCAACCGAGTGAGGAAGGTCAATGTTGCAGTTAGCCTGACTTTGTGATCCCTACTGGGGTCAGCAACAAACTGGCAAACTAGCCAAGACTTTAATCAGAAATCCAAGAAAGGAGATAGGTAGAGTTAGCCTTGATAAGTTCCCTATATCCCTGGTGATCTGGACTTCTGAGCAAAGGTGTGCACATGCTTAGAAGAGGAGGGAACATTGACTATCTACCCTTTCCTGGATAAATGGGAGGCCTTGCGCAGGCACAGAGGAGACAGAGTGTACCATGGAAAATAAAATCTGGAGCCGACTTGTCAACAACTGAACTTTCAATTCAATACCCAACCTTCACATAGGTCCGTTCATTGGCAAAAGGTAGAAGAAGCCTTACTGGCTGGAGACATTTGAGCACAATCTCTGACCAATCATTGGCTAACTCAAACCTATGCTGAAAGAGGAATGAAACCAGGTTTATGAATGAAATCAAGAATAATTGTTTAAAATGATGAGCAGGGGGGGCGCCTGGGTGGTGCAGTCGTTAAGCGCCTGCCTTCGGCTCAGGGCGTGATCCCGGCGTTATGGGATCGAGCCCCACATCGGGCTCCTCCGCTATGAGCCTGCTTNAATAAAATAAAATGATGAGCAGGGGGCATCTGGGTGGCTCAGTCGGTTAAGCGTCCGACTCCTGATTTCAGCTCAGGTCATAATCTCAGGGTCCAGAGATAGAGCTCCTTGTCGGGCTCTGTGCTCAGTGGGGAGTCTGCGTGAGATTCTCTTCCTCTCCCTCTGCCCCTCCCCGCCCACTCACTCACTCTCTCTCTCTAAAATCAATCAATCAATAAAATATTGAGCAGAGACAACAGTGGTTGTACACCCTGGGGGAGACAGACTCCAAAGAATTAGACAAGTCACCAAACAACAAAACCTGCAACAATAGTGCCCTCGTGTGGTAGAAATCGGAATTCCAGAGTTGCTGCAATATTATCCCGTTTTTAAGGGGAAAAAAAAATGACAAACCATGTAAAGAAATCAGAAATTGTGGCCCACACTGAGAAAAGCAACCAACAGAGATTTTGAAATTTTGGCGGGGGGGCGGGGCGCACCCAGTTGCCGGACTTACAGAGAAAGACTTCAAAAACGGTTTTTGTAGGTATATGTTCAAAGAACTAAAGGAAACCAGGGCAGGTATGACGATTCAAATAAAGGATATCACTAGCGATAGGATTTATGAAAACTGGAAGTTCTGGAGTTTAGAAGTACCATAACGGAAATGGACCTTTCACTAGAGAGGTTCTACAGCAGATCTGAGCTGGCAGAAGAGAATTCGGCAGAAAGCAACGTTGAAGACGGGGCAATAGAAATGACCCAATGTGAAGAGGAGGAAGAACAAGAATGAATAAAAATGCACAGAGCATCAAAGACCTGTGGAATGCCATCAAGCATGCCAACACATGCCTAGTAGAAGTCTTAGAAGGAGAGGAGAGAAAGAGAAAGAGAAAGTATTTGAATACTGGCCAGAAAGATCTCAAATTGGTGAAAAACAGTCATTTACATATCCTAGAAGGTCAATAAACTCCACATAGGGAAAGGAGAGAATTCTTCAACTCCAACCATCAGGATCACACAGCTGAAAGCCAGCGAGAAAATCTTGAAATGAGCCAGAGAACTATGACCCATCATGTACAAGAGAACAACAGTATAAAACGCAGCTGACTTTTCAAAAACCGGCAGAGGGCAGAGGCAGTGGGATGATACTTCCAAAGTGCTGAAGGAAAGAGACCAAGCCTGTTCAGCAAGACTCATTATTTCTGGGAAGTATTCAGATGTGCTAGATTATTTTTCCCCCCACGGATTTAATTTTTTTCTTTCATTCTGAGGCTTCTAGTTAGTAAATAATGGTATTTCTTTATTTTATATTTGCCTTAATTTTAATATTCTTTTAAATCCAATCTGGATTTTTCTAAATTCTTCATGGACTTGCCATTTAACTATTTTGTCTTTGCCTGTTATTCCATGTATCCCATCGATTGTATTCATTCCCAGTAGTTCTACTTTATTTTTTAAATTACTTCCTGATCCTGCTTCAGGTTAGCAATACCTTAGCCATCATTTCTTTAAAAAGATTTTTACTGATTTATTTGACAGAGTGAGTGAGAGAGCACAAGCAGGGGAGGGGAGTGGCAGAGGGAGAGAGAGAAGCAGTCTCCTTCCTGAGCAGGGAGCCCAACGCAGGACTCGATTCCAGGATCCTGGGATCATGACCCAATCTGAAGGCAGACACTTAACCAACGGAGCCACCCAGGCACCTCCTCTTATCCACTGTTTTGAGACTAGAGTAGTATTACCCACCACTCCGATGCAGGCAAGTAACAGGATGCTATGCTAATTACACTTTCTCTAGGTGGTAGAGAGTCTCATATTTAATACCTCATATTTTTGTAACTTATTTTGTTTTATTTCATGAAGCAAAACCCAAATGTTTTTCTAGCAATTGAATAAATCCAAATAAAAAATCAGTGATAAAACATTGTATCTGGAGACCTGGGTGGCTCAGTTGGTTAGGTGTCTGCCTTTAGCTCAGGTCATGATCCCAGGGTTCTGGGATCAATTCCCGCATTGGGCTCCTTGTTCAGCAGGGAACCTGCTTCTCCCCCTACCTGATACTCCCCCTGCTTGTGCTCTCTCTCTTTCGCTGACAAATAAAATCTTAAAAAAAAAACAACAACACAGACTTTGTATTTGATTGGCAAAAATATAAAAAATTGGTAGAATCTGAGGTTGGAAAAATCAGGATAGCAATTATATACACACACACACACACACACACACACACACGTATTAGAGTTTAGAGTGCAAACGGACCAGAACTTGACTTTTGTGCTTTAATATGTGGCAAGTATACAATTGAGATTCCTCTTTGAACAAGTCTAATTCTGGAACTTTAAATATAGTATACTGGTGATTAAGTCCACAAAGATCTATACACAAGATAGTGGATCACTCTTTATATTAACAAACATATATGCGAAAACAATGCAAATTCCAGGTAGTAAACCAATGGGTAAGTCTAGTATGGCACTGTAACTGTTAGTGTTAAAGTAACATTAAAATCAATGTACTATATTTATATTTAATCATGTATCAAATCATTAAAATCTGTGGCTAAACAAAAACTTGAGAGTAAAATCCCAATGAACACTTTCTCTATTAAGTGTAAACTTTTTTTGACTGTAGGGGCACCTGGGTGGCTCAGTCAGTTAGGCATCTGACTCTTTATTTCAGCTCAGGTCATGATCTCAGGGTCCTGCTCTGTACTCAGTGGGGAATCTGCTTGAGGATTCTTTCCCTCTCCCTTTGCCCCTCCCCGACTCTCTCTCATAAATAAATAAGTAAGTAAGTAAGTTTTTGGAGTGTAAAATTTTTAATGCATAATTCTTACAGAAAAAAAACTTGAGTTTAGAGAATAACGTCTGTGCCCTTTTATTAAATATTGGTGCTGTTTTTACATGAGACCTTCAGAATGCATAGCTGCACCACTCACTCTGAATCACCCACAACACTGCTACTTCCGAACCTGCAATCACCATATCCTTGTATCTTACACACACACACACACACACACACACACACACACACCCCTCATGGTGATTTATAGTGTGATGTGAGAGTCTAATCTTTTCTTCTCTTATCGTTTCCCCATCAGCCTGCCAACCAACTCTGGATTTTTCTCCTGAACTTAATAAATGCAGAGTGCCTTCAGACAGAGCTCACACTTGACTGCACGGCAAAGACTTTCCACTGGAATGCAGAACCATGAATGTGAGAACTGTGGAATCTCATCCTTTACACGACATAAGAAAATTCGTATGGTAGAGAAACCACAAAAACAGGATGCATACGTGAAGGCCTTTTAGGTATTGTTCATTGTTTTCTATTCACCAAAACATCCATGCATTTGAGCAACTCTTTGAAGGTCATGATTGTGGAAATACTTTTTACCAGAGCTTCAAAGTTTATACAACATCAGAAAAAGCTTACAGGACCCAAACTACACAAATGTGATGCGTGTAACAAGGGCTTTCCATTTTACTCCCTCCTTACTGAACATCGGAGAGTTCACACTGGAGACAAACCCTTTCCGTGTGATGAATACAGAAGGGCCTTTAGCCAACAGGCGACCTTGAAATGACATAAGAGAATTCATACCCCAGGGCAACACTTCGAATGCAATAAATGTATAGATACCTTGGACAAAGTGTCAAAGCTTATTGAACACTGGGAAAGTCCTACTGAACCAACATTATACAAATGTGATAAATGTGAAAAATACTTTAAGTTTTACTTACAATCTAACAGACATCAGAGAACTCATACTGGAGAGAAATCCTTCAAACATAATCTATGTGGAAAGATCTTTAGTCAAGAAGAAGTTCTGAGATGGCATTAAAAAGTTCACACTGGAGGGGCGCCTGGGTGGCACAGCGGTTAAGTGTCTGGCTCAGGGCGTGATCCCGGCATTATGGGATCGAGCCCCACATCAGGCTCCTCCGCTATGAGCCTGCTTCTTCCTCTCCCACTCCCCCTGCTTGTGTTCCCTCTCTTGCTGGCTGTCTCTATCTCTGTCGAATAAATAAATAAAATCTTTAAAAAAAAAATTTCACACTGGAGAGAAACTTTTTCATTGTCAAGTATGTGGACATGATTTTAGCACTAACTATGATCTTACCCAGCATGAAAGAACTCATACTGGAGAAAAGCCAGAGGGGTGTAGCCAGCATGACAAGACCTTCAGAACTGCATCTAATTTCAGCAATCATAAAAGAACTCACTTAGAAGGGAAACCCTTTGTATTCAGTGTAAAAAAGCGTTTAAAAGAAGGTCATACCTTGTTTCAATGTCAGAAAACTCATAGGAAACAGAATTTCTAAAATCAGGGTAATACTGCAAAGGTCTCTAGGTGCCACGTCTTTGTTAAACACCAGAGAATTTATCCAGAGAGAGTCTATCTATAGCTACATAGCTTTCCATACTGAATCCTCAACTCTTGTTCATCAGAATTCATACTGAAAAATCCTAGAATATAAAACGCATGTAGGAAATAAGAACATACTCAGCAAGGAAATAGCATCTATATGATTACAGATATAGTTTCTATCTTCCTTTGACCATGGTTCTTTTAAATATCCACCATAAAAAAGAGAAGATTCAGCCTAGGATTTGAAATAAGCCCAGGCTTTGTCTTTATCGTATTCCCTATACTGACAGTAGGAAGCGAAGAATACTGTAATCAGAAAAATACTTTATTGAGGTAATTCACTGAAGATAATAAATTAGATCACAAAAAATTTTTAGGAATAGAGGCAATATGGTAAATGATAAAAAGATTGTGTGGAAAACTGTACATCCAATCCAAGTACACATAAATAAATGATGTGAACTCTGTTTCTGGGATTAAAACTATTAAAGAAAATTCCTAGGGCCGCCTGGGTGGCTCAGGTCATGATCTCAGGGTCCTGGGATCTGCCAGATTCTGGCTCCATGCTCAGCGGGGATTCTGCTTGTCCCTCTCCCTTTGCCCCTTCCCCACTCATGCTCTGTCTCTCTCAAATAAATACAAAAATAAATAAAATATTTTTTAAAAATACCCTTTCCTGGATAAATGGGAGGCCTTGTGCAGGCAAGGCCATAGAGCATATAGACATAGAGCATATCATGGAAAATAAAATCTGGAGCTGACTTGTAAACAGATTGAACCTTCAATACCCAACCTTCCCATAGGTTCATCGGCAAAAGGTAGAAGAAGCCTTACTGGCTAGAGACGTTTGAGCACATGAAAAGTCCACCGTCATTAGCCATTAAGGAAATGCATAAGAAAGCCATAATGAGACATCACTGCATACCTATCAGAGTGGCCAAAAGAAAAAATAGTTCCACCCCCCAGTGCTGGCAAGGATGTGGTGAAACTGGATCATTCGCACATTGCTGGTGGGCATGTAAAATGGTAGAACTACTCTGGAGAACAGTTTAGGCAGTTTCTCACATGCAACTCTCACACAACCCAGCAATTTCACTCCTGGGCATTTACCTTAGAAAAATAAAAACTTACATTCACACAAGAACCTATATCCTAATTTTCATGGTAGCGTTACTTGTATTAGTCCCAAACTCAGATGCCCTTCAACAGGTGAACCATTAAACTATGGCACATCCACGTCACGGAATACTACTTGGCACTGAAAAGAAGCAAATTACGGATACACATAACGCGTTGGATGAATCTGCAGGGAATTAAGCGGACTGATAAAAGCCAATCCCAAAGGCCATATATTCAATGATTCCATTTATACAACACTTTTGAAATGACAAAATTTTAGCAATGGGGATGAATGGTTCCCAGGTTTGGGAAGGGGTGGGACGGAAGTGGGTGTGGGTATAAAAAGGACAACACATGGTGGGGGAAATGTCTGTAACATGACTGTGGTGGTGGATACACAACCCTGCATGTATGGTAATGTTGTATAGAACACACACACATACACACACACACACATACACACACACACAGGAAGCACACTGGGGAAATCTGAGAAAGAATGGAGAATTTTATCAATGTTAATATCCTGGTTTTGATACTATACTATCGTTTTGCAAGACGTTGCCATTGGGAAAACTGGGTAAATGGCATATGGAATCTCTATTATTTTTTGCAATGGCAGGTGAATCTATAATTATCTCAATAAAAATGTCGATTATTAAAAAAAAAAGACCCAAAAGCAAGTCTTTTTTCCCTGAAGTCTCAGGTTACACCTGCAGAACCACAGACAGGTTTGCATCCCACTTATGATAAAGAAAGAAAACGTGAAAGAGCCCAATGCCTTCATTTTAAAGAGCAGAAAACAGAGGCACACCACGGTTAAGTACCTACCCAAGCCCTTAAATTTGTTAATATTAAGGAGCTTGTCATGATTTCTGCCTTTCTGTATTTATAAAGGAGCATTTTGTGGCAACTGCCAAGCCTTCCAGCCCTGGGTTCAAACAACTTTGGGATGTAGCCCATCAGGGCCACAGCTGTCTGGCCATGTGACCTTAGAAAAATGATGTTTAATAAATAATTAATAATTAATAAATAATTAAAATGAGAATCATCATACCAACACCGATGGGATTTCAAGATGCTGAAATAAAATAATTCATGCTGCTACAGTGGGTGGGTGGTGGGCGACTCTTAAAAGAATGACTCTTTATTGGGGTGCCTGGGTGGCTCAGATGGTTAGGCGTCTGCCTTCGGCTCAGGTCATGATCCCAGGGTCCTGGGATTGAGCCCCGTGTCGGGCTCAGCCTGCTTCTCCCTCTTCGTCTGCTATTCCCCCTGCTTGTGCTCTCTCGCTCTGTCAAATAAATAAATAAAATCTTAAAAAAAAAAAGAATGTTTCTTTATTGGCAGGGAAAGTGCCAGACCCCGGAGCTGAAGTCTTCATATAGAAAGACATAAAAGGTACGGTCCTTGCTCTATGAACAAAGCCTAGAAAGAGAGAATACTATAAAAAAATAATAAACTCATACTTCTCAGAGTGTGAGAAATATGAGTGTAGGGGGATTGGGGTTGATGAGTCTGCCAAGTACACCTGGGGCCAGATGCAAACTAAGGCGTCTGAATGCTGCTCACGATTATACCCTGGAGGGTCGTGCCAAAGAGCCTGGTGTTTCAGGGGAGGCTGAAGCCCAGGGGGGCCCCTCACTGCTAGGAGGCCTGGGGCAAACTGCCTTTTTCTCAGAATCCTCCCTTTCCACATCTCCAAAATAACAGAATAATGTCCGTAGAGGACGACTGTGTCAGTAAACGAGATCATGAGTTTGGAAGCACTTGGCACCTGACAGGTTCAGGATCCCCCAGCATATCAATGACCTTACAGTTGTGAAGGCCGGAAGTCTGAGATGGGTCTTATGGGGCGAAACTCAAGGTACTGGCAAGACTGCGTCCTGGAGGCTCGAGGGAGAACCCATTTCCTCACCCTTCCTTAGCTCTTGACCCCCTCTCATCACCTGATGCCCCCGCCTCCTTCCTACAAGGGCCCTTTTGATTATATCAGCTCCACCTGGACCTTCCAGGCCCTTTTTACACCATCACCCACCGAAGGCACCTGCTTCTCCTCCTGCTTGCAGCCGCCCCTGGTGAGGGCACCAGGTGAGATCCCCCATCTCAAAGACTCCAGTGGGAAGTGCGGCACAAGCCCTCCTGTGGTGTGTGTTACGTGACATCATGACTGGGGTACACAAGAGGCACGAATAAAGAGCACTTGGGAATTTTCAGCCTAAACCTTGACAGACACTCTTGCATTCTCTACTCCTTCCTGACCCAACTATACTCAGGACCAAAACTGCTGAGAGCTCTGCAGGCAGTTACTGGCCTTGATTGGGAAATGAGAAGATTCTGAGCGTAATGACCTGGGCTCTACATAAGGAGGCTCAGGGGTGTGCCAGGCTTGCTGGCCGTGTTGGGGCTGACCTCTCCGAGAGGGTGAGTTCGTGCTCTGTTCCGCTGGGATGCGGAGGGGGTTTTGCTCAGGGTCGATCTGGGAAGCAGAACCACACACTCTGGAACATAGGCGAGGCCCTATATACCCCCAGATCCCAGCTGCCGTGGCATCACATGTGGGCTCCTTGTAGGGCCCAGGAGAGGAGAGGAACCTGCAGGTCAAAGTTGGGGGGCTGGTGTTGTATTCCTGGTTTCCTCTGTGTAGTTGAGGTGGTAGTGATTTGGGGTGGGGATGGAGGCTGGGGTGCCTGGTTTCACATACTTCTGCCCTCAGTTTGAAGGTGTGACTTCTCGGGAGTCTGCTTTCTCCTGAGAAGAGGAGGAGGAGGAGAAGGAGGAGAAAAATGGCCCTTTCATTTCTAAAGGTGATATCACAGGTGAATTGCTTACTTCTCATTCCCTTTCTAAAATAGGAATTCACAGGGCCTAAAAACATCTTGTTAATTGAGACTATAGGAAGAATCTGTTCCAGACCTCGACCCTAGATTCTGGTGCTTTTCTGGAATTTCGGGCGTTCCTTGGCTTGTAGACACATCCCCCCAGTCTCTGCCTTTATTTTCACCTTGTGGCTCCCTGGGTCTCCTCATTGTTCTGTCTTTGGGTCCAAATTTCCCCTCTGTGCATGNGTTTTCTGGAATCTCGGGCGTTCCTTGGCTTGTAGACACATCCCCCCAGTCTCTGCCTTTATTTTCACCTTGTGGCTCCCTGCGTCTCCTCATTGTTCTGTCTTTGGGTCCAAATTTCCCCTCTGTGCATGCATGTCTGTCTCCGGGCCCAATTTTCCCCTCTCGTATTGGATTAAGGCCCACCCTCATCTCATTTTAACTTGATTACTTCTGTAAAAACCTTATTTTCAAATAAGATCACATTCTGAGGTACTGGGACTTCAATGCAACTTTTTTGGGGAACTGTTAGGAATCCATAACAGATGGATATAAAAAATTATCAGACTGATTTCTTCTGGGAGAGAAGTTTTCATTTGTCTTGTGGTTATTGGTCATTCAACTTTTCAAATCCAAATTGATAACTGCCTTTGTTTTTTTAAGGCTATCTTTACTGGGTATAGAACTCAGGTGTGTGACCTCAACTAAATGCTCAGTCACCCTGTTCTCCCTGGGCACTGGAATAGTCTGGAATCCTACATTCCTACCAAAGAAAGTAGGATTTCTTAGTGACCTCTGAAGCTTCTGTCCAACTCCTTATCCCAAGAGCTGTTCTCCCAAGTCTGGCCCTGTGCAGGCACACTTCCAATGTCGGCCAAGAACCCAAGGGAAATTCTCCTACAGGTGCCTAGGGCTCCTACTCTAGCACCCTGCCCTCCCAACCCCAGCTGTGTTGGAAGGAAGCTCCAAACTCTGATATCCTCTCCCCCCATCCAGCAAGACCACTGCTTGGGTTCTATGTCCTTGCACTCTGGCTCTAGAAATGCCATGAAGGAAAATGCCATGAAGGAGAATGCCAGGAGAACATGCTTTTCTTCTGTCAAGGGTCACAGCCTTGGGCATGTTGCTTTCCAGTGTGTAAAAATAGTGGCTTGTATATTCATCTAGCTTTTTAGTTCTTTGACAGTGAGAGGGCAACTTACAGCAACTACTCCATCATGGCTAGAACCAAAAGTGCTCTCTCCTTTAAAGTACAGCTCAAATTGACTTCATTTTTGCAGGTATCCCCCGATGCCTCAGCTCATATAATTGCAATCTTTATCAATCCACACTGCATGGCATTGAACAAGTGATTTTATTAGTCAGGGTTCTCCGACAGGAGATCTCTATGACTTACTATTTTTTTTAAAGGTTTCTTTTTTCTTTTAAGATTTTATTTATTTATTTGACAGAGAGAGAGACAGGCAGTGAGAGAGGGAACACAAGCAGGGGGAGAGGGACAGGAAGAAGCAGGCTCCTAGCGGAGGAGCCTGATGTGGGACTCGATCCCATAACGCCGGGATCACGCCCTGAGCCGAAGGCAGACGCTTAACCGCTGTGCCACCCAGGCGCCCCATGACTTATTATATAACTCATGTGATTATGAAGGCTGAGAAGTCCCCAGATCTGTAGTCTGCAAGCTGGAGATGCAGGACAGCTGATAGCGATGGTGTAAGCTCTAGCCCACGTAAGAAAGCCTGAGAACCAGGAAAGTCAATGGTGTAAGTTCCAGTCTGAAATTCGACAGGCTTGAGAGTCAAGACTCAGTTTAAGCCTGAAGGCAGGCAAAGACCGATGTTCCAGCCCAACAGTTAGGATGAGGGGTATCCTCACTGCTCACCTGGGCGGGATTCTGACATAGAGGCTTCAGTCCAAATCCCATGGATGGCAGCCTCACCCCACTGACTCTGCCAAGTACACACACCAAATGTATTTCTCAGCTGTTCTTTTTTTCATGAGGGTAGGTAATTTTGCCTCCCCGAACTCTATATGGACAAAGCAGATTTCTTACTTTCCACCTTCCATTATAGCTTTTGGCCACACATTCTTATATATCTTTACGTACTGTCTGTCTCCCTCTTATGCCCAACTTGAAAGATACCTACCAAGAGCCACATGCAAGTATATATGAGGTATAAATCTTTATTTCAGGAATCCGTGAAACTGAGAGATGTGGCTGTGATCTTTTCTCCGGACCAGTGGGCTTATCTGAGCTCGGAAGAGAAACAACTGTACAAAGATGTGATGCTGGAGAGCTGTGATTATCTAGTGTCTTTGGGTAAGGAGATCTTTCCTTGTTAGTTTAAAACTACCCGTGGTAGAATTTTTTCCTTCTCTCTGCATATCTGCAAAGCCCCTGAGAATGCGTGACTGAATTTCAACTTGACATTCCTCAGCAAAGGACTGGAGCCGTGTGATGCTAGGAAAGGACATTTTCACCTTGTGATGACTCAAGCTTCCTATTCTCCACCATCTTCCAAACCACTGAACTTTACTTAAAAGCCATGCTTCTCAGGCTGTTGTGCGCCTAAGAAACAGCTGGGGAGCGGCTAAAAATGTAGATGGTCCTTTTATAAAAAAAAGAATACAAATAGTACTTTGGAGGTTGCTGAGAGATTTTAAAGGTGGTAATGAGATTCCGTATCACCAAAAGTGTGGGTCTAAATTCTGTAATAATCACAGCATGATCAAAGCCCTTTATTTTTCTTAGGACATTGGACTTATAAGGCAGAAGTGATATCGGCTTTGAGGGAAGGGGAGGACCTCTGGATGGTGGAGAACGAGGTGACCAGTGCTCCGTGCCCAGGTAACTGACCAGCCCCAAGCAGGGGAAAGCCATTACAGCTCACACCCCAACTGGTCCAAGTAACCTGGATCCCTGAGGTGACAAGAGAGGAACGCTTCCATGGGCTTCCAAAGAACTTATGTTCTCTCCCCCTCTCCGCCATGTTCATCCCTTTCCCTGAACTCCTTCTGTTATACTTCCAGTCTTAGGACACTAAATGGTGTGCTGGTAAAATCACGAAGCTTAAGTTACCACATGAAGAGACAGAAGGATGAAGAGATGAACTGGTCAAGTAACTTATCAGTGACTGGAAAGAATGAATGGCTTAGCTCAGGAAAGTGTCATGAAAAGCCCTTTTTTCCCCAGGAAAGAGTTCAGGAGAAGGATTTTTTCCCCTCTCTCTAGATTAAGACAATAGGTTAATCAGATGTAGCAAACCAGAGAAACGACTGAATTCACCTTCTGATGGAGAGTGAGGACACCCCCTTCAGTACAGAAAGTAGAAACTGCCCAAGTTCAAGATCATCTAGGGATTTCAGGGCTTAGGTTTCAGGACATGATACAGAACGCAGCTCACTAACAGGTTCCTGAGAGTCAGGGGACAGCAAGTTAAAAGCTGGGACAGACGATGAGCATTTGGCTTGGGACATGATTAGATCCCAAGAGTGGAATAAAATCCCCAAATGCATGTAAGTTTTTGTTGGCATTTTGGGAAGAGGGCCTGGAACCCAGGAAGAAATTCAAAGCTTTTATAAGAGTGTTCCCAAGAATTCCTAGTAACACTGGGCCTTCTTATTCTTAAAAAATGTAATGACCTGGCCCGAACTCCTCTCCCACCCAAACTACTACTAGCGGTCCTCTCCGAACTCTGATTCCATTGATGTATTTGTCTTTCTTCCTCACCTTTTCATGCTTTGTGTACTTCTGCGTATTTTTCTATCAAGTTGTAGCCCCTTTAGATTTACTCCAGTATTATTTCCTTACTCTCTCCACTGCCTTGTTTTAGAAAATCAATCTGTTGCTTTGTTTTGTTTTTACCACTTATACACACACACACGCATCTATTTAAGTAAAACAATTTAGACTNACACACACACACACACACACACACACACACACACGCATCTATTTAAGTAAAACAATTTAGACTGTTTACGGCTGGCAATCCAGTAGAGAGTTCAATCACATTGTTCACTTTACAGCCAATGATGACCGTTGCTGTATTCGAGAATCCCCCACTANGCATCTATTTAAGTAAAACAATTTAGACTGTTTACGGCTGGCAATCCGGTAGAGAGTTCAATCACATTGTTCACTTTACAGCCAATGATGACCGTTGCTGTATTCGAGAATCCCCCACTATTTTCCATTTCCTTTCTCTCTAGCCCGTGATCTTTCTTCTTCCTACCCATAGCCAGTCCGCTGTATTTCCTATGCTAAATATGCATATAGCAGTTAAAATACAAAGTTTCAAATAAAAATGCATTTTAATTTAAATGGCATGCTGTGAAAAATCTCTTATCTTTCCATTTATCTCTATCTCTGAGGTCTTTACAAGTTATATATACATACACATATACATGTCTGTCTTTTGTAATGCAATATAGTGTTTTATAGTATGTGTTTACCATATTTAACTTAGGAATCTTTTTCCTTGACAATGGGCAAGTCTCTACAGTTCTTTCCAACCATATTTTATCAGATTTATCCCTGAGTTTTTAACCTTTTTGATGCTATTGTAAATAGTATTTTTTTTAACTTTCTAAATATGGATTTTATTGAAATTATATGATCAAAGAAACACATATGCATAACTCAAAGAATCAAACAATATTCTGCGGCTGATTCTCTTCTTCCTTTTCTCTACATACCCCTGCTTTACTTTTCCCAGAGTANTACATACCCCTGCTTTACTTTTCCCAGAGTAATCAGTGGAGCATGAGACTCTTGATCTTGGGGTCATGAGTTTGAGCCCCACAGTGGGTATAGAGATTACTTTAAAAAAATCTTAGAAGAACAGCTGAGAGTGAGCTCTTTGTTTGTTTGTTTTTGCATAACCTATTTTTACTTTTTTCCCTTATCTACTTTAGATCTTGATTGACTCCGCCCATTTTACATGTTCCTCTCCTATCCCCACAACATGCCATATAATCATTTCCTGTTATATTGGCATCCAGTGTTTATACAACTGTGACTGACTTTATATGACTAGTATCCTTCACAGTTGAGGCAGTCTCGAACAACTTCTAATTTTTCCTGGGGTTCATAACTCCTTCAGCTTTTTTCATTCTTTTCTACAGGTCCTCAATCCCTCAAATCTCTGGAAAAGCTAAAAAGCCTCTGTTACACTACATACATCAGGTGTCTAACAATTCTTTGTGCGCTTTCTCTCCTGGACTGTCCACTTCTAGACCCTTCTGTTGACTTCGTGCAATTCTCTCCACCCATCTCCCTCTTCAACGTCACTGTATTACTTTTTTTTAGCAGCTTTACGGCCACTCTTCAAGTAACAAAACAACTTTCCCCTCAACAACAGAGAGCATCTCTCCTCTCGCCATTTTATAAGATAAGGACATCCCTTCCTCTCCATTTATCTTCTCCCCGCCTCACCCTTGAAACACTGCTAGTCATCAAACTTATTTTTACATTATCGTCCCTGATAACATTTGCATCCTCTTCTGTAACAATAACCCTACTCCCTTCAAAGACGAAAACCATAAACAGCACTTACATCATTATGGCTACGTTACGGTCCCTGAATAGCCAGGTCCCCCGCTACGATTGGATGTCCTTGTTTTTGGCTCCAAGATTTTTATGCACATAATACTCAGAGAAACATTGAAATGAAGTCTACTTTCTTACAGCATATTTAAGTAGGGTTTGCCTTCTTCCACTTTTACCATCTATTCAAAATCCTGCATAATTTTTATTTCTACTTGGAGGATGCCTTTCTTGTAGTGTCAGCGATTCCTTCTTTGCCTAGGGTGAGAAACTGCATTGCCTTTGCCTCTTTGCTAAAATATCCATTATCTATACATGTGTTCACGCTATTCCCTTCCGACCCTTCTAATGGCTGTAGACTTTGCAATTAGATCACCTCTTTCGTTCCTGACGTTGGTAATTGTGTCTCTTTTTTCTGATCAGTCTGGCTAGGTTGGTCAATTTTCTTTTCTTAAAAAATATTAAGTAATCTCTACACCTAGGGCTCAAACTCACAACCCCAAGATCAAGAGTCACACGCTGCTCTGACTAAACCAGCCAGGTGCTCCTTCTTTTTGTTTTACTGTTTTTGTCTGTATTGGTTTCTTGTTTTCTATTTCATTGATTTTTTTCTTTGATTTTTATTATTTCCTTCTGCTTTGGTTTAATTTGCTCCTTTTAAAATTTTCTCAAGGTGAAAGCTGAAGTCCTGGATTTGAGACCTCCTTCTAATATAGGCACTTAGTCCTATGAATTTTACCCAAATACTGCTTTCATGGCATCTCACAAATTCTGCTATGTTGTGCCTTCGTTTTCCTTCAGTTCAAATACTTATTTCTCTTTTCATTTGTTTGAATAGCTAGAAGTGTATTATTTAGTATGAAAGTACTGGGGAATTTTGCAGAGATTTTTTTCCAAGTTCTAATTTAATTCTATTGTAGTGAGAATGTACTTTGCATAGCTTGAGTCTTTTTAAGTTTGTTGAGACTTGTTTTTACGGCCAGAATGAGGTCCGACTTGGGAAATGTTTCCTTGAGCACTTGAGAAAGTGTATTCTGTTGAATGGAGTGTTCCATAAACAGCAATTAGATTCAGTTGATTGATAGTATTGCTCAAACCGATCATATATTTGCTGGTACTCTGCCTACTTCTTTAGTCAATTATTGAGACAGGGCATTAAAATCTCTAACTATAATTGTGAGTTTGTCTATTTCTCCTTGATATTCTTCATGTCCTGTATTTTGAAGCTCTGTAAGTACATAAACATTTAAGGTTGCTTTGCTCTTCACTGACTACTTTATCACTATGAAATATTTTTATTCCTGGACAGTTTTATTGCTCTGAGATTGGTTTTGTCTGCTCTTAGCATAGCCAGCCAGTCAAGCTTTCTTTCGACTGGTAGCATGGTGTACGTATTTTCCATCCTTTTCCTTTTAACCTATTTGTGCCTTTAAATATTTAAAGTGAGGTTCTTTAGAGAATATATAATTTGGTTTTGCTTATCCAATCTTGATAATCTCTACCTTTTTATTTTTTTATTTTTTTAAATGATTTTTTATTATATTATGTTAGTCACCATACAGTACATCCCCAGATTCCGATG
>NC_048230.1:59126392-59208308 GCF_002007445.2 Ailuropoda melanoleuca | reverse complement strand
CAGCACAAGGGGCTATTGCTTCCCGGCGCCTGAGCGCAGAGGCTCCCTCCCCCTTCCCTTTATCTTCCTATTTCTGTGCGCGATTTCACAGCTCCCCACTTCGTACCTCAATACTCAGCACTGGAGTTGTTCATTTGTAGAGATCCAGATGTATTNAGATCCAGATGTATCTTCCTGCGTCTCAGGCTGATTCTGTGGGTGTTCAGAATGGTCTGGTAGATATCCAGCTCGACTCGGACCAGCTGAGAAAGGGTCGCCTACTCCTCCTCCATCTTTTCTCCTCCTTGCAGAAAGTGGTTGCCTTTCTGTTCATAGAGTTTCTGCTACTCTTTTCTTCATTCTCCAGTTGCATTCATAGGTATTCGGAATGGTTTGGTAGCTCTCTCGCTGAATTCCTGGGACCAGACGAACTTTAGGTCTCCTGCTCCTCCGCCATCTTGGAACACCGAGCTGGAGCTCAACTCCTGTTTTAAACTGGGTTCCTTGCAGAAAGTGGTGGCTATTCTGTTCTTAGAGTTGCTGCTATTCTTTTCTTCATTCTCCAGTTGAGTTTGTAGGTGTTCAGAATGGTCTGATAGCTATCTAGCTGCATTCCTGGGACCAGACGAAATTTAAGCCTCCTGCTCCTCCGCCATCTTGGACTCCTCCTCCAATCTCTACCTTTTTAATTGGGGTGTTTATATTAGTAACTTTCAATGGGGGGGAGGGGAAGATTTGGTCCCCTCATTATACTTGGCAAAGTCTGGTGACATTTTTGGTGGTCAAACTGGGGATGGGAGTGTGCTACTGGCATTTAGGGGGTAGAGGCCAGAAATGCTATTAAATATCCTATGTGCTCAAGACAGCCTGTACAACAAGAATTATCTGGTATAAAGTGTCAGTAATGCCCAGATTGAAAAATCTGGTTTATTGCCATTTATAGTTTTTTTGTTTAAGATTTATTTGTTTGTTAGAGAGCGAGAGCGTGTGCACACACATGAGGCAGGGAGGGGGGAGGAGGAGAGGGAGAGAGAATCCCAAGCAGACTCCCTGCTGAGCTCAGAGGCCAACATGGGCCTCGATCTCACGACCCTGAGATCATGACCTCAGCTGAAATCAAAGTGCTTGACCAACTGAGCCACCCAGGCACCTCAATTGCCATTTACGTTTAATGTGATTTTTTAAAATTTTAAAATATTTTATTTATTTGGGGGGGTAGACAGCACAAGTAGGGGGAGCAAAAACAGGAGAGGGAGAAGCAGGCTCCCCAGCTGAGTAGGGAGCCCAATACGGGACTTGATCCCAGGACCCTGGGATCATGACCTGAACCGAAGGCAGACACTTAACTGACTAAGCCACCCAGGTGCCCCATAATGTGATTATTGATGTGGTTAGGTTTGAACATATCTTGTTATTGATTTGTCACTTCTGTTCTTTATTCCCCTTTGTCCCCTTTATTGCTCTTTTGAATTGAGTATTTTTTTAGAATTCTACTTTATCTTCTTTGCTTTTGTTTTATGTTAGTGGTTACATTAGGGTTTGAGTTTATGGTATCCAACTTTAAGACAATGGTTCTATTTCCAGTTATCTCCACCCAGCCTTTATGCTGTTGTGACACATTTTACTTTTTCATCTGTTATAAGCCCCACAATACACTGTTGTTTGTGTTAATCAACCAATACTCTTTTAGAAAGACTTAAGTAATAATTTTAAAAACCTTACATATTTAGCACGTAGTTAAAATTTATGATGTTCTTCGTTCCTTTGTGTAGATCCAAATTTCCACCTGGTAACCTTTTCCTTAAATTTTTTAAAATTTAAACTTTTAAGTTAACTTGTAGTGTTGTTCTGCTGGAAATGAATTCTTTCAGCTTTTGTATTTCTAGAATTTTTTTTTTCTTGTCTTCATTTTTGAAAGGTTTTTGCTGAGCATAAGGATTCTGGTTGATAGGGTTTGTTTGTTTTTTTCCTTTCAGGATATTAAAATTTTTGCATATATACTTTTTTTTTTCCCTTGAAGTGTTCCCAGTGGGAAGTCTGTTGTCCTTCTTATCTTTGTTCAATGCGCAGAATGCCTCTTTTAATCCTTTTTTAAAAAAGTTTTCTCCTTGGGGCGCCTGGGTGGCACAGCGGTTAAGCGTCTGCCTTCGGCTCAGGGCGTGATCCCGGCGTTACGGGATCGAGCCCCACGTCAGGCTCCTCTGCTGGGAGCCTGCTTCTTCCTCTCCCCCTCCCCCTGCTTGTGTCCCCTCTCTCACTGACTGTCTCTATCTCTGTCAAATAAATAAATAAAATCTTAAAAAAAAAAAAAGTTTTCTCCTTGTTGCTGATTTTGAGCAGTTTGATTACCATGTGCCTTGGTGCTCTTCTCTTCATGTTTCTTCTGTTTGGGTTTGTGGGGCTTCTTGGATCTATGGGTTTATAGTTTTCATTGTGTTTAGAAAGTTTTGGGTCATTATTCCTTTAAATATTTCTTTTTCTGGTCTTTCCTTCTCCTTTCTCCCAGAGATTCCATCTGTCCATGTACTAAAGCCATCGGAAGTTTGGTAAATCCTCTAAACCCCCCCTTCCCACAGGACTTTTATTAATGGATGGTGATACTTCTCTTTTAATCCTCCTATTCCAATTTTTGAGTTCTACATATTACATTTCTTCAGCCCCCTTTCCCCTGAGTTCTCCAACAGGATCTCCACGTTATTGCTTTGTCTTTGGTTGGGTAATTTTTGACACCATAATTTTGCTATAAATGTGAACTGTTAAGTTTATTTAAACATTTTATCTTCAAACCAATTATTTCTACTTTGTTCTTTTTAATCATCACTTGATTCTGTCTTATGTTATAATGACATTTACCTTTTATTTATTTATTATTTATTTTTAAAGATTTTATTTATTTATTTTTAAAGATTTTATTTATTTATTTAGAGACAGCCAATGAGAGAGGGAACACAAGCAGGGGGAGTGGGAAAGGAAGAAGCAGGCTCATAGCGGAGGAGCCTGATGTGGGGCTCGATCCCATAATGCTGGGGTCACGCCCTGAGCCGAAGGCAGACGCTTAACCGCTGTGCCACCTAGGCGCCCCTCTACTTTGTTCTTTTTAATTACCACTTGATTCTGTCTTATGTTATAATGACATTTACCTTTTAGAAAATATTACTTTTCTATTTTAAACTATTCTTCTGTATCCATACATTTTTAATCACTTCAATAGCCTGTCAAGATCTAGAATGAGGAGAATAACAGAAACTCATGCTAGTTCTATGTCTTATCAATGGTATAACATTTTGAATTTATTAACCTATATAATACTTCCCGTGTTCTATAGAAATGCTCAGAATTTTTTCCTAGCAACTAACCAATCTTAATTTAGATTTTTTTATTATTAAAAAAAAGTTAGAACTTATAACCCCACAGTTTGACAGAAAGGTAAGTTTGACAGAGTGGGGGTGGTTATAAAATACAATGATGAGCTCATGCAGTATAAAACTTGAGTGTGGCATGAGTATATATAAAAAAAGGCACTCTCTCTCATTTTGAAGAATCTATGCCTAGAATATATTTCAAAACAATTATCAAGACATATACATAAGCTATTCTTGGTGTTCTTAGCAATAACCGAAATACAACTCAAATATCCAAGTAGAACACTGGCCCAATCAATAACGACCCTGTCACACAGTAAGATATACAATAGATAAAATATATATATCAGTTTTACTGATATCAGTAAATATATATATATCAGTAAATATTGATATATATACATATATCAATCAGTAAAATTGATAAACCAGATTTATATTTACTCATATAAAGACCCCCGATTTTGTTGGTCAAAGGAAAATGTTTAATGTAAAATCACTTTCACAACTTGCTAGACCTATACAGAGCTATTTTAAAGGACCTTAATGAAAAATCAACTTTTGGTCCCTGCTTAGAATTTCATGTGATTCTTTTTAGATTCTTTAAGCTTTTCTGTTTTAGTAATTAAAATTTTAACTACTCTTTTTTTTTTTAAGTCACAAATATAAGTATTCAATTACAGAAATTCTTCATGGGCCACATGTTGATCACTTAAATTCTTGTACTTGGAGAACACGTCTCTCCTTCCTCCACCCCCATTTCCTATCCTACCTCTCTGGAGTCCCCTGTCACTAAGTCGTTCTCTCCCCTGTACCACACTTACTAATCATCTTGATGTTTGCTGTAATGCCTGGATTTAATTTTATTTTCCTCCTATTTTCCTCCTAGCATGTCAGCCAGCATTGGTGAATTATCATGCCCTTAATGAATCTGAGAATATCATCAGACAAATATCTCACCATGCTAAATATAAAAAACGTTGTACTTTTGTCCAGCGTTATGAATGTGAGGACTGCAGCATGGCTTTCAACCATATCTCCCATCTTACTGGACATCAGAGAATTCACAAGGTAGAGAAAGCCCATGGCCAGGGTCAAAAAACAAGAGCCTTTAGGCATTGCTCATCATTTACAACACTCCAAAGAATTTATATTCTAGCTAAATCCTTGGAGTGTAACCAATGTGGCAAAACCTTTAACAGCACGTCGAAGTTTATTCAACACCAGAATGTGCACAGTGGACTGAAGCCATACAGATGTGGTGTGTGTCAGAAGGCCTTCAGGTTTCTCTCCTCCTTTAACACACACCAGAGATTTCACATCGGCAAGAGACCGAATCTGATTCTCCATGAAAAACCTCCCACTCAAATGAAACTCTTTACCTGTAAGTCTTGTGGAAGGGCCTTTGACAGTTTCTCAGAAAAAATGCAACACCAAAAAATTCATGTTAGAAAGAAATATTACACATGTAATTACTGCAAAAAGGACTTTAGTCCATACTCGAAATTTATCCTACATCAAAGAGTTCATACTGGAGAGAGACCCTACAAATGTGACATTTGTGAAAAGTCCTACAAAAGCATCTCAAATCTAAAAAAACATCAGAAAATTCATACTGGAGAGAGGCCCTTCTCATGTAATGAATGTAAAAAGACCTTTACCCAGCACATAGACCTTCAACGTCATCAACACATCCATACTGGAGAAAAACATTACATGTGCAGCAACTGTAAAAAGACATTTGTCCGTTTCTCAGATCTAACTGAACATCGAAGAACCCATACCGGAGAGAGGCCATACGAGTGTGATGTTTGTAAAAAAACTTTTAAATATCACTCGAATCTTACTAAACATGAGAAAATTCATTCTGAAGAGAAGCCTTTTACGTGTGACGAATGCCAAAAGACCTTTCGCTATTGCTCAGACTTACATCGACATAAAAACATTCATACCAAAGAGAAACTCTATAAATGTAATGAATGTCAGAAGGTTTTTAACAATAATTCAAATCTTAATAAACACATGAAGATCCATACTGGAGAGAAGCCTTTTGTATGTAATCAATGTGGAAAAGCTTTTAGCTTAAACTCAAAACTTACTCGACATCAGAAAACTCACGATAAAAAGAAACCCTAAAAATACAGAAGATGCAGAAAGGCATTTAGAAAGCACTTACCTTGGGTTCAATTTCCAATTCTAACAAAAGAGATCAATGTGGAAAGGTTTTTGGTCAAAGCCCAATTCTGTGTAAAATATATGAGAAATAGAAATACGTATACGGTGAAGAAACAGGGCGATGTGATGAGAAATGTACTTTATATATTGTATTGACTTGATACTTTGAGCAAAAGTGGCTGTTCCTATCATGAGAAGGAGGCTAAGAGATGGAGTGAAAAGAACATTTATTTTGTTGTCTGTTCATATTCTATTTTCACTGGGTGAATAAAAAGCATATTTTCAATGAAGGCAGCTCTCTAAAAATGTAAACTTTTGTAGGGAGACGATACAACGCGAATCTAAGCATAAGTAAGGAAAACAAAAGCCTTCTCTTTGGAATTAGAACTACCAGAAAAGAAGAAACCTTGCCAGGGAACAGTGAAAAACGAAAAGCTAATCATGATTAAAGAAGCTATAGGATAAAGAGTTAAGAGGGTAGGCATGAGAAATCTAAAGGTCACTGGTTGTGCGGTGGGGGGGGGCGGTGATGATTTCTGCTAAATGGACAGAACTCTGGACAGCTTCCCTGAATAGTTAGCACCACCCTCAGATGTATCTAGAGAACCAAAAGGAGGTGGACAAATTGCACCAATTCTACTTAGATTCAGGACATGGAGAATCTATTACTTGTAGTGTTACTTGAAATAAGTTGATTTCCTGCACGCTTTAATGAATAAATGCTAAGTCTTCTCGTATATGCTAACACTGGTGTGTAATGTTGAATCCATTCAGGCCTTGGGTCAGAAATCTAATTACACTTCCCTGAATCTGTTCCTATCACCCCTGGTGGCAACTTTGTCACATTCAGCCAAGTGGGACAGGCGTGGTCTATCCAGTCTGTTTAAGGACTGGCCCCCATCCACACAAAGTGATGGGAAGAAAACATTCTGTTTCTTCTTTGGGGGGTCATTCTCACCTCTCTCTCTGTTCCCAGATATCACAGTGGCTGCCACAGAGCTAAACTGTTGTGATCCCCAGATGTGGCCCCTCCTTGTCTTAGTATGTGTTTATCTCTAAGAAAGTGACATATATATGGCTTACCTTTTGCAAATAAGACCCCTTATAGTTTTATAGGTTAAGTTATATATAAGCTGAAAATGCAACTGAATTAAGTTTTAAAATGAGTACAACTATGGAAATAGAAGTGGTTATTGGGATAAAGAGAAAAAAAAATGTGCACTGAACTCCTTACTCCTAATTTTGGTTCTTAAAATTCTAGGTTAGCGTTAAAATTAAACAGGAACTATTTCACGTGTTTCCAATCTATTAAGATTTCCAACATGGCTCCAATCAACATCAAATTGCTAATTCTAAAGTCTGTATTAGAAGAAAAGAAACAAGCTTAATAGAACAGACTAGAACAGCTTGTTCTGAAAAGTCTAGTACTCCAAATTTGCCATCACTAGACTCAATAGAAACCTAGATCTCAATAAAAAATCCTTAACATATATTCTTTGGATCTGTTGCCATGTTTCCTGGGGGCTACCACTAATTATAAGCCATAATTCTCCAATTATATGAAAAAGAAAAAATAAAAGGCTAGCCTATATATACAATAAAAGGCTATGCAAAAGTTAGCCTATTCAAGTCCTTATAGAGTTCCACCACACATTTTTGTTTTCTGTTTATTTTCAATTGGATTTTAATACCAAAACCACATGAGATATTTACATTGTTTAAGTAACTGGAGTTGTTGGTATGATAAATAAGGGAGAGAGAAGTTATGTTTATATTTAAGTTTAAAATGTCATCTGAATGCTAACATAGCGTATATACAACTAATATTTTTGTTTCTAGTCATTAAATCCTTATTTACATTGTTTTCATTATCACACATTTGAGGATATAATCTATGTTTGTGGGTTGACTTGGGTTAAAGTCTTAACCCGCATGTGCAGGGTGCTTCTCCATTACTCTCACACGACTACCACACTCATGACACTTCTGACACCAGCTGTGGGGGTGGGGGGTTCCACACCAAGCAATTCTGTGACACGAGCCGGGTGTCCTATAATTTAACTCAATTCCGATGCCGTTTACTTGGAGATACTGTCAGATCCTATGGGTTAAGGGCTCAGTCCCACAAGACTGCACCCCCCATGACAATCATAAGTCCAGGCTGTCATCTGTGCTGACCCATCAGCTATAAATCAGAGGTCCATGGCCCCCTTCTAGAGTTTGATTAATTTGGTAGAGCAGATCACAAAACCCAGGAAAAGTTTACTTGCTGCTTACCAGTTTATTATAAAACAAACAAAGTGTACAGATAAACATCCTACTGGAAGAGAGGTGTAGGACCAGGTATGTGAGAAGGGGCATGGGGCTTCCATGTCCTTTCTGGGGGCACCACTCTCCCAGCACCCCCATGTGTTCACCAACCTGAAAGGTCTCCAAAGCCCATGTGATTGGGATTTTTAAGGAGGCTTCACTGTGTAGGCATGGTGGATCATTAACTCCATTTTCAGCCCCTCTCCCCTCTCTGGAGAAGGGGGGATGGGCTGAAAATCCCAAGCTTCTAACCATGGCTTAGTCTTTCTGGTGACTATCTCCCAGCCAGGAGCCCACCAAGAGTCCCCCCATTAAAAGAAAAGACACCACTGTCAGCTATGAAACTCTAAGGGATTTAGGAGCTTTGTGCCAGGAACTGGGAAAAGAAATCAATATATATCTTTTCTACTCTCTCACACCCTGGTACCTGCAAATGTAACCTTATTTACGAATAAAACCTTTGCAGATATAACCCAGATGAGGTCAAAGGCCAATCAATGATGTCCTCACGAGAGTAAACGCAAAATAATTGCTATTGGATGAATGTTTTAACTTTATTAAAGATTAAACTATCTCTGTGAGGACCATTCAACTTCCATAGAATGCAAAACTGGAGTAAATACACAGCATACTGTAATCTGTGTATACCATATAAGCAATGCTGGATATTTGCATGAAATCAGTGGTTAGCTCTTAGATGATTTGGGGATTGCTGGGGGGGGGGTCTAAAACAATTTAAAAACTACCAAACTAGATTATGTTATCATGGGCTACAGGAGTATCAATATAACTCCCTCAAAGACAGGAAATCTGCCGGCCCCTAAATCTGTCTCTACTATATGTTCTGAGGAAATAACCGCAGGATGGGCCCGTGGTTCAACTGGTGGAAATAAATCCTTTGCGAGGTATCCTAAGGCCAAACTCCATCTATCTCCTGACCATTACAGAAGTCCCTACTCTGACACGGCGGTGTTTGGGAACTCAAACAATGAGCATTATATGGGCGTCAACATCTAATTACCCTTGGAGGCCTGAGTATTTCCCTTTCTCCAGGGCACAGTCACGCTGGTAAGGGACCACAGCTCCCTCTGGGAAGGCCAGAGGAAGACTCACACTGTGCTCCTATGGGTACAGTAGAGGGCCCTTATTCAAAGGTTCTTCCTGAAGCTACTTTGGGCCCAGGCATCGACTTGGGTCTAGGAACTGAGGAAGGTGCCGTGGATCTCCACTATAATCACTCATCAGGTTTCTGTCCAAGAGACCCAGGCATTTTTCACTTCTATGTCAAGCTATACCTTAGAAGGCTGCCCATTCTCAGGTCTCCTTGATCAACTAGCGATCACCAGCAGGCCAAAACCCTCTGATGACCACTCTGCCCTACGGCACGTTATGACCACTGTCCACTGTGCCTCCAAGGGCTAAGTGCTGACACCTGGCCTCTACCACTCCAGGATCCTATTGTTTCCATTCTGAGAATCTGTTTCCTGGGGCCACTTCTGGCACCAAATATGGAATCAATCCTGTTAGGAAGCAGTGCATTCAAAAGGAATGAAAGAAAATGGGATGAAGAGACTCTTTACAAGTGTGGGCAGGGCTGGGGGAAACTGACAAGGAATGGTGGGGCAATGAGGGCTAGCAACAGCGGGAAGCGTTCACCATCCCTACCTTGAAGAGGACAGGGGAGTGTGATGACTTTGTAATGTGTCAGTTGGCTTGGATGAGCTATATTCCCCAGAATTCCCTTCCCTGTATGTTTCCAGAGAGGTCTTGGGTGAAATTTGAGAGGGTGGAGGTGGAGAAGTACTTATCACAGTCCAATTGGGCTGCTGTGACAAAACGTCACAGACTGGGTAGCTTACAAGCCACAGACATTTATTTCTCCAAGTTCTGAGGCTGAGAAGTCCAAGAGGAAGGTCCTTGTGGTGAGGGCTCTCTTCCTCATTGACAGTTGGGGCCTTCCTACTGTGTCCTCAATGGTGGAAGGGGAGAAGGGTCTTTGTGTGGGGGGGAAATCTCTTTCTTTTTTTAATTAAAAAATTTTTATAAAGACTTTATTTATTTGAGAGAAGAGAGAGAGAATGAGCACAATTGGGGGGGCAGAGAGAGAGGGAGAAGCAGACTCCCCACTGACCAGGGAACCCAACACAAGGCTGGATCCCAGGCGGTCTCTTTCGTAGGAACACGGATCCCACATTATCTCCCAAAAGTCCCTACTTCCTAATACCATCACCTTTGGGGGTGAGGATTCAGCATATAAATTTGGGGGCGGGACGCATTCACATCATAGCAGCTGTCATTTTGTTTTTATGCTCAGAAAGGCTTTTTTTTTTTTAAGATTTTATTTTATTTATTTGACAGAGATGGAGACAGCCAGCAAGAGAGGGAACACAAGCAGGGGGAGTGGGAGAGGAAGAAGCAGGCTCACAGCAGAGGAGCCTGATGTGGGGCTCGATCCCATAACGCCGGGGTCACGCCCTGAGCCGAAGGCAGACGCTTAACCGCTGTGCCACCCAGGTGCCCCAAGGGTTTTTTTTTTAATAGTAATTTTTTATTATGTTATGTTAGTCACCATACAGTACATCCTTAGTTTTTGATGTAGTGTAGCTCACATATGCTGTCGCTTATCTGCTGGCTCTCCTTGCTGCCATGGGTCAGTAGACAGGCCTAGAGCTGCTCTTCTTTCCCCAGTACACTCCCTCGAGTTACCAGGCCATTTCTTTTACCTTTAGTGCAATTTCTTAAAAAGTTGTTTGTATTCATGGCTCCCTGTGTGTCTCCTCCCATCGTTCTTGAAACCGCTCCATTTGTGCTGTGGTTACCTGTGGTAGCCGCCTCTGAGATGGCCCCAGCAGTCCCCACCTCCTGGTATCCTGCCTTTGTGGGGCCCCCTCCCTCCTGATATCAAGGTGGGTCTGTGTGACCAATACGACACGGGGACTGTGATACTTATCACTTCCACAGCCGGGCTAAAAGGAAACTGGGGCTTCTGCCTTGCTCTCTCTTGGGTCCCTCACTCTGGGGACTGCCAGTTGTCATGTGGAGAGGCCACTACAGAAGCTCTATGAAGAGGTCAAGTGACGAAGAACGGAGGCCTCCTGCTGAGAGCCATGTGAGGGAGCCATGGTGGCAGGGGACCCTTCAGCCCCAGTCAAGTCTGGAAATGACTGCAACTCTGATCAACATCTCGATGGCTAACTCAAGAAAGACCCTGAGCCGGCCCCACCTCCGTTGCTTCCAGATTCCTAAACTACAGGAACTCTGTGAGATAATCAACGTGGGTTGCTGTCTTTAGGTTGCTACGTTTTGGGGCGATTCGTTACACAGCAATAGATAACTAACGCATTACCCTGCCTCATGGGTTGAAGCACTAACCTCCAGCACCTCAGAATGTGACCTTATTTGAAAAAAGGGTTTTTGCAGCTTAATCGGTTAGGATGATGTCATACTGGTGTAGAGTGGGCCCTGGTCCGATACGACTAGTATCTTTACATAAAGGGGAAATTAGGACACAGACATGCATGGAGGGAGAATGCCACGTGAAGACTGGGTGATGCTCCCATGAGCCATGGAACTACCAGAAGGCAGGAGAAAGGCCTGGGAGACATCCTTCCCGAGAACCTTCAGAAGGGAGCACGGCCCTGCCGGTCCCTCATCCTGACTTCTAGCCTTCAAAACTGTGATACAGTAGATTTCTGTTGTTCCAAACCACTCAGTTTGTGGTACTTCTAATGACAGCTGTAGAAAACAAATACACCCTCTATGGAATGTCTTTTTTTTCCCCTCCTTTGGCTACTTTAAAGATTTTCTCTTTATTAAATTTGGCTTTGATTTTTATGTGTCTTGAAATTTGATTTTGATGTGCCTTGGGGTTTTGTTTCTACCCTGCTTGGGGTTCAGTGTATTTCTTGGATTTGTGCATTTACCATTTCTCTCGGATTTGAAAAACATTCTTCCCAACACATAGCTTTTCCATCTGTATAATGGTACACATAAACAATAAAGAAAAACAATACAGTAATGGGCAGAATCCCGTGTTGCCACAGAACCCAAAGCAAGCGGGCAAGCAGTGTAACTGGACAGACAGCTAACATGCGGGCCTAACATGCAGCACACGGAACTTTCTGAAACACAAAGCAAGAAAGTACTAAAACTGAGGGAAAAATACAGACAACTTTGGTACAATTAAAAAAGAATTCCATCAGTAAAGAATATAGTTTTTTATTTTTTATTTGGCATGGGGCTCCATGAGGGGCCCAAACTCACAACCCTGAGATTAAGACCCAAGCTGAGATCAAGCATCAGACACTCAACCAACTGAGCCACCCAGGCGCCCCAAGAATACAGGTTTAAAGTGAAAGATAATAAAATCCATTCTCAATAGCAACCAAGGCTTGGAAGTAACTATGAATACGTTTCAAGAAAAAAGTTTCAAGAAAAAGAGCAACACACACACGTACATTTACACACACGTACATTTACACACACGTACATTTACACACACGTACATATATATAATACACGAACACACCCCTGCGGACGTACACATCTGCCAGTTTTACCACTTGGATAAACGCGCTCCGTCTTCCCTGGGACAGAACGCGCAATGTGGCAGAGAGGCCAGGAATGAGCTTAGGGAAAAATCCCACTCACGGAAATGAGGATTTGAAGGAAAAACACCTCGTACTAACTTAACGGCAATCCTGCCTAACTGCATATATGCAGCCAATGTCATTCTTTTTTTTTTTTTTTTAAGATTTTATTTATTTATTTGACAGAGATAGAGACAGCCAGCGAGAGAGGGAACACAAGCAGGGGGAGTGGGAGAGGAAGAAGCAGGCTCCTAGCACAGGAGTCTGATGTGGGGCTCGATCCCAGAACGCCGGGATCACGCCCTGAGCTGAAGGCAGACGCTTAACCGCTGTGCCACCCAGGCGCCCCAGCCAATGTCATTCTAATTGGCCTTACAGAGGCCTTTTTTTCCCCTCATAATTTGGTCAGCGAATTCTAAAGAACACTTCTATGAACCCATTTATTAGAAAGAAGAAAGAAACAGAAACCTGTCTGTTGACATATTCAAACCACTGATAGCATAGGGGTGAGCGGATACCAGACAACACCAACACCAGGGAGACCAACCCTTTCTGGATTCAAACACCATCAGCATTCTCTTTACTACTCAAATCTGCTTATCTCTGCATTTTTTTCCTACCTCAATGGCTCTTTTCTTGACTTGGCTGCAGGAAGTTTCAGCATTCCATATTAGCTGTCCGTGTCTGTCTCCCACCACAAAGTTCCCACGAGGGCTTTTGCGAGCTGGGCTTTATCAAATGCTTACCTGTGGCAGTCCCAATGTGGGGTCCAGGGGGTGGAGTACCACCGTGAATCCTCTCAGTTGATGCCTCTGCAGTTAAAGGAATCAGAGTCTGTTACTAAAAGGCTATGGGATCTGGGAAGACAAAACCAACCTGACTAATCTGAGCCCCGAAAACACCCTAAATTGAGAGAGAGTAAATTAATTATCGTAGGAACAATTGATACTGATTTGGAATGAAATGAGGTTAGATCCTCTCACCTCATCACATATACTGACAAGTAACAGTGTGGAGAAGACTTGACTAATTTCACTTAATGTTTCATTATTTTAAAAGGGAGGCTCACTCGGCATAAAGTCTGAACTGTGTTACGTTTTCATAGCTCACACTGAATGTTTCACCACATGGATGAAACACACTCTACTTCTCTCCTGAGTTCTCTGATGTTGTAGTAAGAGCTGATATATGGCAGAAAAATGTCTCGCATTAATTGCATTTATAAGATTTCACGCCTCTGTGCATTTTTATAGGGCTTTAGCATTCTGTAAATTATGAGATTTGTTGCTTTGTTGGTCATTGCTTCTCTGGCATTTACCCCTTATGAGTTTTCTGATGTAAAAGGAAGTTTGACTTGTGGCAAAAAGTTCTCTTGCATTTATTACCTTCATAGGGTTTCTCCCCTGTGTGTATTTTCTGATGTTTAGCGAGAGTCCACAGCCGATGGTAGGTTTTGCCACATCCACTCCATTCATAGGGTTTCTCTCTGGTGTGAATTCTCTGATGCACTCTGAAGGCTGACTTATGGGAGGAGAATTTCCCACATTGGTTACGTCCATATATTTTCTCCCCAGTGTGAGTTCACGGATATTCCACAAGGAGAACTTCTGGCAGCAGGTTCTCCCACATGCAACACATGCGTAGGTCTCTTCCACATAGCTTTCTGATGCTCAACAAGGGGGGAGTTTTTGCTGATGGCACACCCATGTTCATCACACTCAAAGAGATTCTCCTCTGTGTGTGTTCTCTCATGTTCCTTGCGGTCTGACTTCACAACGAATGTTCCAGCACATTTATTAAACACACCATGTTTCTCTCCTCTGCGAGTTATCTGATGTGCAATGAGGTCCTGTTTAGTACATAGAACTTTTCCACATTTACTGCATGCACAGGGTTTCTCCCCTGTATGAGTTCTCTGATGTACAACATGGGTGGGCTTCTTAGAAAAGGTTTTGCTACATTCACTGCATTCATTTGGTTTCCTTTCTGAACACGCCCTCTTCTGTGTAATGAGCGGCTCTTCTGAAGAAGGTTTTCCCACATTTATGAGTCAAGGTTGTTTCAAAGTTTGAATGTTTTGGTGCAGAATAAGGTCTTCATTCTGACTTCTGGCTTTCCTAACTGGATCATATGTGGGTTTTTTTTTTTAATCCCAGTATGACTTTTCTCACACTTAGAATAGAGTGGCGGTTTCCCATATCCACGGTATTCATCAGGAATCTTTCTAAAATAGCTTTCCAGGGGCGCCTGGGTGGCTCAGTTGGTGAAGTGTCTGCCTTCCGCTTCAGTCATGATCTCGGGGTCCTGGGATCGAGCCCCACATCAGGCTCCTTGCTTAGCCGGGAGTCTGCCTCTCCCCCTGCCTCTGCCCCTCCCCTGGCTCATGCTCGCTCTCTCTCAAATAAATAAATAAATAAAATCTTAAAAACAAACACTTTAAAAAAATTTAAAAAACAGCTTTTCATCACAACAATTACTTCTGAATTAGTTTTCAAATGGGCTCCACAGGGATCATATTTGTAGGGTATTTTTCTTGAGGGAACAATATTCATGCCCAGATTCAATGTTTTCCCAAATACATTATTTCTTTCTGTAATTAGTGTTTTATTGTTGAGGCATAAGCTTTGCCTCAAATGCTGCTTTGGATTTCCTTGTCTTTCTCTAAGACATCACTGACTTCCAGGAAGAAGCACAATTAACAGTAACTTGTGAGCCTTTCCACACTTGCTATGAAATGAGAGTCACACCTGCCTTGCTGTGGGGGATTCAACTGCAGGCCCAGCCTCCCAGAATTAAGGACATTGCAAGGGCAAAATCCCCTCTGTGGTTGATTTAGCAGAAAACAAAACCAGAAACCAAAACAGAACCAAATTCCCACTCAACGCCCCCAGCCTGTTTCATAGGATGAAGGGAAGAGGAAACTACCTTTAACACAGAACAAAGTAAGACAGTCACAGGGAACAGTGAGCACAAAGTGAACTGTGAATGTGGCTGACAGAGGCCTGAGTAAGACAGACAGGAGCCAAGGAAGCACTTAGAGAAGACAGGGAGACAGTGAGACCTGGAGACACAGACCTCAGAGAGACAGTCAGTAGGACAAAGAAACAAAAAGCAGGGGTGAATCTGAAATTTTGGCAGTGACATGGGAACTCTGGAATTTGCACAAATAAAAAGGAGAACATGGGTTGAGCAGGGTGGGGACAACGGTGAGACAAGCATGACCTCTAAATCACCTGCAAGACCCCGAGAGTGAGTGTCTTCTTGAATTTGTGCCCGAAACACTCTGTTTGCCTCACCATAGTCCCTACCCTCGTGGGGCTGAGAATGGAAAGTGAAACTATGCTTTCTCAGTTGAAGGATGGAGAGAAAAATGGAAGGTAACTAGTCAGATCATGTAAATCAAGCAAGATTTCTTTTTCTTTTTCTTTTTTAGAGGGGAGAGGGGCAGAGGGAGAGAGAGAATCTTTTTTTTTTTTTTTTAAGATTTTATTTATTTATTTGACAGAGAGAGAGATAGCCAGCGAGAGAGGGAACACAAGCAGGGGGAGTGGGAGAGGAAAAAGCAGGCTCCCAGCGGAGCAGGGAGCCCAATGTGGGGCTCGATTCCAGCACCCTGGGATCACGCCCTGAGCCGAAGGCAGATGCTTAACGACTGAGTCACCCAGGCACCTCAAGAGAGAGAATCTTAAGCAGACTGTGCTGGGGGTGGAGACCAACATGGAGCTCGATCTCACGACCCTGAGATCATGAGCTGGATACTTCACTGACTGAGCCATCCAGGTGCCCCAAGATTTATTTCTCTCAAGATGGATCTATGTTGTATCTGAATATACAACAAGTCTGTAACAGTGGTCGGTGGGGGCTGGAAGGGTAGGCAACAGCGAATGCCACAGAAATAATATGCAAGGTATGGTGAAGGAGGGACTGCGCTCTGGGGATAGGTAACGTAGTAGCGAAAATCCTTATAAATTTTTCAATTAAAGAGATGAGTACATTTATTTGGGGAAGATGTTTTATATACCTGCAGCATGACAATGATCTAATCCTCAATTACCTCCCAAGGTCTGGGGCCTATAAAAAGAGATTTCTGAGAAACATTACCAACCATGACCGCTAATGGCCTTGGAACTCTCCTTTCCACTGGTTTCCACCTGCTCTGAGATCACTTACTCACCTGGGTAGTTCTGATGTGAGAATTCCTCCACTGACCATGGCTCTTCTCCTTGCCCCAGTTTGCAGATCATGTCTGGTTTGCTAACATGATACCCTGTTAATGGGAAATAACACAGAACTTGGGCCAAGCTCTTTGGATTTCAGGGACTCAGAAGCTTTAGAAACTACATGATGAGGATGCCCAGCGATTTGTCAATAAAGCCAGAACACTTGGAGAAAGGGTGGGAGGGGCAGTGGGTACACACACACACTTTGACTGCCTAAATCCTCTTTCCCTGATGCTGAAGGCTGCATAATTAAATCCAACATGTTTCTCTGACACAGAGCAAATGCATGCTTTTGGGAGTTAAACATGGAAGCTGCACTCACCCATGGAGACCAGCTGCCTGTAGTTTTCCAGAATCACATCCCTGTACAGGAGCCTCCGAGCAGGCCGCAGTTGCTGCTGCTCCTCCTGGGTGAAGTCCACAGTCAGGTCCTTGAATGAAACCCATCTCTGAAAGAATATGTTCAATCCAAGGTGTACAGAAGCCCATAGGATCCTTGGGGTGCTCCCTACCCTTCACTTTGAAGACCGCTGTTGTGAATAATGGGAATCCATAAAGAGATATTTGTTAGCAAGAACTGGAGTTTGATGATCAAATTTACAGTTTAGAAGCAATGCTCTAGAGCACAGGGGTCAGCAAACTACAGTCTGTGGGCCAAATCCAGCTCACTGGGATCCAAATTTGGCCACGTCCATTGGTTGACACATTACCAACATGCCTTCACACCACAGCGACTGTGCTGAGTGGATGTGACAGACACCATGTGGCCCTATGAAACAGTGTTTGCTGTCCCCAACCCCAGAAAAATGGCAAATGGCTTAAAGGTCAAATGAGAGGGGAAGAAAGCTAGGACCCACTGTGAGTCATGACCACGGGTAGTTCTAGTGGGGGTGGGAAGGAGGGAATAGACCCTACATCATGAAGAACAAGGGGAGTTGGCCACTAACTGGTTGTGGGAGATGTAACGTCCAGATTATTTTGCACGATCAGCTGGTAGCACTGTATGCCGAGATTAGGAAGAGAAAACCACAGAAAGCTAGTGCATTGCTACTTAGGAGATTACACTTGGGTCTGTGGAGCATACAAATAGAGAGGTCCAGCTGGCAGCTGGATATTTGGTTCCAAGCTCAGAAAACAGAGAAGACAGAGTGGTAAGCAAAAGCCACAACTGAAGGTATAAATAACACAGAAGATCTCTGTGAACCAATACGGAGTGATTTTTGGGCTATACGGCTAAGTGAAGAAAGCAAAGTGCGGAAGAATATCTATGGTATGCTACGTTTAATGTAAGAAAGAAGGAGATATAAGAGAATGTACAGTTGGCCCTCGGACAACATGGGAATTAGGGGCACTCATCCCCTGCACAATCGAAAATCCATGTGTAACTTTTGACTCCCCCCCAAACTTAACTACTAATAGCCCCCTGTTGATCCTGAGCTTTACTGATAACACAAACAGCTGATTTATACACACTTTGTATGTTATAGGTATTTTATACTGTATCCTTGAATAAAGTAAACTAAGCTAGAGAAAAGAATACGTTAAGAAACATAAGGAAGGGAAAATACATTTACAGTACCGTCTTTAACAAAAAAGTCTTCATATAAGTGGATCCACAGAGTTCAAACCCATGTTGTTCAAAGGTCAACTGTACATGTAGCCACCGGTATGTAAGAAAGATATACAGAAAGATAAACCGGAAACCAATGAACGGGTTACCTTCCAGAGGCAGGCAGGAACAGATGGGAAGAACAGAGGAGCAGGAGTGGGGAGAAGGATGATGGGGAGGCGACACTTCTCTAAGTATATCTTTCCATACAGTTCTGATTCTTAGAACTATGGTAATATCACACACCTCCAGGATAAACAGAATCAACCAGGATATGGAAGGGAGACCCCATAGAGAATATAAACAGTAAGAAATGAAGCTAACTATAATAAAGTGAAGTAACTACAGTGAAGGGGGTGAGAAAGAAAGTAAGTAACTTTGGAGAAGAGGGTTTTGATACAATGCGTAAGGCTAATGAATTGTACACAGTGACACTCTAGTTGGGAAATTTGTTATTCACGTGGGGTGTGGATCAGGGTTTCTTTAACAGCCTCATGTATATACTTGAACAAGCAAGTAAGTAAATATAATGTAGATTGTGACAGCCAGGTTTCTCTCTGTAACACGAAGAGGTTATAAATAAGAAAAAGAAAAGGCTAGAGAGTGAACCCAACAAAGCAACTGGCAGTTAAGTGTCAAGGTCATGAGAGACAGAGAAAGACTGTCTGAGATTGCAGGAGGCTAAGGAGACGTCACAACCAAACGCAATGGGACCCCTCAGCTGCAAAGGACATCCTGGGACAACTGGCAAAATTTCAGTTAAGATGGAGAGTAGCACTGTATTAATGTAAATTCCCTGATTTTTGATTGATGTGCTGTGTTTTTCAAAGATCAGGGGACGCGAAGTGAAGGGTATGTATACTTTGTGTGTGATTTTTCTAATTCTTTGGTAAGTCTAAAACTATTTCCAAATAAAGCAGCAAGAAACAGAGGGTCTTTTCTCTCCCTCTGCAGATACTCATACGCTATTTATGCCTTACGATCGCTGGTCGCTTTACTTCAGGCTTTCCTTCTCTGGCCTGATACACATCTTCATATGGACACATGTATCAGTTGTTTTTTTTTTTTTAAGTAGTCTCCATGCCTAGCACAGAGCCCAATGTGGGGCTTGAACTTTCGCTCCTGAGACCAAGACCTGAGCTGAGATCAAGAGTCAGACACTTAACCGACTGAGCCACCAGGTGCCCCCCTATCACCTAATTTAATCACCCCTTTCCTCCTATCATCATGTACCTGCTTCCTACACATAAACTGGAAGTAGTCACATTATCCACATTATTTCCTCCAGGAATTACTTCCTCCAAAGAGGTTACAAACTTCCTGACGATAAGCAGGATCTTATAATTATAGGTATAACATTGGACATATAGGGTCTTAATGACTAGAAGGAATAACTGGCAGAATAATTAGAAGCAAAAGGCCAGTGAGAGAGAGAGGCAGACAAATGGGCAGCCTTCCCTCGGAGTCCTTCGCTCACTAATGCAGACCCAGCCGCACTGGCAGCTTAATGTCCAAAGTAAGAGCGGTGAATGCGCTCACTCTGGGAGAAATGGAACGGTGTGTTAACAAAAGGAAAAGAAACCTAATCTTCCTGGTGACTCAGGTCAACTTTGTAAGCACCTCTGTAAGGCGGATAATCATGCATTCAGAGCAGAGGATAGTTCCCAGATTCATACAAAAAAGACCACCCACAAAAAAATGACAGACTCTGTCTGCTCTCAGCCACACGGGGCGACAACCACTGGACAGAGAGAGTACAGCGCATGCCCACTCCAGCAAAGGCTGGCAGTGTTACCTATGAGGAAGGCACCCAGAAAACGCCCAGACCCTACACGTCAGGCAGAGAGGGAGACGCCCCACAATGCTCTGTGAACACACAGCCCGGCGGACGAACACACAGGGGCAGGAATGGGTTCTATGATGTGCAAGATCATTGTGAGAATTAAAAGGGTAGAGAGTCAGAGAGCCCGCCCAACGGTAGAAACATGGTTAGTTAACACAGAAGTGTGAAACTGGGGGCATGCTCAGGGATGCAAACGATCATGGTCCTGCAGTGGTTTCTGGCATGGGTGATACCTTCCACTAGGGGCGTTTTGCACATCCATGGAGACGTCTGTGGCCGGCAAAGTTCTCGAGGCCCGGGGAACAAAGGGTGCTAGGCCTCCTGCAGCCTGCTGGACAGAGCCAATCAGGAAACAAATGCTCCAAGTTTTGTCCAACTCTCTCATATCCTAAGCATTATATAGATGGCAAATTGGTTTATAATGATCTGAGCATAGGGGCCCTGGGTGGCTCAGCCGGTTGGGCGTCCGACTCTTGATTTAGGCTCAGGTCATGATCTCAGAGTCGTGGGATTGAGCTCCATGTTGGGCTCCATGCTCAGTGCAGAGTCTGCTCGATTCTCTCTTTCCCTCTGCCCCTCCCCTCCACTCTCTCTAAACAAATAAATAAATAAAATCTTAAAAAAAAAAAAGGATCTGAGCATATCACCTTACTCCATTTTACATTTGAACACACAGTATTTTTATACTTTTTTTTACATACTCCAATTTTTCCTGGAACGCAATACTGGGTACCTGGAGGGAATACCATATTTAGTTCAGATTGGAACTTCAGGGATTTCCACTTCTTTTGAAAAATATCACTAATGGCAATCCTGCGCATGGGACTTGAATCATGAAACATGTCACATTCACAGTGATTCTACCTACAGGTATAAACATCAGACTACTCTTCTGACTTAGTCTAGTTGTATCTGAGCGTTCCATATTAAAATACATACTAATTCCTTTTTAAACTAATTAATTCAATTAATTTGCTTTTACTCCTTTATATCAGAGAATTTTACCGACTTTTAAAAATTATGTAAATAGGTTCTATTACCTATGATTTCCAAAATAAGAGGAAGGGAAGATGGGTTTTAGCTAGGGTCTCCAGGAAACAAAGCTGACTAAGGCTCTGTCTCTTATTTGGGGGGGCTCCAGCCAGAGCAGTAAGGGTGGAAAGGAAGGATGTAAGCAGTGAGGGGTGACAGACAGCACCACCCTGCTCACTGCTTCCCTACGAACTCCAGGCAGGCAGCAGTCTCCGAGCAGCAGCATTCAGCCAACGCGTGGGACCTCTCAAAGACCACGCGGATAGTACGTGGAGGAGTGAAAGGAGACAGAACATATCTGTCCACTTTCTTCTCATTTCCCACTTCCCTTCAGTCAAGGGTCACTCTAAGGTGAGTTAACTTGCCCACATTTCTGGGCTGCCATCCCCCAGGAAGCCAGATACCACACTTTGTGTGTTGTTTTACCCGGGTCTACAGCAGGGGCAGCCCAGCATGGGTGGAATATTGACGGAGAGATAAAGGAGATAGGGTGAACGTGAGGTTTGCGTCTATGACAGACACTATAGAATGGATCCTGGGTCTGACGGAGGTGAGAACCCCTCACCATGCTTTGTGTTGTCCATGTAACGTCTGCCTCCGTCACTGGCTTCTGAGCTCCCTGAGGACAGAGACAGGATCCCTTTTATTTAAGCTGTCTCAAGAGCATCCCACGTCGTGTTTGGCATATACTGGCTTAATCAATATCTAGCTGTTGAATGAAAGGTTCGTAGCAGTAGGAATTAAAATGAAGAAAAAAAACTGGTCATGGGGCGGCTGGGTGGCTCAGTCAGTTAAACATCCGCCTTCGGCTCAGGTCATGATCCTGGGGTCCTGGGATCGAGTCCCACATCAGGCTCCCTGCTGCTTCTCTCCCTCTGCCTGCCATTCCCCCTACTTGTGCGCTCTCTCTGTCAAATAAATAAATAAAATCTTAAAAAAAAAAAGCCTTATTAAAAAAAAAAAAGAAAAAACTTGTCATGACATGGATAGCCTTATCGGTCATACCAAGGAGACCAAAAGAACCTGGGAGTGGTATGGGGCCACTCCAGCAATTTCTGAATTCAGAGACATGACTAAATTGGCATTTTAGGGGGATCACTCAGCATGAACAGTCTTCGGGTAGGGAGGGGAAGGAGGCAAGCAAACTGAGAGAGTTATTATGATAATCCAGGAGAGAAAAACTAAGGCAGGGGAAGTGGGAACGGAGGACAAAGAACAAATTCAAGGGGAGCCTGGGTGGCTCAGTCGGTTAAGTGTCTGCCTCCGGCTCAGGTCATAATCCTGGGGTCCTGGGATCGAGTCCCACATCGGGCTCCCCACTGAGTGGGGCGCCTGCTTCTCCTTCTACCCCTCCTCACTGCTCATGCTCATTCTCTCTCTCTAATAAACAAATAGGATCTTAAAAAAAAAAAAAGACAACATTCACAAGGCTTGATAACTGGATATAGGAAGTGAGGAAAAGGAGAGCTTGAGCTAACCGGCCAGATAATAGGGGCACTGATAGGGAATGAAGAGGAAGAAGCAAATTGAAAAGACTGGAAATGTTATTTCCATTTTGAACATGAGGACTCTGGTGGCCTTCTGGACGTGCTTACAGAGATGCTCAGCAAGTCTCAAGTGGGGGTTCCTGGGGGTGGAGAAAGACTTGAGAGCATAAAGAACTGCATGTCAAAACCAAAAAGGGGATGAAAAAAAACAGGAAGAATACTGGGCTAATAAGGTAGGGAAGAAGGTTCTATAAAAGATATAAAGAGAGCCAAGAAGAGAACCACGTGGGTGATATCAGAGATCATCGGAGGTGCATGTCAGGGAGGGGATGGTCATACTGGCAAATGCAACACGGAGTTTAGTAAAGCATGGACTGGAAAATTCCCATTGGGTTCGAATATATTTAGGCTACTGCTAACTTTTACCAGAACAGATCCATGGGAATGGTGGGGCAGATCCAAGACTGCATGAAGTGAGTTGAAATGAGACCGGCAAGTGAGGAAGTTTTAGAACACTGAATTGTTCCCTCTACAACCTGTTTCGAAAGCAGAGCCGGAAGAAATAGTTACAGGACACTATTTGAGGAACAGGTGAACCATTTATTCTCATTTTTATCCCTGCATTGTAGAGAATCATCTGAATGGTGTCTACTCAGAGGACAGTCCCGTCCAATAACTGCGCTTTGCCTGGGTATGAAAGTCACAAGAAACTCACTCATTTCTTTTACAGATATTCTTGGCAAGACTGGCCCCCGTGCCATTTATTCAAAGATCATCTAGGAAAATGTTTAGATATAAATGACAGGAAAACCATTCAAATAGTCAATGTACGACCTTTCTCATATTGTCTGAGCCTTTCTAGATAAGTCTACAGGAACATATGATTTCTGTATATTTATGCCAACTTTTCCAGCAGCGATCTACTACTCTTTTCTCTGATGCTTTATTTTACATATTTCTACTATTTCATTTGAATGTACAAATCATTATAAATGTCTTCGAAATCCACAGTAAAATGTGGGAAGTAAATCCCTAAATAACTTACCTGGGATTTGTTCATTTTTGGATGCTCTTAAGAAACGGCCAGGAGTGGGGATACCAAGGCTGGGTAAGGAAGAAAAGGAATAGAATCATGAGAGGTTTAGTTGGCTAACTCAGCAGCTCTTAGGATTACCTATCAAAAAAATGGTCCTTTGACCAATCTGGTGAGGGAATATCCACTTGTGCATTTATAACTCTGACATGATCACGAGAACTTTTCTTACTGAGTGAATATAAACAATTGTTTTTTTTTTATGGGATTACTGTCAACTTAGGCCTTGGAAAAAATCAAAACTAACCTTAGCACAGTAACAGATTGGATCAATAAAATTCAGTATACACAAAGTTTGGAATCATATACATGATTCCAGCATTAAAAATAATACGAGGATTACAGGCTTATTGGCACGGAAAATGTTGAAATTATGTCATTTACCTATTTTCCTACTAATATTTTTCAGCCACTCGAGAGCAGAGAATCCAGGAGAAGCTCAGAAAGAGTGCAAGTGCTTTAAGAGGTTCACCTTTTTGTCTGGCCTCCCTCGGATGCAGTTTCACTAGAGGATTTCTGCTAAGAAACTTGTTTTAACTTAAATGTGGTAGAGGACAGAACCCTGACCTGGAAACCGAGACGTGAATTCAGTTCTTAGCTATCACTAGCAAACTGCATAATTGGAGAAGATATTTACCTCCTGAGTCCTAATTTTATTTTATTTTATTTTTTAAAGATTTTATTTGTTTATTTGACAGAGAGAGAGAGACAACCAGCAAGAGAGGGAACACAGGCAGGGGGAGTGGGAGAGGAAGAAGCAGGCTCCCAGCAGAGGAGCCTGATGTGGGGCTCGATCCCAGGACCCTGGGATCACGCCCTGAGCCGAAGGCAGATGCTTAACGACTGACACCCAGGGGCCCCCTGAGTCCTAATTTTAAAATAAGGCAAAGTTACATAGTTGTAAAAAACCTTCTCTTTACCTCCACTGTGGAATTCCACAAGGGGGACATTTCATGAATCCCAGGTTTGGTGGTGGACTCGGTTTGAGCAGCTCAGCATAAACAAAAAGAGTGGAGATTACAGGGAACGACACAAATGTGCTTGGAAAGTGATGAGAAATCATTTCCTTAGCTATGGCTGATACCCCTTCCCTCCAACCCACATCCCCACTAATCCTTCAGGGAAGTGTCTTTTCCTGTCCCATTTGCACCCTGCCCTTTCCCTTCAGTTGCAGCCCACATCATTCGTTAGAAAGTTGAACTAAAGTTTTGCTGACCTACGACATCCATGGTGTCTGACTATGGTGTTACCACCCAGACTTTGCTCACACTGGAGAGGAAAATTGTGGCCAGTACCTTGAATGTGTTCTTTTTAAGGATTCTTCTACTTCCACGCTGAAATTCTAGGGAGAGTTTTCAGTTCAGGAATATGTTCTTCCAGGTGGGATTTCTGTTCCTGGGCACTGCTGCTTTTTACTTCACAGGAATGGTTTTGTTTCAACCTGGGCCTTGGAGCCACATTTCCATTAGCTGGAACCTACGCGTGGAGTCCCAAGGGTCAAGAGCCTGGTGAGCTGGACTTTTTCTAGAATCTCATCAGGGTTGATGAAAAGTGAGAGAATACTTCAGGAGCAGGAAGAGCCTAGAAACCTCAATTATGCCTTATGACCTAAGGAAAAGAAGTCAAATGGTCTATCAAAATATATGGCACAATTGCTTCCTAGGGCACACACAGGACAAGTCACTGTGCCAGAGAAAACCCAAGAGGTGATGGTAGAGGGGGACACTCATCAAAGACCATGAGACCAGGAGTAAAATAGACCTAGTTTGAAAACTCAACCCATTCACTTTAGCTCAAAGGAAGTAATGTTGACCCCATAGCCTGGTTGAGAGGATTGAGTGAAATGTCTAAAAATCTTTGTAAAATGATAGCAGGGAATACTTATCCAGAACATATTATATTTCCGGCTTGACCCTCGGATCATTTAACCTCGGAACAACTCTTGTGAGGCTAATATGATTACTAGGCTCATTTTACAGGTGAGGAAACAGGATTAGTCTAAATAACATATCGGGCGATGCAGTGCTGATTTGTGACAGGACCTGTTCTGAACCCAAACATCACGGTTTTAAAACCTAACGCAAGGGGGCGCCTGGGTGGCATAGCGGTTAAGCGTCTGCCTTCGGCTCAGGGCGTGATCCCAGCGTTATAGAATCGAGGCCCACATCAGGCTCTTCCGCTATGAGCCTGCTTCTTCCCTCCCACTCCCCCTGCTTGTGTTCCCTCTCTCGCTGGCTCTATCTCTGTCAAATAAATAAATAAAATCTTAAAAAAAAAACACACACAAAAAAACTAACGCAATGATGCCGACATCTCCGCCCCGACCCTCAAGTCCCTCACTGAACTCTTTCTCGACCCGTCCATTCTGCATCCTGGCCCTTCCCTTCAACTGCAGCTCGCATCTTTCTCCTGCCAGATACTTAGTGTAAAATAACATAATAATGATAGTATTTATTTCTCATAATGAATACTTGTTCCCTTCCCTGCTGCCCTCTAGCACTTTTCTGCCCAGCCCGGCAGGCTGCAGATCCACGTGTATCAGCCAAACTTCTGAAATGAGACTTCAGTCATTTGGATGCACAAGCCTTTTACCCTCCCAAAGCACCTTCTTCAGGCAAAGAAAGGCTGCAGAGAGCGCCCGCCCTGAGGCTTGCGGGTCGGGAGGCCAGCCTGGCTCTCGCCGTCCTTCTCCGGGACCAGAGCAAACCCGCTTCGGACACTCCCGCCGGAGGGATGCGCAGAGAGCGCGCGTGCACCCTCCGCTGACCCGGGCCAGCTCCGCCCCGCCCTTCCTTCCGACCCCCCGAGGGCCCGGAGCCGCTGCCACTCCTTCCTCTAACTCGCGGTTGCACCCGCTGAGCTCCCACTTTGCACCAAGTACAGACGAGCACGGAACTCGAGCAACTCGCGACTGCAAGAAGCGCCCCCGGAAGAACCTGGAGAACCAGAAAGTGCGCCCAGGTAGAGCGCAGCACATGCGCAGAGGCAGCCTCCGGGCCGCCCTTCCCAGGGTTCCCCAAGGGGCGGTCGGTGCCTTTTTGAACTACATTCCCCATAAGGCGCCGCGGCCCCCGCCGCCTGCTGAGGAATTCTGCTTTGATTACCGGGCTTGATGGATTGCTATGAACCATTAATACAAGAAGAAAAGTTGCCTATTAACTTCATCGAAAACTATAGCTGAGAAGCGAAGATTGCAGACCGTGAATGTCCACCCCCATGTTAACGATCCCAAAATCTTTATCTTCCTCTTAAACTTCCCTTATGAGCACGAGAGCCTTTTATCGTATTCTTTCCCCTCTGAGCATCAGAAAACACACTGGGGAATAACACTGCGAACATTCTAAATGTGAGAAAGCCTTCTTTATATCTGAGATCTCGTAGGGGAGCAATCAGAAGAATGTAACCAATACAGGAAAGCCTTCTCTTATGTTGAATGTGTGAAAGCATTGTGGAATTCAAACATTATCCAAGAATTCATGCTGAAAGAAAATGTATCCGTGAGGAGTGTAGTAATAAAAAAAAAAAGTATGATATACTCTTAAAACAATAGGCAAACATATATAAAGCATAATTTTATCTTTTACATATACATGTTTAGATAAAGATATGCACATTTAAGTAGGTATTAATTTAGATAAAATTTAGAAAGATAGGCTCCAAAATTAACAATGGTAATCAATGGGATGTGAGATTATTTAGGAGAAAGAGGGACCTTTCCTTGTGCATCTATATAATTTTTCTATGACTAAGTAAAATGGATGATTTTTCCATTTTGTGTATGAAAGATAGACAAAGTGAAAGGGAAACAGAAGGGCATTCTTGGCCTATTAATTTGAATGTCAAATGTGTGTGTCTGTGTAAAGAGAGAGAATACACACATACATGCAGATAGATCTTCATTGAGATAAGCGCTGGAATTGAAAATATTAAATGTTCACCACTTATAGGTACAGGTTGATAAGGAATTTTTATTTGTGATGTTAAGTGTTTTTGTTTTTAAAATTTCCTTAATGTCTCAGTACCTTCTGTCTGTCCTCAAATCATTCTTTCTGCCATCTTGCCATCTGTATTAATGTATTAAGCCTGAGTAAAAATGTACCACCACGGGGTAGCTTAAACAACAGAAATTTATTGTCTTGTTGTTCTGGAAGCTAGAAGTCTGAAATCGAGGGTCAGCAGGGTTGGTTTTTTTCTGAGCGCCGTGAGGGAGATCCGTTCCATGCTTCTCTCCTACCTGTGTGTAGCCTCAGGGGTTCCTTGGCTCATAGGTGATGTTCGTCCTGTGTCTTCATATGACCTCCCCCCTTCACTTGTCTGTCTCTGTGTTGAAATTCTCCCACTCCCTTTTTCTGTATGGACACAGTGGTATTAGATTAAGGTTCACCCAAATGACCTCATCTTAACTTGATCATCTGTAAAGACCCTGTTTCCAAGAAGGATACTGGGGTTTAAAAACTTCAACATCTTTTAGGGGGATATAACGACCATCCAACAAAATTTTCCTGATAGCTCTAGAAGAATTAAATGCAATTTGACCTCATATTTACTTTGATATGTGTATGGGCATCTCTCTTCAGAGGTGTTTGGGCAATACGACATGAGTGGGTCTCCGAAGAGTAGAAATCCATGAACTGAATGTCTGGCTGAGTTAGTGCATCTGAGGCTGATTCTGGCATATGGGGGGGGGGTACTCCAGCTATCAAAGATTTCTTGAATGAATGGTTTAAAAAAGAGAGGGGGAAATATTGCAAGAAGGAGGAGGAAAACAGAGAAAGTGCTGAGAGGAGGGATAGAGTCTGAGTTCTAGAGCTTCTCAGGTTCCCAACTCTGGGGCTCAGTCTGGCCAGCACAGAGCTCAGGGACTGGTCCCCAGAGATGATGATGTAGTCAGGATAGTTTAGGGGGAGGAGGAGAGAAGAAGGGCAGGGGAGCCAAGGGATCAGGAGGAAAGCTGAGAGATTGGGAGTGTAGGGAAGGGGGGAGGAGAGAAAGTGGGATGGAGGAAGGGAAGCTTCGAGAGAGGAAGGAAATATGTCCAAAAGGAGGCCGGCAAAGCAGATCTTGGATCATGTAGGGTCCTCTCTGGCCACCAGGTGACAGTATTAGCACGGTCCAGCTGTCATTGACTACCAGGATGAACTTTAGGGTTCCGACAGAGGCTCCTTGCTGCTCCTGGTCATCTCATCTGTGGTGGACAGCTGTTGGTTTTCTTGGTCCTCCTCACATCCATACTACCTTTCCCTGATAACATCACTTCAATTTTCCTCAGGGGAACTACCATACTTCCATTAAGGTCTACCACATACACTTGCATAGGCACACTGCACAACTCCAGAGGATTCATCCATTTAGATTGCTGAGTAGTACCTGCTGAAATTGAGCAGTGCCAAACCTATACAACTGTCACTGGCAGCCATTGAATGATGGTCCTGTAAGTTGCCCGTCCCACTCCTGGCCTAGGTGGAGTCGAGTCTTTCTGATATGGAAGCCTTGAAGCAATTGACCATTAACTCCTGTTATGTAGATCTCTGGAGTTATCCTGGTTCCGGTTCTTACCAACTTCAACAAATTCCTTTTTAATGTAGCTATTCAGAGATACTTTGTGTTGTCAACAAAGAACCCCAATAAGCCGCAATCCGCACCTCAAGCCTTCCTCAAACTGGAAGCCAAATCTCAGTGAAGCATCTTGAATGTCAAAAATTAAAGCTAGTCTTTGTTTGCTATCCATCATTTATCCACCCAACAATTATTTCTGGATACCTGTTATGGGCCAGGCACTGTCCTAGGCTCTGGAAAACAATAGTGAAAAAGCCAGACATGGTCCCTGCCTTCATGGGATTTGCGTATTCAGAATCTGGTGAGGAAGGCCACAATATTTATAGCCACAACTAGCTATAGCATTTCAAATAGCTATAGAATTCCAAATTGTAAGGGGTGCTGTGAGGGAAAACAACGGAACACTGTGTGGAAGATATTTTTTAAGTAGATAGCATTTATTTTAGGCTTGTGAAGTGCAAGAACTTTCTAGGCTTCCTGATGATCACCGGAACGATGCTGCAGCTTAAGTTCGACTTTAGGTCCTATTTCACAGATATGAAAACAAAACCTACACTAAATAGAAAGATATATCATTAATAATTTATAAATATATATATTTGGGAGACCCCAAAGATACCACCTCGCCCTAACAATGCTTTGCCAAGGTCCTAGACCAGTTGGGGCTACCTAGAAAACCCCCTGTCCACCCCACCCTAGTTTCCATCTCTGCCCTGTCTCCCTACCTGTCAGTGTTATCTTCTTTGTTCTAGATCCTTTGATACCTTAAAGCCTTCTTTTTTTTTTTTAAGATTTTATTTATTTATTTGAGACAGAGAGCGAGCGAGCATGAGCACAGGCAGGGGGAGAGGGAGAGGGAGAAGCAGGCTCCCCACTGAGCAGGGAGCCCGATGCAGGGTTTGATCCCAGGAACTCCATCCCAGGGCCCTGTGTTCATGACCTAGCTGAAGGCAGGTGCTTAACCAACTGAACCAGCCAGGTACCTCAAATCCTTCTTTTTAGAGGAAAAGCTTTTAAGAACTTCCCATCCACACTGCAGTTTCAGGTTAACTCCTTCTCCCAAGGAAATGTGCATATCTGGTAAAGACAATGCTTATCGACTTCATATAAGCACCAACACTGGGTTGGTGGGACCTGTAGAGAAAAAAATACAAGATTTTTTGGGGAAGGGTATGTTCCAGATTCCCTTCCATGAAACCATGAAGACCCATGAAGGTCAGGCTGGTTCCAGTAGTCTTTTTACAGTCCTCCTTCCCTGCACTAGGAGGTTGGGTGGTCCTAGAAGCCTGGACGCAGGCCACAGGTCCAGAGGGCTCAGGCCCAGTTTAGACAAGGCAGGTGCACCCAGCACCCACCTGGCTGCCTCCCCAGGCACATCAGGCAGGATTCCAGTGCCAGGCTGGATGCGTCCTCACTCCCTCTCCTGTTAGACTGGGAGCTCCTGAGTGCAGGGGTCCTGCTGGCATCATCTCTGTAGCGTCTGTAATGTCCCTGTATGTAGCAAGGTCTCAGCAAAGTCATGTGTCACCATCAACATCAGGAGGGAGGCAGCAATGGGTGATTATGCGGGGAAAAAAATGGCTCCCTGAATTTTCAGGAAGATTGCACATAGGTTCCCAAAAGACCCCTGGTGATAGCTCCAACCTGCTTGATCTCTGCAAATGTTATCCACCCGGGCTGCCATTAGGCCATAGCGTGCTTTTGTGTAAATTATAAAAATGTGCCTCCCTCTTAGATTTGTGTATTTATGAAACTGGGAAATTATTTTACATTATATACAAATCCAGGCTGTGATGTGAATGGTGACCCCCTAAGGTTGTGCAGTGCACAACCCACGCACCTCTACTCAACAGCCCCAGGGAACTGCTCCCTCCTCCACCTCTCCCTCCTCGGTAGCCACAAGGTCGTGGGCCTTGCCCTCAGGTGCCAGGATCCCCTCCCTGTCTGGACATCATGCTCCCTGGTTGCTTCTAAGAGCCCAGTCTGATCTGGGAACAATCTTCGATGACACTGTAGTACACGGGGTTGGCCTCCTGGGGCGGGAGCTGGGGCCGGGCCCGATGGCACTGAACTAGTCCATGGAAGGCCTCCCGGAAGCGCTGGCACATAAGGGCGTAGATGACAGGGTTGACGGCACTGTTCAGGTAGATGCAAAGGCGGCAGAAGAGAAGAAAGCCAAGGTTGAGGTAGGGCGGGCTCAGGAAGGAATTCACCACCACCAGGGAGCGGTAGGGCAGCCACAGCAGAGCAAACACCAGCACCACCACAGCCAGCATCTTGGTGACCTGCCAGGTGAGACAGGAAAAAAGGGATGCATGGGTGCGGAGGGGTGGGGGAGGAAGCCCGAGTTTCCGGCCTCTCTGTGGGCTTGCAAGAGGGGGAAGCTGAAAGACCATTGGGGCCTTCGCCAAACGGTGCCCTCACGCATGCCCCCCTTCAGCCCATCCCCAGCTAGAATACTGCTGTATAGCCTTCCAGGCCCTGCTCCAGTTGTTTTCACTGGGGGACCCCCCCCCACATCACCTCCCAATTCACCACCATTTTTACTGGCAGCAAATTTACGAAGCCACTGCCTTCAATACAGGGGAGCTTGAGGATTGCCAGAGTGAATACAGAACAGTGCCACGCAGGCCCTAAATGCCCCCAGGATTGCTGCGGACACAGCCTCTGCCACTACTGTTACAAGTGCTCGGAGCTCAGAGCCAGGCGCGGCAGGGTTACGATCCTGATTCTACCGCTAACCAGTCGTTTAGCTTGGACATACCACTCTCCCCAGCTCAACCCCTACTCCCCAACATCCCAGCCCACGAGCTGGCTTGCTTGTGGTGCTTCCACTGCACCCCACTCCCCACTTTCCCTCCAGACTCTCCTTCCTGCCTTTGCCCTTGATGGCCAGTCATGCACCACCCCCTCACCTTCCAGCAAACCTCCCCCCGCACTTCGTCCTCTGCCAGCATTTCCCGGACAGTGGAGACCGAGGAAAGTCTAGAGGGGTGCACGCTGGAAGGTGTTTCAAAAGATGCTTCGCTTTAAAATTCCAGAATGAAAAGGCCACAAGGGGGCATCAGTCAGTGGGAGACAGGGACATCCTTAATATCGGGAGGACAGCCCCACGCCCAGGCCGCCCACACCCCTGGGGTCCTCAGTGACTCCTTCAAGAGACCAAACCTTGGGCGGCACAAGTGCACTTACTAGAGCTTAAATGGCTCCAAGAGTCTTGGCATCACACTGGTTCTGCCCAGAAACCCCTGGATACACAGAAACAGCGCTGAGGAATATGGGAGAGACAACTTTCTCATCAAGGAGGAAGCTAGCCTGGAATGTTCCTGCATAAGATTGCTCCTCAGAGTCCAGGAGTTTAGTTGCTCTAAGGGACCTCTCCAAAGAGGCCTGGCCCTGATTGAACCAATAAACTTCAGGGCTGTAATATTCTCCAGGAACCAGAAATCTCAGGAATTCCCGAGTCAATCTTGACTCCTGATTTTACCAAATTCCAATTTAATTCTATTCCATTTTAGGTTCATCTGGGTGATAAATACTAGATACCAGTGTGTGGGCTTTGGAGCCAGTTTGCCTGGGTTCAAACCTTGATTCTGGCACTTGCCAGTTCTGTAACCTGGGGCAGCTCCCCTGTGAATCAGTTTCCTCATCTGTCAAACTGAGATGGTAACCATACTATGCACATCATGGAGTTGTGCTAACTTGTGTGAAGCACTTAGACCAGTGCCTGGCACATAGCAAATCCCCAATAATTGTTGACTAGTATTATTAGCAATAGTATTCTCCATCTTGCTCTCCTAGACAGTCTGCTTTCATTCACTGCCTCTCCCCTATTGCTGTCGTACGTGGCGTTCTGCAAGGGCTCTCTTGGGCATCCGAGAATGCTCAGTCCTTAGACTGCCCACTGTCAAAAGAGCCATCAATGCTCCTACAAACAGTAATAATAGGTACGTTAATTGAACCCTTACTATGTGCCAAATTCATAATACCCACTACCATCCACGGTGGTAGCTGAGCACTGTAATTATAATGACTTTACAGCAAGGCTCAGAGTTGAAAATCAAGGCTCAGAGAGGTGAAGTGACTTACCCAAGGCCACACAGCAAGACGTTAACAAAGCCGGGGGCTAAAAAGACCCAGGTCTGGAAGACTATTTTCACCCACAGAAGTTTCACGTAAAGCATTGACCAGGTGGAAGCTGGAACCCAGCCCTTTTAGGCTGAGCAGGAAAGTGGTAAACAGAGAAGTAAATAATTGGTGGGAGGCTAGGAGGGGCATTGGTCTGGAGCCTAAGGTGGTGTTGGGCCTACAGCCAGAGTTAACTTTCCACACCTGCTCAGCTTGGGTTGTACCCCCTTTCCTCTAAAACCCACCTGGAGCTAACATGCCTGCAAGCAGGGGCTGTTTGAAGTGGCTGGAAGAGCCCCCAAGAGTGCACCCATCCCGGGAGGCAGGGAGATGGCACAGATGGTCCTTGCCTGGCTCAGGAGTGACTCAGCAGGGGCGAGGTGTCCTCCCCCCCCCCCGCCCCCGCCAGCTGAGGGTGTGGGTGGAAGGCTGAGGATAAAGACCAGTTGGGCTTTGGGAGCTCTCCTCCCACCTGCATTCCTTGAATACCCTTGGGAGGCCACACTGCTGGAGTGTGGGTAGAGGATATAAGGAGTCCGGACACTTGGGTTCTCTCCCCAGTTCTCTCCATGTGTCACCTTCTCACTCCCTTGTCCCCTCTGAGCCTGTTTCTTTATCCATAAAAATAGGTGTGCAATGTCCCAAACAGGGTAATATCAGGAAGGATCAAAGAATCAGGCACATAGTAAGTGCTCCCTAAGTGCTGGGTCTCTCCTGACCTCCCACAACCCGCCCCCCTCTTAGGCTGGCTGGCCCCGGAGTCCATGCAGACAGCTTTAATGTCAGCTGTGGTAAGAACTTGGGAAAGTCACTTCCCCTCTCTGAGTCTCAGTCTCCCCACCATTAGGACAATACCACCATAGGTGTGACCACTGGTTGTGAAAGTTCTATCATCACCAATCTTAACTGAACATTTAGTTTGTGACATGGCCTCACAGGGGCTAAAGGCTTCACATGGTTAATCCCATTTTTCAGGATACTGCAGTGTGGCGGGAGCTGTCATTGCCCCATAGGACAGAAGAGGAAACTGAGGCTCAGAAAGGCAGAAGTGATAGCTCCAGAATCAAGCCTCGTAAGTGGCACGACAAGGATTGACAGTTGGGGAGTTTGACTCTAAAGGGCCCAAGCTTCCATCCGTCCATCTGCTGGCTCAGCACAGCGCTCTCGCAAGGAAGACCAAGGTCCCCACCTGCTTCCGGGAGTTGAGGGCGCCTCTCTTGCCCCTGGAGAAGAAGCGCTGGTGGCCGGCGGGGCGGCCCTGGTGCGCAGAGCCCGAGCGCCCTCGGTCGCCAGGAGGCAGCAGCCCCACAAAGAGGACGCGCGCTATGAGCACGTAGAACGCGGTAGCCAGGCCCAGGGGCAGCGCATAGAAGAGCGCGAAGTCCAGGAAGTAGATGGGCAGGTAGAGAGAGCGCGACACGCGGTAGCCGCACTGCACCTGCACGCCGTCGGCGTACGCGGTCTCGCGGGTGTCCGCCAGGAAGAGCCAGAGCACGCAGTAGGCGCTGGTGCCCAGCCACACAGATGCCGCGATGCGCTTGGCCCGCGCCACGGTGCACAGAGTTTGGGCGCGCAGCGGGTGGCAGATGGCGAGGTAGCGCTCCACCGTGAACGCGGTGATGGAGCCTGTGGACGCGTTGATGCCCACGTACTGCAGGTAGGTGATGCCCAGGCAGCCTGCGTGGCCAAAGACCCAAACCCGGGCGGACGCCGCCTCGGCTACGGTGGGCACTCCTGCCGCCAGGAGCACCAGCAGGTCCGCGGCGGCCAGGCTCACCAAGTAACAGTTGGTGGGTGTGACCATGTGGCGGCTACGGAGCACCACCAGGACCACCATGGCGTTGCCTGCCACACCCACAGCGCACACGAGGGGCACCAGGGTCAAGGTCACCGCTTGTACAGCCAGCGGAGGCCGGGGCATGGTGCCCAGGCCCGACGCGTTCGCGCGCTCCGGGTGCTGGGTGTGGTTCTCCATGCCCTCGGGTCCGCACGGCACCCCGAAGACAGTGGCGAGTTGGGGGAATTACCCCCGCTGCAAAGGTGCCTTCCGGGGATCTGGAGACGCTCTCCGTGCGGGAAGTTCGGGGTCCAGCAGCTGCCTCCTGCTGAACAGGTTTCTCCAGCTCCGTGCCGGGTCTCACTGTCGCCGCGCAGGACGCTGGGGACTCGGAGGAACCAGGAGCAGGAACCGGGAGATAGGTGCGTGCTGCTGTTTCCAAAACGCCTTTTAAGTCTAAGTTGGCGCGGTCTTTCCCGGGGTGAGGTTTACTGCAGGGGCGCGTTGCAGACTGCAGCGTGGCACTCCAGGAGTGCACGGGACGCCCAGATGCCGCCGGCTACAGACCGACTGCCGGAGCCCTCTCAGGTCTTACCTCCGCTCTCCAGGTTCGCGGGGCTCAAGACTCTGATCTGGGGTGTCTGGTCCAGGAGGCAAGGTGCGTGGTGTGGGGTTTCCGCCTCGCTGGCCTTTCTCTTTGCTCTGCTTCCCGCGACCACCCCGGGAGGGCTCCTCTGCAGGAGTTAGCGTGTTTTCTCCACTGATACCGCTCGGCTGATTCGGGTTGACCCGGTCCAGCACCCGTTCTTTCCCACCGGCTCCCGCATCGCACCCTGGGCACTTGGGGTCAGGTGAGGGGGATGCAGGGTGCGGTGGGGAAGGGATGCTAAAGGAGCAGTGGTATGGGGCGCCCCGCTGGCATGCCTCTTCCTCTCGTCTACGGGGGCGGCTCCGCGGGGCAATGGGGGAGGAGTCGGCCACTGTACTCAATCCAGAAATCCTTTCTTGTTTTCCCTGGCAGAAACCTCAGCCCTGCTATTCACAAATGGCGAGCGGAGGGCCAGAGCTGCGGGGAAAGGGAAGGTATTTGCCCATCTAGACTTGGGTTGGTCCTGTCTCCTAAACTTGCATCTCCTTGTTACTTTTCACTTTCTCCTGCTAACCTTTCCCAGTTTTCTTTTCTTTCTCCTGCAGAAGATCTGGAAATTGGAAATTCTTGGCGGGTGTGCCCCGCCCCCAGAAGGGTCTCTCCCAGCCTAAGACTGTGCGGTTCACAAGGCACAAACCAGTTAGGAATCTTTATAGCTCCATGGCCGCCACAGAGAAGGCCCATCGTGGTAGTTGAATGAAGGAAAGAACTTGTTTCTTCACTAGAGAAAACTTCGTGAAGGTGGGACTCACTGATCTTCATAAAAGCATAAAGGCTGCTTTCTAGGGAGCCCAGCTCTGTACCTGCTCTGTACCTGGACTTGTTTGCTGCTTCTGATCCATCAGTTATGCTCTATAAAAATTATTTTTCATCTGGGAGATGGGGTATTAATGATAGAACTCACCTTGCAGTGTCTTGGAAGGCTTATGTGAGGGACAAAGGAAAAATCCGTGCAAAGGGCTTAGCTGAGCTTGACCGTGGCAAGGGCTGAATGTATTAGTGATGACAGTTATGTTAACATAAATCCCTCCCCACCCCCCTCCTTATGGATGACCCCAAACTCTCACTCTACAGATCTGATAAATGGACAAGTAATGAATGATGGGGAACTTGGCAGGGCAGTAACTTGGGGGCACCAGCCAGGGTCCGGGACACTCCCGATTGTCAGTCTTTACAAGGAACGATGGCAGTGTTTATGAAGCATCTACCAGTGGTGATGCTCTGTGTCCTTTACGTATTAATTCATTCTACACTCGTGACATCCTCTGGGGAAGTTATAACTAGATTCCCTGCTTTACGGACAAAGAAACCGAGGCCTAGAGCAGTTAAATGACTTGTTCAAGGATACATAGGTTAGTAAGGTGGGGGGCTACCAGCATTTTAGCCCGGTAGTGTAGCCAAGGAGTCCCCGTTCTTACACACCCCCCACACCTCCTATACTACCTCTCTGCCCTATGCTCTTCTCCGGGATCTTCAGTTAGAACAATAGCAAAGCCTCCTACTCAGAGCCAAACACCATGCTGTATTCATTATCTTTATTTCCCCCAGCCCTGGCTAGGCAGGTACTATTAGTCCCATTTTACAGATGTGGAAATTGAGGTCCAGAGGGGCATGATTTCCAATGTCATGCAGACAGTCAGGGACCAAGCAGGAAGCAGAACCCCAACACTCTCCTCGTCCCCACCCCAACCCCAGCCATCCTGTACTCAGCTCTTTCCAAGGTACCAAATGCCGGTTAAGCCCAGGATTCCTCCTCCCCAGTCTTTCCTCCTCCTCCCTGAGTGTGGTCCAGAGCAATCCTTTTAGCCATATTAAAGGCAAGTGGCTCCTTGGGCTTCTCTGCCTCTAAGCCTGCCAGCTCAGCTCTCTCTCCTGCCTAATTGAGCTGTTCACTTGCCAGCAGCAAAGGGCAGTACTTGGCAATGAACGTAGTACATCTCCAGTGGCATTCTTGATTTTCCCATACCTTACCTCATCCCTAGTCTTCCTCATCTTAGTAAAGTCATCTTAGCAATGCCACTGGCTGCTAAAACCGCCACCGGTTGTTAAAACCAAATATTCAGAAATTATGTCTTTCTTTCTCCCTCACTGTTGACGTCCAATACTTAAGGAAGTCCCTCAATTCCACCTTCAAAATGTACCTCGAATCAATGCACCTTTCACCACTCTGCCCTGGACCAGCACTTTCCTCCACCACGAACCTCTTGATAGGAGGTTCATGGGAAACTGTTGCTTCCTAGGTTCTCTGCTACATTCTTGCCCCTCACTCTGTGGCCCGTTCTCCATACAGTATCAAGTGATCTCTTCAAAATGTAAGCCACTCTCCGGCTGACACCCTTCGGTGGCTTTGTTTTGTACTTAAAATGAATCCAAACTCTTTCCAGAAGCCCTAGAACGCCCTGCGTGATGCGGCCCCTGCCCACCTCCCCCTCTTAGTCATGTTGCCTCAACCAGCGCCTCCATCCCTCTATCTGGCTAACACGGTGTGTTGGTTGGATAGTGTCCCCCCAAAGTTTTCACATCGACCCAGAACCCCAGAAAGTAACCTTCTTTGGAAATAGGGTCTTTGCAGGTGTCACTAGTGACAATGAGGTCATCCTGGATTATAATGGTCCTAAAGCCAATGTCTGAGGTCTTCATAAGAGAGAGGGAGATTCAGACGCAGAGGAGACATTCCACGTGGAAGAAGCCACGCGAAGACAGAGGCTGAGATTAGAGCACCGTGGCTACGAGCTGAGGGCAAAGCTGGGGAGAGGCAAGGGGAGGTTCTTTCCTTGAGCCTTCAGAAGAGCATGGCCTTGCTGCTACCCAGGCTGCAGACTCCCAGCCTCCAGAAACTGTGAGAGAATAAACTGTTGTTTTAAGCCCCCCAGTTTGTGGCGCTTTATGACAGCGGCCCTGGGAAGCTAACACATGCGGGGAGCACCTTCCTGCCTTGGAGCCTTTGTACTTCAGACTTTGTACACGATTTCCTTCAGCTCGGTGCCCGGCCCAGAGGCCCCCAGTCATGGGCATGTGATTCCTAGGCCGGGAGTGAGGGTGATGCTGGCTGGTGGGGGTAGGAGAGGCTCCACTCACTCAGTCACTCAACAAACACTCCCAGAGCACCTGCTGCATGCTGGATGCCGGGGATACGGCAGTGAGCAAGAGCCACAGACTTGTTCACTCACACGTTTGTTTGTTTACGCCTCATGCATTCGTTCCTTCAACACATATTGCTGTGGGCCTAGCCACATGGTGGAGGCTCTTAATAACGGTCCGGATTGTTTGTCATTGCTTCCATGGGAGGGGATCTGTGTTCCCGTCCCTTGGATCTGGGTGGACTTGTGACTTCTTCAACAAATAGTGCATGACAGAAGCAATGCTATGTGACTTTGACACTAGGTCCTAAAAGGCCACCAGTTTCCACCTGATTCTCCTGAAGCACTCATTCTTGGATGCTTGCCTTGGGGATGCTCCTTCTCTGTACCCAGATGCTACAAGCCATTTGAGCCACAAAAGCAGCCACGTATAGGTACTTTTGTCAACAGTCCAGACATGATATCCCAGCTCAGACATCAGACACATCAGGGAAGCAGCCCGGGATTCCAGCCCCCAGCCATCTGAGTCACTTCCAGCTGAGGACCAAGGCATCAAGGAGCAAAGACATCCATCCCCACTGTCCCAGTCCACTTCCTAACACAATCCATGAGCCTTATAACGTTTTTTGTCACTGAGTTCAGGCAATAGATGACGGCAGGACCCACGTGAGTCAGACCGTCATCAGCGGTCAGGAAGCACAGACTATCAAAGTGGGAAGCGAAACCCAGTCAACAATGTTAACACCCGTTCACTGATGTTGGGTTAGGGACTGATCCGGGTCGTTGGGATGATAGCCAGCTCTGTGAATTAGGCAGAGTGGGCATGGCGGCTCCCATTTTACAGATGAATAAACTGAGGTGGAGTGACCAAGAGAGATGTAGTGATCTTCTTGGTGTCCCATGGACAAGGGATAAAGTAGGCATTGGGACCACATCTGTGCAGTTAAACTCTCCACCGGACCCTGTCCTTTGGAAGGCACAGGCAGCAAATGCATAGATCATCAGACTTGCCATCAGAGTTTTGGAGGTGTTCCAGCAGTGGGTGTGGAGGAGCCCTGTGTGGTCTGCGGTGAGGGCGGGGTGCAGGATTCAGGGAATGCCTCCCCAAGAAAGTGCCACGTCAGCAGGGCTGCTGGGCTGGTCGTCCTGTTGGCTCGTCATTGATTCCATCCCAAAAAATGAACTTAAGCTACCAGTTTTCTTTTTTGCCCACTACCCACCAAAAATACATTTTAGATAGCACCCTAGGACACACACACACACACACACACACACACACACACACGGCTGAAACAAGGTCTACAAAATTATGCTTATGCTTACTATGAGTAACATATGCTGTTTTTTTCTATTCTATTACTTTTTTTTTTTTAAATACTGGTTACAATGTGCTAATTTGTTTCCTGATCCACAGTGGTGACCCACCATTTGAAAAACATCTCACCCAGCTGTCGTAATCCCAAGCCCTTTACCCGTGATGGGGCTGGAATAAGCAAGTGAATAATTCCAGTGAGTGAGTCATGAATGGCTGTTGTGGGGCNGTTGTGGGGCGGGGGGTGGGGTGGGGGTGGTGGTGGTGGGGCTTCTGGGAAGGTTATATGCTTATATAACCAGTCCTAGAGGGAGGGAGAGGGAGAGAGGGAAAGAGACAGAGAGAGCCTACACACGCATGACCCTGAGGGAGTGCCTCCTGAAATTTTGTGCTCATCTGCCTCCTGACCTTGGGTGGAGGAAATGGCGAGCACCCAGCCACGCTGCTTCTCGGGGAAGGGCTCGCAGGTGGTCTGCTCCCAACACCACAGAGGAAGCTCCAGAGGAAACAGGTGCGGTGACTTTGGCCCCAGGTGCCTGGGCCCTGGTGCTGGATGCCCACTCCTGTGGCTGCTCCCACACCCAGGAGTTATCGCAGGTATGCACAGGAGCCCTCTGCAGCCAGATGGTGGCCATGCTGTCACCAGGAGGAAACCCTTTCCCTCTCCTGGTCATCACAGCGGGAGGAAGTCCCCCCCCCCCCGGAGGACCCAGTATGGGTCTGTGGGCTTGCAGCTTCACAGACGGCTTCCAACCCCCGGCTTCCTTTAGATGGAGAGTGAAGAGACAGAGTCCCTGAGAGGTGATGGGGTTCTCCAAGCCCCCCAGTCCTCAGTGAGAGAGCTGAGATTTGCAAGGAGCTCTGGCTGACTCAAAAGAACACGGCCATGCTATAGAGATTGTTGCCATTTCTCCTTCCCCTTCTTCCTGGAATAGCATCCGGAGAATGCAAGCGAGAGACAACGTCCTCCACCAGGTCCGTCCCCACTGCAGTCAGAACGGCTCCTGCTCTTTGAAAGCTGAAAGCTTCACCTGGCTCCTCGTGCTCCATGGCAGCAGACTGTGTTTCCCAAGGGTGCTCCTGGGAGGTGGCCCCTGTGCTTTTTTGCAACATGACCTTGCCACTCCTGGTCAAGATGTGGGGTCCATTTCTCCACTCCCTTGAGTCTGGGTGGGCTTTGTGAGTCTTTTGGCAGAAGTGATGCTGACCAGTTCCCCGGGTAACCCCTAACTGGCCTGGCAACTCCTGCTTCCCACCTCCCCAAGCCCCAAGTTGCTGGTAAGACATTCAGGCCACTCTGTCCAGGCCACGTAAGGAGGACTGTGGCCCCAGACACTGAGTGGAGAGGCCATCGTGGATGGCCTGTCCAGTCGAGCCTTCAAAGGACCCCAGCCCCTGTCCCCCTCCACCAGTACTAATAGAAGAGACGGCACTCGAGAACCCCCCACCCCCGAGCCCAGTCAACCCACACAACGGTGCGAGATGGTAACAAATCTTTGTTTCAGGTCCCTACGTTTGGGGGTGGTTTGCTCCCCAGCAATAGATAACCCAGAACCCCCACCCTACAACAAGGTGAGTCTAATAGAAGAGATTAGAACTCAGGGACTCTGTCTCCCAAATGAGAGATATTTTGATTTTGTTTTCCTTCCCCTTCATAACGGAGCCAGCAAGCGCTGGAGTGGGGATAGGAACTCAGCACTTGAACTCTTTTCCAGGGTCACATTGGCATTTCCAGGTGGGCAGCAAGAGGGAGCAGCAGGGGACGTGACCTTCTCCATACCTGGAACCTTTCTCTGTTGGTGCTCAACCCAGACGCCAGCAGAGGGCGTCTGATACTGCCAAGTTTCCAAGGCCTTTGACAATCCCAAGACCCCAGGGCTCTCCACTGCCTGGGTCAAGGGAAATTAGCACTCCCTCTTCCTCACCTCTCTTCTTTGAAGACCTGGAATCTTCCTTGGGTAGAAGAAAGGTCAACATTAATATTTATGACTCTGGGAAAATCCCATAATCCTCTCTGAACTCAGGTTTCTCATCTGTAAAATGGGCATAATAATGATTCTTTTGCCTGCCTCAGAGAGCTCTTGAGATAGGAGTGGGGAGAAGGTCCACCACACAGAGGTTCCAGTTGTGTGTTTTTCAGTCTCTAGACCAAACAGTAAAAGGATCCTGAGACTAAGTGTGGGATTGTCAGCAGGGCTGGGATTAGTCTTCACTTTTTTCTGTCCTTTTAGACCGGGCACCCAAAGGTAGTAATCTGGTGATGGGTTCCAGAAAAGAGCTGGGACCCCAGAGAAACTAACAACCTCTCCCTCCTCTTTTCTGTCCTCCAAAAATATCAAATTTGTCCCTACCTCAGTGCCTTTGCACTCGCAATTTCTCTGGCCTGGAATGTTCTTTCCCTTTCTCTTTGCACACCTATCTCCTCCTCATCCTTCAGGTCTCAATTCAAATGACATCTCCCCAGAGAGGTCTCCCCTGGCCACCCCATCTCTACAGGAAGTGATCTTGTTTATTTATTAACTTGTTTCTAGAAGGTAAGCTCCATGAGGAGCTCCTGTGTCCCTCCCGCTGTACCATCAGAGCCCCGCACAAGGCTTGTCGTGTGGTACGTGCTCAATAAATATTGGTCGAGTACATGAATGAAATATCGGCGAGAACTGAGGACGTGTAAAAATGGAGCTAGATGCTTCTTCCAGGCGTCTCTTACATGGACTGAGGAAAGTTCTGTTATTCCCCTTGAACGGAAAAGAAAAATGAGGGGCAGGGAGACTTAGTGATCTGTTTGATGTCACACAGCCACTAAGGGGTGGCGTCAGAACGGAAACGTCGATCTTTCTGACGCCCAGGTGTCTGTTCTTTCCAGTCTGTCTGGTGGAGAAGATGCTGCCCCCGCTTGCATCCCCTCGGCGCCGGGAGTTCCCATACAGGTTGCCGGTGTCCCTCTGTGAGCACCTGTGACTGCACCTGAAAACATCACCCCGCAGCCCAAGCAGGAGGCAGGCTGGAGGCGCCAAGGGAAGGAGCAGCCCTCGGCCAGTGACAGCTGACAGTGGAGGAGAAATACCCAGACTTCCTTGGGGTGGGGGTGGGGGGGACTCAGAGGCGTGTTCTTCGCCATCTTCCAGAAGTTCCGCAGCAGCGGTATCTGCTTACCTGCACCTGACTCGGCTTCGTCCCCTTTCTTCTCTAGCTTCCCCACGTCCCTGCCGGGGGTCCTGGGATCACCTCCCAAATACATCATGACAGCAAAACCCCCACCTCAGCCTCGGCTTCATCCCACCAGCATCACTGCCTAGCACATTACCGCACATGAAGTGGCTTAAAAAAACACACATTTCTTTCTTTCTTTCTTTCTTTCTTTCTTTCTTTCTTTCTTTCTTTCTTTCTTTCTTCTTTCTTTCTTTCTTTCTTCCTTTCTTTTTCTTTCTTTCTTTCTTTCTTTCTTTCTTTCTTTCTTTCTTTCTCTTTCTTTCTTTCTTTCTTTCTTTCTTTCTTTCTTTCTTTTTCTTTCTTTCTTCTTTCTCTTTTTTATTTATTTGACAGAGAGAGAGACAGCCAGCGAGAGAGGGAACATAAGCAGGGGGAGTGGGAGAGGAAGAAGCAGGCTCCCAGCGGAGGAGCCTGATGTGGGGCTCGATCCCAGGACTCTGGGATCACGCCCTGAGCCAAAGGCAGACCCTTCATGACTGAGCCACCCAGGCGCCCCAAAACAACACACATTTCTTATCTCCTGGTTTTTGTGGGTCAGGAGTCTGGATGTGGAGCCTCTGGGCCCTCTGCTCCAGAGTTTCTGACGGGCTACAATCAAGGTATGGGCCGTGGCTGGAGCCTCACCAGAGGACCCAAGGATCTTCTCACTTAGAAGGCTACTGTCGGAAGTGGGGCCTGTTGGACCGACGGCCTCAGTTTCCAGCTGGCTGTCGCCAGAGGTCACCCTCAGATCCTTCCATGTGGGCCTTTCCAACATGGCAGCTTGCCTCATCAAAGCATGGAAGCCGAGAAGGCAAGAGAGTGAGCCCGCTAACAAGATGGGAGTTGCTGTCTCAGGGGACCTGATCACAGAAATGACACCCCACCACTTTGACCTTATTCTGTTAGCTGAAAACACGTTCAAGGGGTAGAATCACACAGGGGTGTGAATGCCATGATTCATTGGGAGTCATTGGGGGCCATCTTGGATGTCTGTGTGTCCTACCAGCTAGCATGCACCTGAAAGCTACCACCTCATAAATAAGTTAATAAGAAAATTCCCACGGAATTCGGGAAGTTCTGCATCTAGTCAAGGAAGCTCTCTGATGCACACCGGGAGGCACGGCCAAGGATGACACGGCAGCACTGTTTACGATAACAAAACTTGGAGACCACCTGAGCATCTACCGGGGGGGAAGTGCTAAACACCTCGTGACGTATCAGGGCCATCCAAGCATTAGAAAGAATGAGGTCGGGCTGAGACATGTTGCTGAGTGAAGAGACAGACTGCAGAATGACACATGCCACACTGTGACACCCAGAACGACACACAAACTTACACAATTCCATGTTCTAGTTACATAGACTTACATGTGCAGACAAATATCTGAATGGTACCCACCCAACTGATGATAGTGGCTGTGTCTGCAGGGTAGGTGACATAAGTGTGTGGTGGTCAAAGGAGACACTACTCTTACTTGTTAAGATCATAGGCTCTGGGGCGCCTGGGTGGCTCAGTCGTTAAGTGTCTGCCTTCGGCCCAGGGCGTGATCCCGGGGTCCTGGGATCAAGCCCCGCATCGGGCTCCCCGCTCTGCTGGGATCCTGCTTCTTCCTCTCCCACTCCCCCTGCTTGTGTTCCTTCTCTTGTTAGCTGTGTCTCTCTCTCTGTCAAATAAATAAATAAAATCTCTTAAAAAAAAAAAAAGAGAGCGATCATAGGCTCTGGAAGCCAGACCACCTGAATTTAAGTTCTGGCTCTGCAGCTTATTAGCTGTGTGACTTCTGGCAAAACACTTAACCTCTCTGAATCTCCATTTCTTCACACCTAAAGGGAGAAGAATACCATCTATCTCGTATACTTTTGTGAGGTTTATTTTTCTTTAAAGATTTCTTTATTTACTTATTTAGAGAGAGAGAGAGGGCAAGCGGGGAGAGGGGCAGAGAGAGAGAGAGAAAAAATCTCATGCAGACTCCCCGTGGAGCACAGAGCACGGAGCCTGATGCGGGGCTTGATCCCACCACCCTGAGATCATGACATAAGCCAAAACCAAGAGTCGGATGCTTAACCGACTGCTGCACCCAGGTACCCCCTTTTGTGAGGTTGAAATAAGGGGATGTACATAAAGCTTTCACAGAGCTTTGGGCATATCTAATGGCTTGCTAGAGCCAGCCCACACCAGCTCCCTAGAGCCAATTGTGGGCACCTCTGCCCCACTCCCAGCACACTCCCCGCACATCAGCACCCAACAAACACTAGCTATTATTATCTTCTCTGCTCTAATTTTCTTAAGGACAAGCATTCACATGTTACTTGTGCAAAGGCGTGGGTGAGTCATTGCCTAAACAAGCCACAAGGCAGCTCTGTGGGAAAGGGAGCTGGGGGTGGGACTGGGTGTCGGGTGAGGCCGGTGGTGGCTCTCGGGGACGCGTGCAAACACCTCTGGGGAGCGGGCAGAGAGGTGGCAGGACTGTGCATCATCTCCCCGCAGCTGGTGATTCACAGGCACTGGCTGCTTAAGTTGAAACACTTGCCTGGGAATATATCTCTTCCTGCTTTGTGGTTTTCCCTTTCGCCACAAATCTGGCCCAAAGCAGGCTGCTTCCAGTACCCAACCATTCCCTTCTGCAAGCCCCAAATCTTCAGGGAGGAGCCAAGAACAGAGAGCGTGCGGTCATCGATCGGATTTTTACCGAGTGTTTACTTTGTTCCAGGCACTGCTTCAGTACTGGAAATACTGTGGAGGACCAGAGGCAGGGTATGGAGTTTACGTTCTTGTCTGCATGAAACACACAGCGGGTAACATACAAAGACGCAGCTCAATCTATAAATGGATACGTGAACTACTAAAGGATATGGGTAAGAGTATTTATGGAGGCGAGATAACAACTTGATATGATAGATCAGGGGTCAGCAAACATTTTAGTTAAAGATCCAGATAGTAAATATTTCAGATTTTTGTGGGCCATGCAGTCCCTGCCTCAACTACTCAAATCTGCCGTCAGAGCAGACGCAGCCAGAGACAATACTTAGACTAATGGGTGTGGCAACGTTCCAATAAAATTCTGCTCACAAAACCAGGCAGCAGGCTAGATTTGGCTCACAGATTATAACTTGTCCGCTCCTGTGATGGAGTGAAACTGGCTGGGATGGGACAATACGAGGTAGAGTGGTCAGGGAAGTCTTCTCTGAGGAGGTGACATTTGGGCTAATTCCAGAAGGATGCAACGAAGCTTTCCATGCCAAGACTTGAAGGAAGTGTGTTCCAGGATGTGGGGACAGCAAGAGCATCGCCCCGAGGTGCAAACCAGCCTGGTGTGTCTGGGGAGTTTAAGACCACGCATCGTGCACTAAGCCCGGGCATAGCGAGGGAGGGAGAGGTTGGCTTAAGCGGGGCTTTGAGACGCAGGGCACATCATCAGTCAGGGTTCTGGCAGGAAAGCGATGGTAGTCTTAAAGGGGAAATGGAAGAGTTTAATGAAGGTACAGAGGTGGGGACTTGGTAAAGGGAAGGATGGTAAGGCTCTCAGGGACTAGCACCTGCAGAAGCTATACTGTTCCAGAACCCAGGGGCATCTACAGCCACCGTGAGGGACCACCCAGCCAGACAGGAGCTGTGGCTGCCTGTAATGGAATGTGGCCTCTGCCAAGTAGCCCAGAGGGCTGCAGGAACAAATACCCTGACATCTCTCTCCTCTCCCACTTTGGATCGCCGGCCAATGCCTCCCACTGGCTGAGTCCGACTAGAAGTCAGAGGCCAGGGGAGACAGGATGATACAATTCACAGAGGTATGAATTCCTGGGAAAGAGAAGGGCGGAGAATGATCTTCAGGGAACAACAGGGAACACCAAGCCCACAGGGGAGAGAGCTGGTGTTTTACTAGAACTCCGATTGGGGATGCAATTGCCAGATAAAATATGGATTACTCAGTTCCATTTGAATTTCAGATAAGCAACAAATACAGGTTTAGAATAAGTATTTTAGTATAAGAATGTCTCAAGGACGTACTTAGACTAAATCCATATTTGTTATTTATCTGAAATGAAATTTACATGGAACCGGATGTCATGGATTTTTATTTGCTAAACCCTGCCAACCAGCATGGGAAATCCCCAGAGGAATTTGAAACAAAAGAGTAACGTAATCTAATTTGGGATTTAATAAATACTTCGTTTATAAAATCAAAAAATTTTAGATGGCTAAATCTAAGAGGATTCAGGGGACATATAAATAAGTTTCCGGAGCATTTAGACACATTCACCACGTGATGTTTCCATTTATCAGGGAAAGCAGTGGATGCAGATGAGAGCCCGGGCTGACCCCCAACTGGCCTGGAGAAACCTCGAGTTGTCTCTGCACTTTCTTGTCTTCGCTGTGCCGAGGTCTTTACTGCTTCCTGAAGCCTTTTATGCCCAAGAGCGCATTCCTTCCTTCCCACATCCCCACGTGGAAAGTAGGTCGCATGGGTTGTTACTGTGCAAGGTGTAGAAACTGAGACTCAGAGAAGTGAAGCAATCTATCCAAGGTCACACAGTAAGGCAGCAGGAAGACCAAGGTCTGTGCGGCTCCCAAGTTCTTTCCCCTCTGCCCTACAGCTCTCTGTTCTTTCCAGTAGCCAGTGTGCAGTAGGCCTGTCTACCCATGCTGGGTGGATGCTGGCAGACCTGGGTCTTGAGAGCAGGAAGGAGGCCCCATGGGCAGCCTCTGGCCTCCGTGCCTGTCGTATCTGTGTTGAAGCCGGGCGTGAAGGTGGTGGACCCTCCTTGCCTCCTGGGTGGAGAAGAAGGAAGCAGCGATGGTGTGTCGAAGGCGCTGGGCGTAGGTCTCCAGCAGGATGGTGGCGCAAGCTGCCAGCTGCAAGGCCCCGGCAGCCAGGGGGGCGGCGGTGTGGGGGCGCCGGGCGGGCAGCAGCGGGCAGCCCGGGGAGATGAAGCGGAGCTCCCACTGGAAGGAGTTGTGAGCCGAGAGGAAGGGGCTCTCCGGAGGCGGCTGGTTGAAGAGGAAGGGGACGAAGCCCAGGACCGTGTACGTAGCCTTCAAAGAGGAGACAAAGGCCAGGTCAACAGACAGACACTCCAGCCAGTCCCTGTCCCCCACCACTCGCGGCTGCTTGCCCTCCTCTGCAGGATGGGCACAGAAGTAACCCAGCCTCCTGCCTCCTGGGCACTGAGGGGTATCAAATGACATCAGGAGTCTGAAGCATGCTTTTTGACAATAAAAAGCACTGTACAAATGCTATTTTTATTATTATGTTTGGAACAGAATGCTTTAGAGAAAACAAATGGGTGCTACGGGCATTTACTCTTTGCTAAGCCCTTAGTGAATCCTTTAGATGTCTTTTTCATCAAATACGCATGATCCTCTGAGGTTGAGCCCAGAATGAGCCTCATTGAAAGGATGCGAAGCCTAAGGTCACACAATGATGTGGCCAGCCGCGGGGGGGTGGGGGGTGGGAGGTGTCTGTCCCAGCCAAGGTGGGTCCCAGCATCCCGCTCCTAAGAATTAGCCTCTCCAGGGGTGCCTGGGTAGCACAGCGGTTAAGCGTCTGCCTTCGGCTCAGGGCGTGATCCTGGTGTTATGGGATCGAGCCCCATATCAGTCTCCTCTGCTATGAGCCTGCTTCTTCCTCTCCCGCTCCCCCTGCTTGTGTTCCCTCTCTCATTGGCTGTCTCTATCTCTGTCGCATAAATAAATAAAATCTTTAAAAAAAAAAAAAAAGAATTAGCCTCTCCAATTCCCTTGGGGTACACAGGAGCAGGTGTAGGGACACACGGAGGTCAGAGGTCAACCATTTAAACTTTGGAGCCAGACTTCTTAGTCGGGTCCTTGTTCTGGCCAGGGCCTACTTCTCTGCTGGGTTCAGTGCAGGGGGCTCATGGAAGTATTTTATTCTCTTTTAAAATCAGAATAAATAAACGAACTTTTAAGTTAGAATACATTTCACTTCATAGATCATGCCGTCCCTGATGCAACTATCAGCTTCATTGAGCAGCCACGGACCAACACCTCAACAAGTGACACGGCTGTGTTCTAATAAAACCTAGTTTACAAAACCAGGAAGCCCGCAGGGTTCGGCCCCGGGGGCCACAGTTGGCAAACTCCTGATCTAGATTATTCGTAAGCCCTCCTCCAGTCTGATACACACAGCTGTGAGCTGTTCACGATAGCCACTACTGATGGGACCTCTCCTGTGTGGCATGGAGCTCCCTGGGTCCTTTTACAGAGAACCACACGTTAAGACTCACAATAGCCTGGCAGGGCAAGGAGCAAGGATCCAGTTTGTACAAGGTAGGAAAATGAGGCTAGGACATCTTGCCACTTAGGAAAAGAGTGACCTGGGGGGTCAAGTTATTTTCAAGTCGTTGGGTATCTGGAACCTCACCTGCCATAGGGGTGAGAATAGAACCCACTACACCTGGCTATGCTGGGAATCCAATGAGTCTGTCTGCAAATGCCCCAGGCTCCCCTAGTTTCTCCAAGGGCTGGGACTTGAAGGCAAACAGAATTCAATAGAAAATCAAGTGGTTAACACCCTGCCCCTTCCTACAAGGAAATGACTCTAGTCCCCTCACCGCACTTACATCGTACTTGACCGTGAGCGTGATGGGCACGGCAGGCAGCTTCTGAGCCCAGTCCACGGCCGCCTGAGCCAGCAGAAAGGCCACGTGGTCTGTGGCCACCGTCACAGCTGTGGCCATCAGGAACAAGGCGAGCAGCCCCAGTCTCAGGAGGCAACTCAGCAGCTCCCCCTGGGACAGCCTCGGCCGGGCGGCCCAGAGCAGCCAGGCTGGTGGGGAGGCCACCAGGTGTGTGGTCCGGGCCTCCGCCAGCTGCCACACCAGCTGCCGGGTCGCGTAGATATTGTCAAACCGCAGGTCGGTCAGGTAGCGATGGAGGTACCAGCCCGAGTCCACCAGGAGGCCCAGCATAAAGAGCCCTGCCACCACCTGCTGGGTCCCTAGCACAGCCGCCCGGGCGAGGGACTCCAGGCCAGAGAAGTCCTCCAGCACCTGCTGGGTGACCTTGAGCATGTGAAGCCGGAACGCAGAGCCATTGCCCTGGGCCTGCAGCGTCAAGCCCTGGCTCCCTGCGTGACCAGCAGGGCCCAGAGCCCTGGACGCCGCGTGCAGCTGGTGAGTGGTGTTGAGCAGACTCTCCAGGGAGCCCTCTGTGACACATCTCAGCACCCGCCCCGCGGCACCCATGTTGGCCAAGACGTTGGGCACCACGGCGACGCCCAGGGTGGCAGTACTCCAGGAGAGGAGCAGGCGGCGGCCCTGCTCTGTGCCCAGGGTAGGGATGCTCAGCGCAAACAGGCAGCGGGCAGGGGGCACCAGGCCCAGCACCAGGAAGACCAGGAGGCCCCAGACAGCAGCTGCTGTGGCAGAGGGTCCCGGAGGATAGAGCAGCGAGGACACCAGCCAGTGGTGCGTCAGACCTGCGGCGGCGACGGCCAGGGAACCACACAGGAGGAGCTGGGTCAACAGCTGGCCACAGCTGGTTGGGACAGGCTGAGAGAAGGCAAGCCAGGCGGCCCGCAGGGGGATGAGGGCTTTGCCCAGCCCCAAGCACCAGAACGTCCACCTGCACGCAAGGAAAATGGGGAGGGGGCTCTTTCAGGAGGATGAGGGTTTGGATGTCAGCCCAATGCCCCTGAGCCACAAAACCCTTCAATTGCAAACAGGCTGCACCCCTTAAGCCACACGGGTGGGCACTCTTCCCCCGTGACTCACCCCAAACCCACAGGACCCAAGTGGAACGAATCAGAGGCTGCCCTAGGATGATCCTTACTGGGCTCTTCAGGGAAAAGCCCGGTTCCCGGGGATGTGAGCATGGGTGTCTGGGCTGCCTGCGTCAATAATTCCAGCTTTGCGGGGGTGCCTCATCCCGGGGAGTGAAAGAGTCATGGAGAGAGAAGCACAGATGAGAGAGAATAGGAAGAGACAAAATTGGGGAGAGTGAGAGAGAGACACTGTTTGCCCTAAATCCACAGTCTTGGCTGGCTTCCTGTGTGACTCTGGACATCCCTTCTCTATAGACCTCAGGGTCTCCTCTGTGATTTGGAGGCGTGGGGAGTGGACCCACTGACCACTCAGGAGCTTTTCTACTCTGTTGTCCTTACATGCATTAAGCAACTACGATAGGCTCACCATTAGAGAGACAGGAATGAAGGAATCCAACAAGAATCCCGGCCCTCCCGCAGCCTGCATTTGAGAGTGATGGCAGAGGAATCCGTGAGAAGAGGCTGGGTTCTGGACACAGTCTGCTGGAGGGGCTGACGCGACGGGCAGTCTGATTGGCCGTGGGAGTGAGAGGAAGAGGGAGGTCAAGGATGACCTTGAGGTTTGGTGTCCGAGCCACTGAAAACACCCAGGTGTTGTCCGAGGTGGGAAATTAATGACACGTAAAATCACGGAGGTATAGATGACATTGAAAGCCATGGGGCAGGAGGAGACTCCTCGGGACAGTGTGCTGGTGGGGAGGAGAGACTCGAGGACTGAGCCCTCGTCTCAGGGTGGGAGGCAAGAAGGCGGCTGGGAAAGCCGAGCCAGTACGATGTTCCAACAAGAGGGGAGCGACCACGTCAAGTGCTGCTGACGGGTCCATGAGGCTGCGGACTGAGCAAGGACTGTTGTATTTACCTACATGGAGGTCCCCGGTGACTGCCCAAGGGTAGCATGGTGACACCGTGGGCCAAAACCTAACTAGAGGGGACCCGGGAGAGCCAGAAAGGAGTCGAACGTGAGACATGAGTGTGCAGAGTCATGTTTGTAGTAAAGGGGCGCAGACAGGGTGCCAAGGCCACTGGTGGGGGTGGGACCAAGCTGGGAGAGACTCCAACAGGTTTGCAGATGGGAGAGCCCATCGAGGGGGGTATGGACGAAGGGGAGGCCCCCTGGAGTGATCTTCCTGGTGGTGGCAGCCGGTAAGATGGACAGCACAAAAGGAGGGGCATGTGATGGGCAAAATGTGGGCGCCTACGTCTCAGTTCCTCTGACGCACAACAGAGCAGTGGTTAAGGGCACAGCCTCCAGATGGCCTGGGTTCAAATCCCCGCTTCAGCACTCACCATCTGAGTGACCTTGGTCAAGATCCTTAATCTCTCAGTGCCTCAGTTTTCTCATTTCTTTGACATGTAACTCATGTCTGTCACATGGGGGGATAGAAGTAGCACCTCGTAGGGTCACTCTGTGTCTGGGACAGAGTAAGGAGCAGGTCACCTGTTCTCTGTCACGCAAGCATCAATGCCACCAGGGGAAGGACTCGGTCTCTTGTGCTCACTCATGTGGCCCAATTGCCTGGAACAGTGTCTGGCACATAGCTCCCTAAATATTTGTAGGCTGTCGTAGAATTGCTTCTGTTTGCTCAGGGTGGCAGGAAAGCGAGGTCAGCGTTGGTGGAGAGCGCGTTGGAGGATGCAATGGGAGCTGGAAGAGGAAGGAGAGGGTGGAAATAGTTGTGCTGGAGGTTGTGAGAGCCAATGAACCAGGGCAATGCTCTCCAAGCTGGGCAGCACCAAGGGCCCACTCGTCGTCAGAGATGATGAATTACGGCCTTTCTGGCCCCTGAGGCCATTTTTGTTGAGGACTAAACCTCCTCCTATTGGATAATACGCATGCAGGACATGGTAGCCCTTGAAAGAATAGTGAATAATACAAGCGATAGGGGAAGGGAAGCCAGCTCTAAGTCATGCCGGGAGGCCAAGGCGTGGGGGAGTGTCGGGAATGATGTGGAAAGCAGCTGCCATCTGTTACCAGGGTGGCAAGCCCTGTGTGTGCATTTTCTCATTCAATTCTTTTTTTTTTTTTTTTAAGATTTTGTTTGTTAGAGAGAGAGAACACACGTGCACAAGCAGGAGTGGCAGGCAGAGGCAGAGGGAGAAGCAGGCTCCCCGGTGAGTAAGCAGCCTGATGCGGGACTCGATCCCAGGACCCCGGGATCATGACCTGAGCCCAAGGCAGATGCTTCACCGACTGAGCCACCCAGGCACCCCTCAATTCTTACAACTATCTTGTAGACATTATTACTAGTCTTATTCACAGATGGGGAAACTGAGGCTCACAGAGGTGGAGTTTACCCAAGGTCACACAGCTGGGGAACGGCAGAGCTTGAGGCGAAGCTCATACCCATTGTGCCTGACCACTGACTGTTTTCTTGCCTGTGGTCCCAGTGTCCAGGGTCTGCAGACCTACCCGGTCCTGGCGAGGTGTGCAGCTGTCTCCCACTGGGCCCTCATGCTCCCCGAATAGCCGTGGATCTGGATCGGGGCAGGCAGGCTCAGGCAGTGATGGCAGGTGGAGAGGAAGTGGGGGTAACTGTATTCTCCAGAACTTGGGAAAAACCCTGTTGCTTCTGCTTTTTGGCCCTTAATTAAGCCCTCCTAGTGGCTTTGTTCCGCCCCAGCCTGGGCCCACCTCCCAGGGGGTTGGGCAAGCTGCCTCGTCCTCTTCCTGCAGACAGGGGTGGGTGGAAGGTGTGGGAGGGAAGAACCTTTTCTAAGCAGTTATCTGTGATCCTGAAAGCAGGAAGGTATAAGTGTTCCCATTTCACTGAGGAAGAAACTGAGGCCCAGAGAAGCCATCCCGCTCATTAGTGGTAGTGTCAGGACTAGAACTCTGCTTGGCTTCCCCTTGCTCTCCCCCTCCACAGTTGTGTGCCCCAAGAGGGACCTGATCCCCCACTCTGAGCGGTGGGAACCCACAGGAGACAACTGGACCTCTGCTGAGACTCTCTTTGAAGCGGAGTGGCTCAGGTCCCCTCTCCAGCTGGCTTTCTGTCTCTAGCTCTGTCCCTCCCTGCCTGTGTGACCTTGAGCAGGTGACCCCACCAGTTTCCTCCTTTTAAAAGAGCGGAATGATAGGGGTGCCTGGGTGGCGCAGTCGGTAAGCGTCTGCCTTTGGCTCAGGGTGTGATCCCAGCGTTCTGGGATCGAGCCCCACGTCAGGCTCTTCTGCTGGGAGCCTGCTTCTTCCTCTCCCACTCCCCCTGCTTGTGTTCCCTCTCGCTGGCTATCTCTTTCTGTCAAATAAATAAATAAAATCTTAAAAAAAAAAAAAGAGCGGCATGATAATAACAGTTAACATTTATGGAGCACTGGCTAAGTATCAGACACGCTTCTCAATAGTTCTATTCGAGTTCCCTGAATGCTTATTTCCAAAAACCGTTTGTGGTAGGTACTGTTATTTTCAATCTTCAGTTCAGAAAACTGAGACCCAGAGAATTAAGTCCCTTCACCAAGCCACTCAGCTAGTAAGAGGAAGAGCTGTGATTTATAGCCGATGGTCCTGTTCCAGAGACTACTGGTCAGCCACTGGGCTCTACGGGTGTGGAGGGAAGTGTTCCCAAGACTCGCGTTACCTTCAGATGCATCTGGCACTGTAAACAGTAGGCACTTAATAAGTGTGAGGTCCCTGCATGCACACTCTGCTGCAGTCATCACTCGGCAGCTACCCCTCTGGGCTGATTGGAAAGCTAATCCCTCTCTGGAAGCAGATGCTTCGCCCCCAGCATCTCTGTGCTCTGCCTCCTCTGGGAGCCCTCTGCTGTGCCCCCAGCCCTCTATCCTGCGGGATGGATGGCCCAGAGAGAAAGGGCACACCTAGGTGGTGTTCCAGACTCCCCCTCCTTTTCCCTTGCAAGGACGTGTTGCCTGGGTCACTTGCTCAGGCCTGAAGGAGGGTGTTCTGTGGCCCAGGCAGCGGAAGTGACATTCTCATGGTCACACAATCCAATGAGACACCTGTGGCCCTCAGAGGGCCTGACACGCTTCCCAGATCACAAGCCCCTCCAGGAAGCCAGGCCAGGCACCACGTCTGCAGAGAACCGAGCACCCAGAGCAGACGGGGAGCAGGAAACCCGGGGCCTGCAGAGGCCGCCCATTAAGGCAAGGTGCGAAGCGCGTGGGATGAAGACAGCGTGGACAGCCGCGTGCAGACCCTCTCGAAAAGGACGGCTTCTACTCCGCTCCGGTGGAGGGTCGAAGTCCCTTGAGAAGAGGTCCAACATCACCAGATTTTCCAGTTTTTCCAAAGATGCCAGTCATTCCCTTTTTTATATAAAAGTCTCCAAGTTTTTAAAGCCAGCATTAAAAAAAGGCCTTTGTGCAGGCTCGTCTTACCAAGGCTGTGGGCCAGAGCCGGCTAGAGGGCCGCCGACTGCAGGAAGCCTCGGTAGGGCTGGTGCAGGGGGCCGTCTAGCTGTCCCTCTGAACTGCAGGGGCCCGGGGCTGGGGGTAGTAAGTAGATCTGTACATGAATGCCTCTGTCCCACATACTATGCTGTGTGACCTTGGACAAGACACTGTCCTTCTCTGAGCTTGTGTGGACTCTGCTCTCAGGAGAATACTAACACCTACTTCCTAGGATTGTTTGAGGATTTGATAGAATAATGTATGCAGAGCACCCAGTAAGTAGATAACATGTTCCTGCCCTGCTTTCTCCCCCCTGGGCCGACAGCTCTATCTATGTGAGCCCCAGCTCTGCCCAGACCTGATCATACAGGCTTCTACGATGCTCACTGGGCCAGATCGCGGGCCAGGGTCCCCATCCCCTAGGGAACTTTAGGGCATTGTGCCGGTCAGACAGGAACGGGCCTGGCAGGACCCACATTTGCCTAGTTTCTGTACTGGCCCCAGGGAGCCGATTGGTTAAGGACTATGGTGGTCATTTCCTGACGGCCTCTGGTGAATGTGTAAGATTTGGGAGTTTGGTGGCATAGGGAGGGAAGGGGCAGAAGATATTTTTGGCTTTTCTCAGCACATGTAGGCAGTTAGTTCTGCCTACATAAAGCTGGCTTGGCTCCAACTCCCACAACAGCCGGAAGGGTCTTCTGAATCATCCAAAACAGAATCAGCTTTTTGAGGGGAATTTCTGGGTGGAGGAATCAGAACCAGAAGACAGTATAGGAAGAGGAAGTGGTAAGCCTTCAGATCTAGAATCAGCATCGGAGGTCCATAGAATATTGGAACCACTGAATTTTATAGCTCGCGGGCATACTGTTGCCACACATCCACTCAGCCTGAGAATACGGAGAGGCGGCTAAAATCTTACCAAAATATAATGCTATCCAACAGGAACAGAATACGAGCCATGTATGGATGTAAAAATTCTCTAGTAGCCACATAAAAAGTGCAATTTATTTTAATAAAATTTTTATTCGACTTTCAATAAAAGTTTTATTCAGGGGCGCCTGGGTGGCACAGCGGTTGGGCGTCTGCCTTCGGCTCAGGGCGTGATCCCAGTGTTATGGGATCGAGCCACGTCAGGCTCCTCCGCTGTGAGCCTGCTTCTTCCTCTCCCACTCCCCCTGCTTGTGTTCCCTCTCTCACTGGCTGTCTCTATCTCTGTTGAATAAATAAATAAAATCTTTAAAAATAAATAAATAAAAGTTTTATTCAACCTAATATATCCTAAACATTATCCTCTCAAAATGTAATCAATATAAAATTTATTAAGGGGATATATTATCTTCATTGTTTGTACTCAGTTTTAAAAACCTGGTGTTTTTAAAATGAAGAGAATCAGTGTAAGGCATTGAGGAGGGGTAGGGGCTGTGGCAAACAAGAGAGTTCACCTATCAGTTTGAAATTTCCCTCCACCAGTACTCAACTCCAAACAATTGTTGCCAGGTGGTGATAGGGTCCCATGTTGCCAGACCTTCTGGTCTTTTCTTTTCCAAGAGAAGCACAAATCTAGGTTTTAATGTAAAATTTTCCGAATTTATTTCTAAAATGTTAGCAATCAATTAATAGTTTAAAACTCATGAAAGGTGGTCAGAAAAGCCTGACTGTGGACTGGATGCAGACCTGGGGACCACTAGATGACAAGCTCCAACTTGGTCTAAACCTTCCCTGCCATGTTTTCTCAGCTTGCCCCTCCAGACCCAGTCTCCACTCTTCTCCTTGTCCCGAGCCCTGGGGTTAGACCTGGACGGGCAGCCTCCAAGGACTTTCCTGCATTCTGGCTTCTGTGGGTGCGATGGTTTGCTTTCTGTGTCAACATGGCTGGGCCGCAGCCTCCAGCTATTTGGTCAAACATTATTCTGAACGTTTCTGTGAGGGTGTTTTTGGATGAGATTTACATTTAGATTAATGGAGTTTGAGTGAATCAGATTGCTGCCTCCTAATGTGGTGGGCCTCATCCAATCAGATGAAGGTCCGAATAGAAAAGCTCCTGCTGGTCAGGTCCACTGTCAGGTTCAGAGGTCTGGACTAGACTCTCTGGAGGCTCCACAGTCATTGCGGACATTGAAGCTCCAGCTAAACTCCCTGCTGAGTGACCTCGGCCACACCATGTAGAACAGAGACAAAGCCAGCCCTGCAGAGCTCTGTCTAAATGCAGAAACACGGTGCACCTGGGTGGCTCAGTGGGTAAAGCATCTGACTCTTGATTTCAGTTCAGGTCATGATCTCGGGGTCGTGAGATCAAGCGCTGCAGCTGGCTCTGCACTGGGTATGGCCCCTGCATAAGATTCTCTCTTCCCCTCCTCACTCTCCCCCTGCAGCCCCTCCCCCACTCAAAGTCTCTTTCTCTCTCTCTCTCTCTCGAAAAAAAAAAAAATGCAGAAACATAAGCCAGTAAGTTGCTGTGTTCTAGGGCCTGAGTTTAGGGTGGTGTGTTATATGGGCACAGTAACTAAACCAGGTGTTCTGCTTTGTGTTTGTCCTTTCTGATTTCTGGATGTTCCTCTTGTATTCCAGACATGAGTCTCATGTATATTTCCAATGATCCTGTAACCACCCCTGCCACCCACCTTCCTCCCATGCTGCCATGAGCCCATGACTGACTCCTTCCAGTCTCAGTCTAATGGCACCTCCTCAGGAAAGTCCTCCCTGATCACCCTGGCTGAAACAGCTTCTGAGTCAGTTCATCACGTTGTCCAGTTTCATCTTCTCCTTAGCCCATATCATGACCCAGAGTCATTTAATTTATTTGTTTACCTGCCCACTGCCTGTTTCCTCTGCTAGCATGTAAGTTCCATGTGGATGGGGATAGTGAATGAGCACATAATCAGGTTTCAAATAAATATTGTTGAATGAATAAATGGAAGAAGGAGTGAGCAAAGAAATGAATAGGACAGACCCCAGATCAGAGGGCAAGGCTACTTTCTTATAAATTCCGGTATAGATTCATTTATCAAATATTTACTGAGCACCTGTTATGTGTCAGAAACCATTCTAGGTACCAGAGTTATGGCACTCAACAAAATAAAGTTTGTATTCTGGTAAGTTGGCATTTTAGAGGGAGAGAAAGTTAATAAACAAGAAAATACATAATACAGTGGCCTGACTGAATCCTAAGAAGAAAAATAGAGCAGAGTATGGAGACGGAGCATAATAAGAGCAAGATTTTACACCAGATGGTCAGGGAAGAGTCTCTGGGGAGGTGACATTTGAGCAGAGACTTGAATAAAGTGAGGAAACAAGCACATCATTGGAAGCAAAGTGTCCTTGGCAAAGGGAACAGCATGTTCAAAGGCCCTGAGGCAGGGCAGTTTAAGCACGTGGCTGGAGTGGAGAGGGGAGAGCAGTAAGGAAGTGAAGTCAGGGAGATCAGTTCCATGGAACCCCCAGCTCAGGAACTTGGGACTTTCAAGCTCTCTTATGCCCAGAAAGCAAATCATCTGTAGGCCCAGTGTTGATTAATGCTCTTTATTTTATAGCATTTTCAATCAGAAGTATTTGAAATCATGATTCATCTGGTTACAGGTCCCATGGGTTTCTCCGTGAATGGACTTCTCCGGTCCCCTGCTCTCCAGGAGTGCAGCTCCCAAACCCCATGGACTGTAGACATGACTGGATACTGAAGTTCTCATGAGGGAAGAGGTGGAGACCATCCCCCAACGTGGGGGCCTCTCCTCTCTCCTCCCCGCTGCTCCCAGGGAAACAGCCGTGACTCACTCATGCCGTACGGAGGACGAGTTCAGTCTCTGGGTGCTGCCGTCCCAGCCCACACTGCTCGGGGGACATCATCCCTCAGATGTGTAGGAAGGGGAGACACAAGGCTTCCGGACCCCCCATGGGCACCTTGTCCGGTGCCAGGCTAATGTGGGCCACTCATTCCACTTCCTGAGCACCCACTGGGCCTAACACTGTGCTGTTCACTGGGGATGCCCAGATGCTTCTGCTGGAAACAAGGAGGGATCAGGTCTTCTAAGACAGCCCCCACCAGCCACTGGCTCAGGGGGAGTCTCGGTTGACCCCCTCTGTAGAAGAGGGTTACGATGTTTTGCCTGCCTGAGAAATTTTACCCTGGCCTTTTATGAGCCCCCAATGTATCTTCTGACTTTTTTTTTTTCTCATTCCTGAAAATGTGGCCTTTGCTAATGAAACATGCTTACCCCTCGGGGTATGAGCAGGGAGGGGAGGACCAGCTGTTGCAATAAGCAGTAGCTGGCAGCCACAAAGGCCCCCACCGGCCACACGTCGGAGAGTCCTCGCTGGAAGGACAGTAGGGCCAGGGCTTGGCCCGACCCCAGAATGACAGTCAAACTGAATCAGATTAAAGAGGGACATCCTAAAAAGCATGGGTAGAGATGTCAGGGTTTCTAGAGCTCCCCTGGTGTGCTCAGGCACCCGGAAGCGCAGCAAGGAGGATCCGCACAGCCTCCCCATCCTCAGGAGGACACCTGTCCCTCCGCTGTCTCCAGGGACCGAAAGCATCCCTGGCTGCGGCGGCTGCGGTGTACCGGCAGGGGTCAGATTCAAACAACGGGCACAGAATGGGCAGGACATGCTGTGGCTGTGAACAGCTGGGACAGTGCAGCCCCAAAAGCCTCTCTGAGGAAGGTGACATCTAAAGGCAAGACAATCTCTCCAGAGTGTAACCTAAAGTAGGCCACGGGGGACGTTAGCGGTGCCCGTAGGAATTAATGCCCCCCCATTCCAGCTGTGTAAGACAAATGCCGTTCCAGATGTGCTTCCTGCGGCTGAAATAGGGCTCCCTTGCACCCTAGACGTAGAACAGCTCAGAGCTAAAGGAGCTTGTTTCTCTGGCAGCAGATCTGGGAGATATCTGGGCCCTGACCTCCACGAAAGAGAAGGAGAGGGTGTCCTAGATAATGAGCCTGTGGGCCCAAGTGGACCACTGGAGGTCACCCTTGCTTTCTGCATACTGGATCACAGAAAAGAACTGCTCCATCGTCCTGTAGAGTCCTAGCAGAAGGTGATGGCAGAAGCCTTCTGGGAGGGCCCAGCCCAGAGAGGGTCCCAGAGGGGGACTCAAATGGTCCGAAATGTGTCGTTGGCCAAGGCAGACGGCAGTGCTGTGATGTTGGCTGAGTGGATGTCAGCCCAGTCCGGGAAGGTGCCCAGCTGGAAGATGGTCTGTGCCCAAGTATTCATGGCCAGGCTGAGCAGCAGGACACCTAACAGGTTCATCAGGAGGCCTGTCCGCACCTGAAATGGAGCCCAGGTAAAGGGAGGGATCAGCTCAGCGTCCATCGTACAGATGGGAAAACCCACGCTCAGAGTCAGGAGCTCACTCACTCAAGATCTCCCAGCTGGCAGTGACGGTGCCAGGACGTGAGTCCAGGCTGGGAGATGCCCAAGACCCTTCCATCTTTACGCTAGCCTAGGCTGCCCCTCAGAGAGTTGCCAATGTCCCCACCTGCTGTGTGGTTTCTAGGGGCCAGGCGCTGTGCCGTGCAGGTGTCCTGGGGATGTGTCATTCAACCCATCCCCATGACACCCTCCAAGGGTGATTTTTGTTACTTCCTCTTTATGGAAGAGGAAAACAAGGCTCAGAGAGGTTGGCTTACCCACATCACACAGCTCGAAAATAATCTGGTTTGATCAATAACACACGTACACACTCACACACTCACACACACTCAAACTTATCCACACTCCATGTCTACTAAAGACCATACTGCTTTGTTTTGAAGAATTTGTCTTATGGAAATTTCAACCTTTTTTAAGTAGCTAAAACAAGTCTGCCTGTTTGCTTCCCCCCGCCCTCCGCCGGGCTAACCCTTTGTGCATTCAGTCCAACTTTGGGCTGAAAATCTGTTTCTCATCCAGGTTTTCTGGTTGTTTGACCTCAGCATTGCTCAGCTGTGAACTGTGCAGTGAGAGACTCACTCTCTTTTCAATCCCCTTTTGAATCTATTCCTCCCAGAGAAAGTCTCTGTTTGGTGCTATCGTGCCCTTATTAACACTTCTCCCTTCCTTGCCAATGGCACTCTTGAGCAAGTGGGGGTTCAGAACCTTCTCCAGGTGATTGTTTTCAGGGTGAATGTAATTCTTTTGGTTTTTTTTTTGTCTGTGTCTGTTTTTTTAGACTTACCTTCGATGGCATACCATACCAGTTTTCCACATCCAGATGGGTCAGAAACTCTTCTCTTTAAATACTTTTGTTTAAGTGTTTTAAAAAATGTCGTGGATTTAGGAAAATTGTTACGTCAATATTGCCATGGATGGCTCACGGAAAGGACACTGGTCGTGAAGGGAGTACAACCAATGACAAGGTCCAACTGCGTGATGTTGGCCTGCCTCTGCTCGGGGCGGCGGGGGAGGTCTTCAAGCCCTGGCCACTTTGGAGGTTCAGAAGGCGACTGGCCAAAGCTTTGGGGTAGCTGGGAGGAGGGCCGGGCTTCTGGGAGCCTGGCTCAAAAATGCCTGCTTTAGGGGCGCCTGGTTGCCTCAGTCGGTTAAGCATCTGCCTTCGGCTCAGGTCATGATCCCAGGGTCCTGGGATCAAGTCCTACATCGGGCTCCCCGCTCAGCGGGAAGCCTGCTTCTCCCTCTTCTGCCTGCCGTTCTCCCTGCTTGTTCTTTCTCTCTCTCTCTCTCTCTCTGACAAATAAACAAATAAAATATTTTAAAAAAAAATGCCTGCTTTGTCCCACATTCGTTGTCACGTCAACTACCTACACCGTCACTCTCGGAAGCAGAGCCCGCAGGTGGGCATGCAGCTCCAGACTGGCCGGCGGTGGGCGGCTCTGACACGTCTGACCCTCTGTGCCCCTCTGTGCCCCCTTGTGCCCCTCGGCCTCTTCCCATCCCCACAATGTCTCTCCATTTCTCTCACTGTCTCCTTGTTCTCAGAACAGGCCAACGTTATGTCTGCATCTCTGCCCTCTTGCTGCCTTCCCCGAGCGGCCTCCCCGGTCCACACTCAGCCTCAGCCCCCAGCGATCCCCTCCACCCCCCGCAGCCAAAGTGATCTGGGAAAGGCAGGAGTCAAACCCCGTCACTATGAAGTAGGGACGCTGCAGGGACTCTATTTTAGAAGGGCTCTGTCCCGGCTGTTTTCCTGCCAGGCCCCGTTTACTCCTGTTCTATACTTGGCCTCTGAATAAGCCGAAGAAGCAAGTTCCCACTTCGAGGGGGAAGCAAGAAAGTGAATCATTCTCTGAGTTCTGTCCAAGCCCCCAAACACCTGATCACATCGAAGAAGAGCCAGATCCCAAATATGTTCCAGGACAACAGCTTCCAACAAACCGCGGCTGACGCTGGCATCCGTACCCCCCCTCGTGATTTATGGAAAAGCGCTGACGGTTCACCTGACTCCCCTTTGATGGGACCTACCGTGGATTCCTAAAGGCACACGGACATTCCCTAGACCCTTTTCCAAGGTAAACCCCTAACCCCAAGCAACGATGAGACTCATTCTCTCCTCTCTGAATCTCCCAGACACTCTGTCCACTATCCTCTGTCTGTCGCTCAATTTTTATTCAATAAACTCAGTTTTCACTTCCTCTGGCCCATATGTGATTTCTGTCCTCCGTGAAGCCAGGGACCCTCTTGGCTGGTCCTGTGGGACCTTCCCCTGGGTTCTCGGACCCAGCCTGTCTGCTCAAATCCCTTTAAAGTCCTCCCACTGTGAGCACATAATATCCTAAGTCTGCGCCCTGCTGCCCTGCAACCCCCCCAACCCAGCCTCTGGCCTCATCCTTCCAACTCCGCTCCAGGCACACCAGCCTCCTCCTTCTCTCTCTGTTTGCTCTGTGACCTCCTTCTGTCACTCTTGCCCACCGCCTCCCTCCCTTCCCCTCCCGGTTTATCCTGTTTATCCTGCCAGAGGCTGTGCGCCTGGAGAGACCTGACTGGGAATTGGTTTAAGCACATCACCCTCCTGGGTTACACAGTTTAGGATCTGCCTTCCCTGAGCGCCCCCAGGCAGCCAGTGGAGGGGAAGTGGCAGCGGGAGGCAGGAGGAGGGAGGCAGGGGAGCGAGGGGAGAGGGAACACACTGGTGGATCTCCACCACCCTGGCTTCAGCCTCACCCCCAGGGTGCGGCTGGCTGCCCGGCTCTCCTACAGATTCCAGGCACGGAGCAGTTGGCTGAATGAGTAAGAAAAGAGAGCAGTGCCCAGAGAGAGAAGGAAGTCCCTTGTCCCTGTAGCAGACTCTGGAAAGTCTTCACTAAAGCAATGTTTCCTGCAATTGTCTAAGCATAAGAATCACCCCAGAGTGTTTGCTAAAGGAACCTGGATATTCCTGCTGTCCCTGCAAATGACTTACTCGGAGACTGGGGGGAGTGGAGGAGCAGGAGTGGGGGGTCCTGCCCAGACGCCTTGCCCAGCACCTGCTGGCCACCCCCCTCCTCTCAGGCCTCTGCTAGGACGAGCCCCGACTCACCATGTCTTTGACCAGCAAGTGTCCAGAGGCGAAGGCAATGGAGTTGGGGGGCGTCGAGACGGGGAGCATGAAGGCGTAGGAGCAGCCGACTGTGCCGGGGATCATCAGGTACAGGGGGTGCACTCTCAGGCGGATGGCCTGGTCCGGGCGCAGGGGGACACCATGACAGGGAAGCAGAGAGAAGCCACCACAACAGATGGAGACAGTTGAAAGCCACGACAACAGAGACAGAAAGAGACGCGATGACAGAGGCATAGAGACAGAGATTGGCAGAGTGGCCGAGAACAATCGCAGCAGACGGGGAGATAGGTGTAAAGATACACAGAGAGACATACAGCCCGAAACGCAGATCCACAGGCAAACGCAGAGACAGACAAGAAGAGAACCCACACCACGGGACACATGGAGAAGACATTCCCAAGGTTAGTGACATTCGGGGGCCGCAAGCTTGGGCTGGGGAGATTTTTCTAGAACACACCTTCCCCAGCCTGAGAGTGCATCATCATACCTGCAGGACTTGCTAAAACACAGCTTGCTGGCCCTACTTCATCCAGAGTTTCTGATTCAGCAGGTCTGGGGTGGCCCCAGGAGCCTGCATTCCTCACAAGTTCCCAGCTGAGGCTGATGCTGAGAATCACGGCTCAAACACACCCAGTCCCCTGCCTGGTCCTTCCCTCAGCCAAACCGTCCCCACAGCCAGTCCCTGGGCACCTTTAGTTGGGGCCTCACCAGATTTCAGAGACACAGAGAGTTTGAGATCGTATCTATTGAGAAGCATTTCCCAGTTTCTAAGACTGTGTGAATCAAATGCGTCTCCGTGTTGGCCTCATCCAGTGGGCTGGTTTGTCACCTTTCTCATATGATGTATTCATCTACAATTCCTGTTGGTCTCCTCTCTGCTATTGTATTGAAGATAGGACATTTTTTGGCCCCTCTAGGAATTTTGATAACCCAAAGCATATCCATTTTCTCAAAGAGAGCTAAACTTACCCCCGACATGTAACACGTTTTGGTTTTGACAACAAGCACCATTTAGACCACTGTGTCATTCCCTAGTGTCTTCTCCAGCAAAAGTTGCCCCAACAGACCTGGCTGGGTCCACGCTTCTCCTCCCCTTCACCCCACAGCGTCCCTATCTCTTTCAATCATCTGCTCCCTCAGATCTGGGGAAGGGTGTGATTCAATCAAATCACACTTGGCAAAGTTGGGGGACCTCCGCCCCCCACTACTGATGGGGGTGTAAAATGGTGTGCCCACTTTGCCTACATCTAACAGAATTATAAATGCACTTGCTCTTCAATCCGGGGGTCCATGTAGGCGTGTATCTAGCGGGATGCAGAGGTGCACAGACAAGGAAGGGTCCAGGCGGCATGGCTGGATCATGGCAAAGGCTGGAAACGATTTACTGTCTCTCAGTGGAGATCTTAAATAGACCCACCGCTATCTGCTGGTAACAGAATATCCTCTAGTCACTGAAAAAGGATAAAGTACATCTCTGTGTGCTAGCACCGTGTGATCTCCATTACAGATTCATGCAAAACTAAGCCAACTAAAACCAAAAACAAAGTGGCTCAGGTCAGTGAGCCTGGTATATTACTGTTGACAAAGCGTGTAGTTGCCTCACTGATTTAATGGGATCAATTCTGGATTCTATTGAGATAACCACATGGCTTGGTCTTCTTTAATCTATTTAAATATAGAACGCTGCTGATCGCCTCTAGTGTTAATTGGTTTTGAAATTCCGAGTACAAACTCTATTTGATCATGATCGTAGATTTATTTTGCTGTTTGCATCTTCGTTACATGTGAGATTGAGTTGTGACTCCGCCCCCCCCCTTTGCTGTCCTTCTTTGGTTTTAGTGTCTGGGTTTTGCTCACCTTATTCCTGGATTGAATGGCTTTCTCCAACTTTCTGTGCTCTGAAATAGTGTGAATAAGGTGGGAGCTAGCTGTTTGAAAGTTTGCCGACCCTCCGAGGACTGGCTGGTGGCTTTTAGGGTGGTGGTTCTCCACAGGGGGTGATTTTGTCTCCCCCCGCCCTGGGGACGTTTGGCAATGTCTGGAGACATTTTTGAGTGTCACGATTTAGGGCGGTGCTACTGGGACCTAGGGGATAGAGGCCAGGGATGTTGCTGAACACTGTACAACGTACGGGACAGCCCCCCACCAACAGATAATTCTTTGGCCTCAAATGCCAACAGTGCTGAGAAACCCTTCTTCAGAGGGAGCTTAGCACTTCGCCTACCATAACGATTTCTTCTGTGGTTATTCGTCTACTCAGACTTCCTACCTCGTCTTAATCCACATTTGAAAACTTACATTTTTCTAGAAAAGTCTCCAAAGGAAGAAAATTTGGTACCTTTTGAAAGTATTTACTCTGCGTATTTCTTAAAGAAGAAAAAAAGATATCGGTATAAAAAAAAAATCTGACAGTTTCAGGCATTTTGGAAGAGAACAAAGGCACCTGTAGCGGGATGGAGCTCCTCCCGGCAGCGGAGAGATTTCTGAAGCCCGGCCCCGCCCCCGGCCCCGCCCCTCCGGCCCCAGGACTCTCACCAGCTCCGCCAGGACTGGCAGGAAGATGATGATCGTGGCCGTGTTGCTGGCAAACTCGGTGAAGAAGGCGATGACGACAGTGATGAGCAGCACAGCCAGCGCAGGGGGCACGCTCTCCAGGGGGTGCAGCTGCCCACCGATCCACGCGGACAGTCCCGACTCCTGCGGGGGAGGGGGGGAGCCTATGTTCACACCCCCACCCAGCTCTGGCTGCCGTCCCCCAGGGCTAGGTCTAGGAAGAGGTTAGTATGAAACACCGTGATGAGGATAGTGACCACCACGCTCCTTCACCGACCGGGAGACTGAGGCTCAGGGAGGGTAAGTGACAGGTCCAAGGCCACACCTTCCAGACGACTGGCATCAGCGTCTCTGCTTCTTGAACGGCTCTCTACTGCAGCTCTGTAGGCCCAGGACCCAAACCCCTGGATCCCCAAATAATCCATTTGGCTCTAGCACCTCTAAGCTCCAACTTGAGTGAGAGAGGAAAACTGTTTGGACCCTCCGTGGATGGTGATGAATGACAAAAATATTAACACGATTATGTATACAAAGTATTCATTAGTAATCTGATCATTATTATATAATAATATATACAAGCTATACTATATATCATCCATAAAGCCTGTATCAGATATGTTAGATACAGCACTATCCAAATGACTCAATAATAAAGACATTTGTGAGTAATGATAAGGATGATTATTACAATAACACAACATTGTAATTATCACTCGTTTCATCATAAGAATCATCATCCCTGAGGCTTTACAGGTTGCCTGGCACCTGCACACATTACCTCCTCAACCCCTCCCAGCCTTTCTGGAAGGCAGACATTTGTCTCTGTGTTACGGAGGAGGAAACTGAGCCTGGCAAAGTTTCTGTGACTTGCCTGGGGTCCCCAAAAGTAATAACCTGAGATGTATTTCACACTCAGGGCCACGTACTTCTTCTTTTTTTCTTTTAAGATTTATTTATTTATTTATCTGAGAGAGAGAGAGAAAGAGCATGCATGGGCAGGAGGAGGGGAAGAGGCAGAGGGAGAAGCAGAGCTTCTCAGCGGGAGCTGACTCGGGGGCTTGATCCCAGGACCACAGGATCATGACCTGAGCCAAAGGCAGACACTTAACTAACTGAGCCACCCAGGCGCCCAGTGCTATGTACTTCTATAAGCAAAAAAGGTCCTGCAAAGCTCCCTATCACTTGGGCACCATCCTCTGGACGCACCAGTCTGTCATTAAGAAGGGTGATGCCCAGAGCCGACAGCAGCCCTCCAGGACAGAGAAAGGACAGGTTAGATCATCCCCTCCCCGGCTCCGGACTCCACCCCGCCATCTGGGTAGCAGAATTAGCTCCACGCTCTCTCTGCTGACTTCTCCAGCAGTTACTCGACGTAGGAGTATTTAAATACTTAATCAAATGTGTGCTTACCATAGTCCTTTTAACAACCCAGTATCCTTTGATACCAATACACTTGGGTTTTTCAAAGAAACTTTATACATTTCTTTTATGTCTGATAGAAAACTTACTGCTTATCTAGAACTTAAAATTTCGTAATGGATTCTAGAACACAGCATACTGTTTTTCCATAAATAAAATACTATGCCTGTGCCCAGAATTTGACATAAAAGTTACCTTCAAGGAATGAATAATAAATGCTTCAAGATATTTTTCCCCAGAAGAGTCTTTTTAAAATTTAGATGCTTCTTTTACATCCACACTGTTTGTCTGATAGCCTAGAAATGATGGCGCATGGCAGAGTCAAGGCCCCAGCCCTTCCCCAGCCAGAGAACCCTTCAAGGGGAAAACGGGACCACTGGTTTTTCCCAGAGGCCACAGCTCTGGCTAAGAGACTGATGGCAGTTGTGTGCGATTTAAGGGAGAGAGGCTGGAGAGAGGGAATATTAATGACTTGGATGAATGAGAAGCCAAGAGCTCCCCTGTGGCCGGGCCTCTGGGTGGCGGGCTTCCAACCAACATCCCAGCACACTCAGGTCCTTGGTTCAGCTTCTGCGACCAGAGGGAGGTCTGGCGGCTTCAGGAGAGCGAAGCCCCTGCTGTCTGGGGTTCTCCTGGGGACTCCAAAGGGCTTCATCTGCGCTTTCCCATTCCCTTAGGTATTGGAAGCTCCGTTTCCTTGGAAACACACAGCCCCACAGTGTTCCAGGGACTCTGGAACCAGCGACGGGCAAGGTCGGATGCCATGTGGCCAGAGGATGAGGAGAAAGGGCCCCAGAGTCAAACTAAGCTTGTTCCCCACCATAATCCTTCCTAGCTGTGTCACCCTGGGCAAGTAACTTAACTTCTCTGTGCCTCAGTTTTCTCATCTGGAAACCTGGATATAACAGCGCCTATCCCAGAAGTCTACCATTGGGTGAAAAGGAGCACATCTACAAAGCAGTTGGAAAATGCCCCAGCACCTGGTGAGCCCCCCACACGTGCCAACTGTCATTAGTAGCTTCAAGTCACAAGATGCCAGAGGTGGCGAAACATTCAGAAATTGCCCAGTGCGGTGGTTGTCAAACTGTTTCCTTGCAGCCCCCAAAGATGTCAAGAGGTGCCCAAGGCCACGTTGCAGGATGGGAGGGGAGAGGCTTGACAATCTTTAAGAGCCTCATAAAACACAGTAGGCTCGGCTGTGTGTATACAACTCTGCAGAATAATTCCTAGGGAGAGAGAGCCAGTGAATTTGGTTCAAGGNAAAAAAAAAAAAAAAAAAAAAAAAAAAAAAAAAAAAAAAAGCACACGTGTGAACATTCAGACCACCATACTGCTTATAAGCTGTGTGACTTCGGGCAAATTGATGAACATCTCTGTTCCTTGATTTCTTCAAGGAGTTGTGGTAAGGATTAAACAAATGCTTGCAAAACAGTCCCTCTACATAGTAAGCACTGAATAGGATTCATTACTATTTATCTGACAGCCACTTAATGTGGAGTTTACTCTGTGCTGGGCACTCTTCTAAACACTTGGCTAATATTAACTTATTTAATCCCCGTAATGACTCCATGAGGTAAGTTGTATAATTATCTCCATTTTATGGCTGAAGAAACTGAGGCACAAAGAGGTGGTGATTTGCCTGAATAAGTGAAATGACTTGCCCTAGGGTTGGAATTTTGAATCTATAATCTAGCTCTTACTTCGTTAGGCTACCTCTCCAACCAATGATAATGCCAATCATCATCATCATTGCCATCACCACCACCATCATCATCATCCTTGCCATCACCACCATCACCATAATCAGCATCACCATCATCATCGCCATCACTATCATCATCATCATCACCATCACCACCACCATCATCACCATCATCATCATCATCATCATACCATCATCACCATCATCACCATCATCACCACCATCATCATCATCACCATCATCACCACCATCATCACCACCATCATCATCATCATCATCACCACCATCATCATCATCACCATCACCATCATCACCATCATCATCATCATCACCATCACCATCATCATCATCACCATCATCATCATCACCATCATCACCATCACCATCATCATCACCATCATCACCATCACCATCATCACCATCATCACCACCACCATCATCATCATCATCACCATCATCATCATCACCATCATCATCATCATCACCATCATCATCACCATCACCATCATCATTGCCACCTCCACAACCCTCTAGCAGGAAATGAGGGATGGGGAAAATATACACGTTTCTACTTGCCTCCAGGTTTGCTCCCTCCTGACTTACTCTCAGACTCCTATAACCCCAATATATTTTTAGATAAGTTTATTTTGGTGGAGATTAAATGAGATATACACGAAGGTGCCTGAAGACCAATTTCTCATTCTGTGAGATAGTAAAACTGTAATCACAATAACAGTAGTGAGGTTGAAGGTGGTCTTGGTGTTAGCACTGGGTATGCATCGTCCCTGTGCTGGGCACTTTGCATGCCTCACGTCATCAACCCTTAAAACAGCCCGTCTCACGGGTCATGCCCAAAAAATGTTTATTGAGCATGTTATGTACCAGGACTCGTCTCGATGTCGGAACAGTAGTGAATAAGGCTGATATGACCCCTGCCCTCATGGAGCTTACATTCCAGTAAGAGAGACACCAACAAGCAAGCAAATGAGCAGGAAATTTCAGGGAAGGAAACAGGAGGGAAAGAGTGGGGTGATTATAGGGAGAGTGACTGCAGGGAAGGCTACTTTAGATATGGTGCCAGGGAGGGGCCCTGAGTTGGTGACCTTGGAGCTGACCTGAAGGGCCAGGACTCGAGATCTCGGGGAAGAGCATTAGGCAGAAAGAAAGCAGATGCAAAGGTCCAGGGGTGCAAATGAGTCTAGTATGGCTGACATTAAGGGGCCGGTGGGATTGGAGGGGAGCCAACGAGGGGAGAGAGGTAGGAGCCGACACCAGGGAGGCAGGCAGGGGCCAGGCCATGCTGGGCCCTGTGTGTAGGCTACGGAAGCCTTCAGACTAGAGTCTACATATATGGGGAGTCATGGGCAGTTTTCTAGCAGGAGAAAAGGCACTGAGGACACTAAGCGGGTTTAAGTGGGTCGCCGAGCTCAGAGCAAGCCCTGGGATCTGCTTCCAGCCCTTCCGAACTGGCACTAGGGAGTGCACACATCCAGGCTCACCCTGGACCCCATCCGAGGACCTGTAAGCCCCAGGAGGCCTGGAGGTGGCCTGGTAAGGGCCCTGGGCAGGGGCCAAGAAGCAGGAAGTGCCATGAGCGCTCTGGTTCCTCCTGGGGCAGGCTGCGCGGGCCTGGGGAGAGGACGGTACCAGCAGGGGTTGGGGGGAAGGGGGCAGCTGCCAGACAAAGCCCTTGTTGAACAGAAACTCCAGCGGCGGCCCAGGGCTGGGCCAGGAGCCAGACCGGCCTCCCAGTGTGCTCAGTGGTCCTGCAGCCCAGCCCCCACTGAGAGCCGAGACTTTTCCCACCACATCCTGAACTCAGAGAAGCCTCCAGGGTACAGGGCCATCTCCCCGACCCCCTGCCCAAGGGTCAGGCAAGGTTCATACTATCTGGATAAATGGCACCCTTTCCACCGAGTTGCTCACGCAGGAACCTCCATGTTATCCCGGATTCTGATCCCCCCCCCCCCCCCCCTCCCCCGCCGCATTCAGTTATAATAACCAACCACGTCGGCTGTGTTCTAAGTTCTCCACATGCATCGGCTCATTTCGCTGTAACAAGTCTGTGACATGGCACCATTACTGTTCCCGTTTTACAGGTAAGGAAACTGAACCACACAACAAAGAGCTAAAGACCCACAACTCCAACCCAGACAGTCGGGTTCCACAGCCCATGCCTTTTACCATAGCGTGGCGGAGCCTCTTCAGGACCTGGATAACATGTCACTCCCTTCGGGAAGCCTTCCCTGATACAGCCCCAGTAGGAGGCAGTAGTGAGAAAAGTCAGACAGGAGTTCAAATCCCAGCTCTGCTACCTATGAGCTGTGTTACCTAGGATCAGTCAATTAACCTCTCTGGTCCTCGAGATTCCTAAAATGGACACAAAAACAGTACTGCTGCTCACCCATCCTTTTGCTCCTTTTGAAGTCTGTACTGTTGTATTTGTATGTGTTATTTGTTGTGGGAAAAATGAGTAAAATAAATATATATGTCATAAAAAGGAGTTGTTGGGTCGAGAACCTGAATGTGCCACCCAGATCACCTTCAGTGAAGGCCTGGTGGGTGCCCTGGCGTGATGGCTTAGCACTCCAGACTCCGAAGGCCTGCTTGTCCCCGCGCAGGGAGTCAGGGAGCATGAGCACAACGGGCCTTCACTGTCAGCCCCCGGGGGGCTGTCTCAGACCTGAGAATCATCTTGCCCGAGGTCACACTCACTCCTGGGACGGCTCACATGGGCAGACTGATGCTGGCATGCCAGGGTGTGGCCTGGCCATCTCAGACCAGTAGGGACGTCTCTGAAGGCCCAGCTCAGCGCCACGCTCCCTGGGGGGGGCGTGGAGGTATCGTGGGGTCTGCTCACAGTTGTGCTTCTCTCCCTGGCCTCCACAGCGGGGAACTTGAGGGGCACAGCGTAACACCCCGCTCACTCCCCTGCATGTCAGAGTCCGCTCCCTGGCAGCGGAACCCACAACAGCCGTGGAATGAGGATTTAGAGAGAGCACACGGAGTTCCTCGTGCTCCCCATTGCTGGGTATTCCACCAGCTAGCACGTTCTCTAATTACTTCCAACAACCCCGAAGAGGAGGAACTTTGATCCAATTCATAGATGAGAAAACTGGCGCCCAGAGAGGTTTAGAAACTTGCCCAAAGTGCCGCAGCGGGGAGCAGTAGAGCTGGGATTTGAATCCAGATACTCGGATTCTCAAGCCTGGGCTTCCTACTAGTATTCACTTTATGGATGTCTTATGTCGTTTCATTGTTGGAACCTGAAAATTCGAACTGAATTAAAAAAAGAAAGCAATCTGAGAAGCAATTTCAGGTTTCCCTCACCTTAATTTCAGATTAACCCTTCATTGGTGGTGGTTTTAAATGCCTTGGCTTACAAGGAGAGATTTAGGGGTGAGGTGGGGCACAGCATCATGAGCTGGGGGTTCAAGTCCCGGCTCCAGCAATCTCCTGCTGCACAAATGTAGGCAAGTTTTTAGCCTCGAGTTACCTCCGTTCCCTCATCTTTGATGTGCGGACAGCAGTCGCATCTACCGCCGTGGTATTGATGAGATGAACCGAGTCCCTGTTTGCAAAGCGCTTCACGCAATGTCTGCACTTGGGAAGTTCCTGAAAATGAGCCGTGAGGAGGCTGGCCTCTGAAAGCAGACCGACTGGAGTTGGAACCCCAGCTTCTGAGCAGAGTGCAATTGTACGACCTTCAGAGAGTGGCTTAACTAACTTCTCCATGCCTCAGTTTTCCTATCTGTAAAATGGGGACACAAATAGTACCCAGCCCCTCGGGTCAGCGTGAGCGTTTGAAGGGGTAACACCGAGGCTGCACCTGCTCTGAGCAGGGCCGGCCGACACTGCAGAGTGTCAACACCTGCAGAGCGCTGAGAGACAGAGCCTCCTGAAATTCTGTGCTCTGCTCCCCTCGCCCTAGTCCCAGCCCTGCCTCTGAGGTCACAGAGCCCTCTAGAACAATATTCATAATAATACTAATTGATATTAATAATCTCTAACATTTATATCACCATGGTCAAGAGCATAGGCCGTGGCATCAAACTACCTGGATTCTAGTCCTGAGTATGTAGCTGTGTCACCTTAGGCAAATCACTTTGCTTCTCTGTGCCTCAGTTTCTTCATCTAGAGAATGGGGATAACAGTGACATCTGCTCATAGGCTTCTTGGGAAGTTTAAGCGAGTTAACATGGGTAAAGCACGTGGAACGGTGCCTGGCCCGGGGGGAACACGACTTGAGGTTACTCCTCTGTGCTCACGGGACCCCTCGAGCCATGATGGCAGGAGTTGTTGGCAGTAGCGTGTTCCTCGTGAGCTCCTTGAGAGTCTGGATCGGACCCGACGCCTCCTTTTCTCCACAGCACCAAGCTCTGAGTATGGAGCCCTGATGATCCCAATCTGGTAACTGGGGAATCTGGTGGTGGCTGAGGTGCCTGGGCTGCCGGCGTGCTCCGCCCCTGCATCCCCCTCCCCAGGCCTGCAGCCCCCTGGCAGCTCTTACCTCACAGCCTTTGGCCATGGCAAAGCCGCCTCCCAGGAGAAGGATGATGTTCCAAGGCACGGTGTCCTGGACCTTCTTCCACGTCAGCAAGGGCTCTGTCTCTGCGTTGGAAGCTGGGTGGAGAGAAGACACTTAGCCTCCCGAGGGGGCACGGATCCCCCCGGGGCAGAGGGGGACCCAATGCACACTCAGGACGCTCAGTCTGAGGAAGGGTCACCAGCCCCTTCAGCCCCATCTTTGTGGGGACACNCCCGGGGGGGGGGGGGGGGGGGAGAGATTCTCCCGGAAGCCACAATCTGCCTCCCGCATCCGATCTGGGAGCTTCAGGGAAAAACCCCACGAGCGCCATGAGGGGCATCTGCTCTATTTGCAACGAAAATAATTGTCGCGGCTCCCAGAGCATGCGAACCTCCTGGAACTGGGCACCCCACCCCCGTCCAGGACGTCCTTTCAATGGCCCCGAAAGCCCTTCTGGGGCAGTGCTGCTTTCGTCCTCATTTACAAGACAAAAGGCTCTCTTTGTAACGGAATGTGCACAGAGAGGGAAAAAGTGGAAGGAAATTTAGGAAAAGAGAAACTGAGAGTTTCTTTGGGTCACGGAATTATGGGAGGATTTCTAGTTCCTCAAAAGCAGCAGTGTCTGCGCGCGGGTTAGAACGGGGCCCAGCAAACTTCTGTGAGGGGTTCGGGGGTGGATATGCCAGGCTCCACAAGCCCCCGTGGAACCAGGCTGCCACCGTAGGGCGTGAGCGGCCACAGAAAGGACACACGTGAGCGGGCATGGTGGTGCTCCCAGGGAACCCTACTGACCAGGGAGGGGTGCATCTGGCCCGCGGGCTGAAGTTTGCCACCCCCTGTGTTGGGAGCAGAGGCCTGGAGACAGACCCTCCTGGGTGTTGGCTCACCGCATGCCCTTGAATGTGAACTTGCCTGTCTGAGCCCCCACTTCCTCGGCTGACCCCTGGTACAGAATCAGTCCCTGGAGGGGCCTCGTGAATACAGACGAGACAACGAGGGAGCTGCTGGTGGAGAGGGACGGTCCTGTTCTGCTCACAGCCGAATCCCCGTCTCACTGCCCGGCACCTGGTGCGGACTCCAGAAACGCTAGTCCGCCCGTCTGATGCGTGCGTCGCGGGGCCAATGCCTGGGGCAGGGGGACCGCCCTTGAAATGGGACCGTCCCGCAGGCGGCCACCAGGGAGGCGGGGAGGCCAGGGCTGGCTCACGCATGGCAGTGCCCTACTTCCCAGAACAATTCCAGGTCACACAACCACTGACATTTTGTTTCTCCTTCTCAGCTTTTTCCAGTTATCCAGAATGAGAGCTGGAGACAGGTGGGTGGCTCGGCCCTCTGCCTTTAGGCGACAAAGTATGATTTCATGAAAGAGGCAGGCAAGGTCCGAAAAAGAAAAGGGACTTGCCCCACGTAGGAGAAGGTCTTGACCGTGGGCTTCACATCACACTGATTAAATGCGGGACACGGTAAGTGCTAATGAGGCCTCCTGCCCCACGACAGGCACTCCACCTTCGCTCAGACTGTCTTCCTTATGTTCCCATCCGACCGTGCCCTTGCCGCTGTTTCTTAAAAGCACAGCCTCTGACGGTGGGAGTGTCACACATCCAGCCCCGCTTCATGCCGGCGAGCTGGCTGGAGCAGCGGCTGAGAGCAGAGCCTGAGGCTGAACTAGATTTGAATCCTAGCTCTGCGCTTCGGCTGTGTGACTTCAGCTACTGACTCTACCTCTCTGAGCCTCAGTGTGCTCATCTGTGAAAGGGAGCAACGGGAGGTCCTCAGAGACCCGCTAGGGAGATGACATGGGCCCATGGGGGCAAAGGGCTCAGTGCTGGGGGTGGCCCAGAGCAAGTCCTTGGTTGGTCATTTCACAAATATATATTGAGGACCTACCACATGTCAAGCACTCTTCTAGGCACTGGGGATTCAGAAGTGGCCAAAACAGAAAATCCCTCCCCTTGGAGAACTTACATTTCCAGTAAAGGAGGCAGGTGAGAAACCAATAAAAGTATAATGTCAGGAAATTTCATGTGTTGGGAAGGAAAGAAAATAGGGTAGAAGGGTGGAAAGTGACAAGGAAGGGATGCTTTTCTGGATAGTGTAGTCAGGGAAGGCTTCTCTGGGGAGGTGATATTTGGACAGAGTCTGAGTATAGTCATGGGAGTGAGCCACATGATATCTGGAGGAAGAGCTTGGTGGACAGAGAGGAAATGGAAGGCATCATTATCACCCCCACCATTGTCCACAGGCACAGTGCCCTGCACATAGGACGCACTGTGTCGATACTCGCTGAGTGACATAAAGGGACAGAAATGCTAGTATGACTCCCACCAGGGAAGAATGGAAGGCAGCAGGTGTAATAAGGAAATCCAGGTTGGCCTGGACATCCGGATTCTAGCCCCTGTCTCTGTTTAGCTAGCTGTGTGACCTTGATCGAGTCACTGTCTGTCCATGGAAACTGGCCACTCGCTCAGGCTCCGTGTCAGTCACGAGTGCTGAGTGCTAGAATGCGTCATTTCAGCCAAGTCTGCGTGGGCCTACTGGTGGCCAAAGGACAGGCGGTGCTCGGGGAGGCCCCCCTCTCCCCTGTTGTTTCAGGCAACACCCGAAACTCCAGCCCAAAGAACCCTCCACTGAAGTGGCACGCTGTACCCCACGGGCAGACCAGACCTGGCTCCCAGATGTGACCTCACGCTACTGTCGTTGGCCCACATGGTGTTTTTCAGTTCAGATTAGTGGCGAACATTTAAAATCAGGGAGATTGCGTACATTTTTTTGCTTCTCTTGAAAAATCAGCAAATCTGGCAAGACTAGTCCTGCTTTCCTGCATGGTGACAGTTGGTGGAAACTGAGTCACAGCTGCCCTTTTATTTAGAGGCTATTGGCTTTGCCAGTTTCCCACAGACCCCACGATGTGATGGGGGTGCCCTGACGTGGGGGGTCTTGCCACTCACGAGCATCCTCGGCTGCTGTTTTCCTCCTATAGACATTGTTCTCTGTTTCAACAATGCAAAAGGAAAGCAGGGTGGGGAGGGTGGTGTGTCATGAAACACTTTTTCCTGCACCCAGTCCTTCTGCACGCAAGCACTGTTCCCTCCCTGTGGGCATTTGCGTTTGCAACCTCTGTTCTATAAAACTACTAAAGCCGGGGTGACGAGTGTCTAAGGGACACACGGCTGGGATACCAGACTTGGACATCACAGCCCCTCCCCACAGCCCCGGCCAAGAGGAAGCTCTGAGCTTTTCGAGCCCGCCCACAGGTGATGGAACCACAGACAGGACCTGATCAAGGGCAGCCGATCCCCAGGCTGGCCGGGAATCTACGAGGCTACGAGGTGGCCTGGTGGGAGAGCTGCGCAAATATCAGGCCAGACCAAGCAGATTCTCACTCTCGGCAGTACCCACGGGAAGAGAGACATAGCAGGTGCACAGACGTGCAGCGAAAGATGAAAGGGCAAAGAGAAAGGGATGCNGGTTGGGGGGGGGGGGTTGTGAGCCAGCCGAAAGTGAGGAGGCAGGAGGCAGCCGCCGTGGGAGTGCGTGCCGTGAGGATGTGGAGAAGACGCGGTAAAGGAACCCGTGTTCTAAAAAAAGCAGGAACTGCACTGCGGCAGAAGCGATAAAGAAACCAAAGCTCAGCAGCAGTGGAAAGTCTGGAGAGGCCAGTGCACGATGAAGAAGGCCAGCTGCAAGCCGGACAGAGGAGCGGAGACACATCCTGCCGGGATTGCGGTCTTTGCCCCCAGTCTGAGGCTCCTTGGATCCAGGGCTCGCTCAGCTGCACTAACTGTTTCCGGGGCCCTGAGATATCGTCTCCTTGCTGATCCTTCCTTTGTGCCCCACGCTCAGACCCCCTCCTCCAAACCGGAGCTAACCGGCCTGTGACTCTAGATGACGACCCCATTTCTGACTCCTGGGGCAGGGCTCATCCCACCGCCACCGATGGAGCAAATAGTCTCTGTCACAGGTGGTAGGTGGCAGTGCCTTGCTCTGGCAGACACCTGCTGGGAACATCGCGGGGGCATAAGCTGGCCATCGGAGGGCCAGCCTCCCGAGCTTTTGCTTTGGAGGGCTCGGGGGTCCTTTTGACCGGACCTAGAACGCCGCTAGGCTGTTGTGCCTCGGTCCCCACCGCTTCCTATCCCATTAAAACTAGCTTGAGATTTGCACGTCTGGCCCCTTAGGCACCGGACGCAGAAGCTGCACAGGTTTTCTGTTGAAGGGTCAGCAAGTAAATATTTTGGGTTTTGTGAGCCAAGAGGCAAAATCGAGGCTACTGTGTAAGTACTAACTAACTAAATGTCCACAGATTTCTTATTGAAGAAATAAACTTTATTTATGGACTCTGCAATCTGAATTTCACGTCATGTTCCTGTGTCATGAGATATTTCAACCATTAAAAAATGTAAAAGCTATTCGTCGCTCCTGGGCTGTACGAAGCAGACAGCCAGCTGGATTTGGCGGACTGGAGTTGTCACTCCTGCCCTGGACCGTCACCTCTGGCAGCCCCAAGTGCCCAGACCAGGTAAAGCCTCAGACAGAGAAAAGGGAAGAAGTGGGATCACATGGTTAGTACAGTGGGGCTCAGGTTCCAGGCGTGGGCGCTGCCTCGAGGCCACCAGTGCTCCGAGTCACAGTCCTCATGGAGCCCCCTGAGACCCCAGCCTTGACACCTTACCTTTAAAGTCAAACCACCACTTGAAAGAGGGCCTTTGGGATGGGAAGAAGAACAAGATGGTGACAATGGCCACTCCGGTGACAGCATCGGAAAGAAACCTACAATGACAAGGCCCCAAAGCATGTGACCCTGGGCATCCCAGCAGGCCGCAAGTTTGCTGGATTTGCAAATGAGGATTTGGGGGAGGGAATCAGGCACTTGCTGTGAAGGGGCGTTGTTGCAGGCCACTGGGTACTGTCCCGCCTGCACTCAGAGTGGATGCTGAAGCCCTCTCTTCCTGCCCTCGGCTCCCTGGGGTGCTTGGAGGCCGCCGGAGACAAATCATAGCAGCATTGCCCATAATAGCTAAACTGTGGAAGGAGCCGAGATGCCCTTCAACAGACGAATGGATAAAGAAGATGTGGTCCATATATACAATGGACTATTACTCAGCCATCACAAAGAACGATTACCCAGCATTTGCAGCAACATGGACGGGAATGGAGGAGATTATGCTAAGTGAAATAAGTCAAGCAGAGAAAGACAATTATCATATGGTTTCACTCATTTATGGAACATAAGAAATAGGAGGGAGACCGGTAGGAGAGGGAAGGGAAGAATGAAGGGGACGGTAAACAGAAGGGGGAATGAACCATGAGAGACTATGGACTCTGGGAAACAAACTGAGGGCTTCAGAGGGGAGGGGGGTGGGGGATTGGGATAGGTCGGTGATGGGTAGCAAGGAGGGCACGTATTGCATGGAGCACTGGGTGTTGTACGCAAACAATGACTCATGGAACACCACATCAAAAACTAAGGATGTACTGTATGGTGACTAACATAACATAATAAAAAATTAAAACAAACAAACAAAACCCCCCCAAAAACCCCACAAATTCTTATCCTCCGGGGGGACAGACTTGACCAAAGCGGGAAGAGGCTGAGCACCACCAAATACAGGATCTGTGGAACTCCCGTGGAGCACCAGAACCAGGGCTTCTCTGAGAGCTTGTATGCATTTCTTCCACTTCTGCTTGCCTTCCTCCTGGGACAGGCGGCTTACTACTCGGAGATGCAGCCCATTCGCACCAGCAGAACGCAGATGGAGGCAGCCTCACAGCCCCTCAAAATCTAACTACTGCCTTTCAAAGATCCACTGCATGTCTTGTGGAGACATTAAGCGCATAGAAGTCTCAGAAACAGCCCTCTGGGGCAGGCAGCTTCCATCTCAGCTGAGGGATCTGATACTCAGCGAGCAGAAGCAACTTGCTCCAGGCCAGGCCGTGGTCCATGCAGGAGACAGGCATTGAACCCGGATCTGTCTGTCTCCCAGCTCAATGAAGCACAGAGCCAAATGTCAACAAAAGCCCTTTCGGCCCACACATTTGGGAAGAAGAGTATTCGAATGGCCGAGAAACCGGAAAAGATGGTCAATATCACCGTATTAGAGAAATAGAAACCCCACGCTAATGGAGTATCATTCGTCTGCTAACAGGCAAAACCTGAAAGGGTGTTGATAATACCTAATGGGGACGTTGGAAAACATACTGGCGGGGTGAAGAGAAACTGGTTTAACCTTCAGGAGGGCGGCTGGCAACGTTTCAATCCTTTACATGTGAACACCCCTTGGCCCAGTTATTGTACTTCTAGGAGGTTATCCTCCGGAAAACTGGGCTCTTGTACACAGATTATGTATAGGGATGTTCAATATGGATAACAGGGAAAAAATGGAAGATTTTTAGTATGGACATGTGTAAATAACTTGTGTACAATAATGTATATATAATAGTATATCTATAATGAAATACCCTGCATCTGTTTTTTTAAAGATAAAAGATAATATCAATCTTTATGTATTGACATCGAAGTACAACCAAGATATTTTGTAAATCAAAAGAAAAGTTTTTATTTGCAGTATGAGACACAATCCAAAAGGAATTGATTAAATAGATTAAGATGTTATCATTCTGTAGAAATATTATGGAGAGTTTAAAAAAAATTAAGTGGGTCAGAAATAGTAAGTTGCCCATGAATATATTATTGTACTTTCTAATTTTTGTAACATATACACACATACACACACACACACATATATATGTCCGTGTGTATGTATTATTATGTGTGCGTGTGTATATCAAATCTGTTAGACACCAAACTTTTAATTATGATAATCTCTTCATTTACCCTTGATGAAGAGTAACTTTTCCTCTTTCATTTCAGCATTATTTGAATTTTTTATGAGTATGCATAACTTTTATAATTAAACAAAAAAGAGAAAAGCAGATCATAAATAATATATCTACTGTGATCACAATTCTGTTTAAAAAATCTTCTGTTTATTACCTTGATCCCCAAACCAGGCAAAGACCCCATCAAAAAGGAGAATTACAGACCGATTTCCGTAATGAATATGGACGCGAAAATCCTCAACAAGANAAAATCCTCAACAAGATCCTTGCTAATAGAATCCAACAGTACATTAAAAGGATTATCCATCATGACCAAGTGGGATTCATACCTGGGATGCAAGCGTGGTTCAACATTCGCAAATCGATCAGCATGATACATCATGTCAACAAGAAAAGTCTCAGGAACCATATGATCCTCTCAATTCATGCAGAAAAAGCATTTGACAAAATACAGCATCCTTTCCTGATTAAAACCCTTCAGAGTGTAGGAATAGAGGGTACATTTCTCAATCTCATAAAAGCCATCTATGAAAAGCCTACTGCAAGCATTATTCTCAATGGGGAAAAGCTGGAAGCCTTTCCCTTAAGATCAGGAACACGACAAGGATGCCCACTCTCGCCACTATTATTCAACATAGTACTAGAAGTCCTTGCAACAGCAATCAGAAGACAAAAAGGGATCAAAGGTATCCAAATCGGCAAAGAAGAAGTCAAACTGTCTCTCTTTGCAGATGACATGATACTCTATATGGAAAACCCAAAGGAATCCACTCCCAAACTATTAGAAGTTATAGAGGAATTCAGTAATGTGGCGGGATACAAAATCAATGCTCAAAAATCAGTTGCATTTCTATACACGAATAACAAGACTGAAGAAAGA